>NC_058131.1:460878344-461063457 GCF_016433145.1 Gracilinanus agilis
TTTAAGAGAGAGAGAGAGAGAGAGAGAGAGAGAGAGAGAGAGATAGAGAGAGAGAGAGAGAGAGAGAGAGAGGAAAATATGTTTTAAATTTTTCATGTCTATTATTCCACTTGTGAGACTTTGTGAAGGGTTGTGATTACTAAGAGCAAGAGCTAAGATGACACAATTATCTTAAGATAGATACAATTTTGGAACTGAAAAGAAGAGGGAAAAATCTGCAACTTTTGCTAACTTGTGATACGTACTAGCTATGTGACCATGAGCTACCCACTTAGTCTCTCTGTGCCTCAGTCTCTTTATCTTTAAAAAAATGAAGATGATAATACTGTGGTATTTATCTTACCTATTTTGAGTCTCATGTGAGGTAACACAGAAGAAGCATTTTGCAGATTTAATGTTTCTTTCATTGAATATTGATGGGTGGGTACATTGGTAGGTAGGCTGGCTGACAGTTTTTAGTAGTATTCCTCCACTACACAACTCTCACTTGTAGCTCCAAATAGCTGTAGCATGCACAGGAGCCCCATTCTGGTAAAACCATATTAGCAGATCCATCCACGAGTTGGTGAGCTATCTACTTCACACATGTGAAGACTTTCCCCAACAGAATGGGCAGATAAGAACAATTTTTTTTCCAATGGCCATTAAGATGGTTGAAATAGGTGATACAAATTTCTGTTAGAGATGAATAAAAATAAAGACTCAATTTTTCTCCCATACAGGTTCATGTACCTCCTGAAATCTATCTGTGGACCCCACGGTGAGTGGATCCCAGGTTATCTAATCCAGATAACCTCAGTTCTAAATGTATGCTTATATTATCCCTCTGGTTCCTTCCACCAAAGATTTCTATATTCTAAGAATGACTGCCTACCAAACAAAGGCAAGGGGTGAATACATCTCTAAAGAAACACATTCTCTATTCCCTTGCTAAATTCTATTTTTTTCAAAACCAGGTAGTTAAAATCCTTTCTTCTCTCCAAAAATCTACCCAAGCTTTAAGGGAAGATAGAACTCTCACCTAGGCTCTTTAAATTCACCTATAAGAAAAATTCATTTCCTTGATAAGTACACTGCTCCCCTCCTAGCATCTAGAGCTAGTATCCTTCCATTAATTATAAAGACACAAGCTAGCATTGGTTTGGCCTAACACTTCCTTGACATTCTTCACTACCCATAGCATTTCAACAAAACTCTTCCAAGCTTTTTGGTTTTGCTCACCAGATTGTTTAATTGCTCAGGAATCTGCTCTTCAAAGATTTATAGGATTGCCTTCACTCATTTTACAAGTCCTGTTGTTCTACTAATCACCAACATTAGATTACCTTGGTGGCAGTTTTGAAGAGCTCTAATAAGCTTTCTCAAAGATCAAAACCAAGTCAGATTTTTTTCTTCCCTTTAGTACTACATAACTGATAATTCTCTTTTTATTTAGTTTGTTATCTAATTTTCCTATCACCAAAATGTTTGGGTCATCCAGATCTCATTATTTATTTATAAAAATTCAAATTGTTAGTGTCCTTGTATATTCTCTCTAACAATCATATTTTTCATGGTTGTAATTCTATTTTACATGGTATTTTAGGCTTTTTTAAAAAAGCCATTTGGCCCTAGGCAACATTTATGTAGTTACATGCATATACAAATACACTTTTAGATAATTTCATGTTGTCCCAAATTAACTAAAAGATACAGAGAACCAAAGAACACCATATAGCTTCTTGGGTAGGCAAATGAGCCAAATGGATTTTGACCTGAATCCTGAAGTGAATAACTGACATTTTTAGGATGTTCTTAGCCCCACTGATGTAGCAAACCTATGATCTTTCCTTGGCCCCTGATGCTTAAATTTTAAACAGTTAGCAAGAATACACAAAACTAGCATGAAGGTTCTTAGCATGGACATTTTGGAAACATCAACAAATGTTTCAGAAAAAAAAGTTTTCTCCATGTTTGTTAAATGCAACATTCATCTTTAGGTTCCATTTGATCCTGATTGTATTTAGACTTTCTTCATTACTTACGGCAAGTAGAAAGCAACTGTACCTGACATATGTGGCAACCATACTTTGTATTCTATCCCAGTGTGGGAGGATAGTGTCATCCTTTTATAGATAATGAATGTTTAGCTAATGTAGTTATGTACATAAATGGAGCATTTGAGTAAGTCTCAGAAATCTCTAATAATAGGCTCATAAGTATAAGAAGAATAGTGCCTTTGTCATTGACAGAAATGCAGGACAAATGATGCTTACTCTCACTCTGCCTCACTCTTCCAGAACTGGAATTTACAAAAATGTGTACTCCTATATGTAAAGGGAGAATTTTCTTTGATATATCTTTTGCTACACTGTGTTTTGCTTTGAACTAGCATATCATATGGTTGCTCTGGTAAAAGGAAAATCATTGGGCATTAATGAGCTCTAGTTTTGAGTATATGCTAATCCAAGATATGCCTTGAATCCAAGAATATTTTTAGGGGATCCTTGATTGAGGGGGACTTTCATAGGATTCAGAGCTAGAAGTGATTTGAGAAATCATAGTATTATAGATTTAGAGCAGGAAGAAAACTTAGATGAAGCAGCCTTCAACTCCCTCATTTACACATGAAGAAACTGAGGTCTTGAGAAGGCAAATGATTTGGCTAAGATCACACAAGTAGTAACTGGAAAAGCCCCCAAAAATCTGATCCCAAATCCAGCACTTTCTTCATCTAAGCCAACTTCTTTATTTTAATTTATCATGTTTTCTAGGAAATCTGTGAATTCTTAGGTTATCCTCTGCCTGCTACCCTAAGTTCAGTCATTTTGTCTTCTATAGAGCTCTCTTGTTCTTACAAAGCCGTAGGTTTTTTATTTTTTCCATTCATTTTCCTCCTAATTCTGTTCTTTTTTTTTTTTTCATTCCAAATCTGTCACCGTCTTTTTCAAACATTTTATGATTTGGAAAGAGTTTCCATCATAAATTCCAAGCTATCTATTTTGTTGCTTGTCATATATCTTCTTTGAAAGTTACAATTTCCTACCTAATTTCCATCTTAATAGCTCCTTTCAGAAGTTTTATTTTTCTTTTGAACCATTCCAGGGTTTCTTGCTCTCTGGGAAATTCCCAGGGTTTAATACCTTCTTTTTCAATGCAAGTTTTTGGTTCATTTTCCTTTAAAGGGCAATATCTAATTCATTTTATTGTGACCCTTTTTTAAAAAAAGAAATTCTTAATTATTTTCTCTTATGTCTATGTATCTTTTGGTAGTTTACTCCCTACTTACAAACTTAGCTTCTCCTTTATATATACATACATATATATAACATACATATTATATATGTATGCACATGTGTGTATACATATATACACATACATATATGTATGTATGTATATGTATGTGTATTTTTTCCCTTTTAGTCTTTTTTTTGCATTTCCACTAACCTTTTTTCAGGTTTCTGTCCTCAATATATGGTCCTTCTCCTTTCTACTGTTTTGGCACATATGGATATTTTTTTCCTACACAGACCCCAAGGCTGGAGGTGAATCAGGAATAAGCAAGATGAGTGAGAGCTTTAAGTTTTTCCACTCTAAAATGTTATTTCAGAGTTTTTATCTTGAATGGCATTTCTGTTTTCTTATCTCATCTAATGAGATAAAGCTTTATTTTCTCTAGATCTGGTTCATTTTCTTCTTTGGAAATTGTTAGGCTGGAAGAATTATACTATAAGCACCTAATTGGTCATTTTGTCAGCCTTGTGACCTCCCAAGAACTTACTTTACAGATAAGGAAAACTGAGGCAGAAATGTTAAATGGCTTGCCAAAAGACACACAGTCTTGGCATCCTTGACTTTCCCCACATATCCAATAAGTTACTATATTTTGTTTCTACTTCTTCAACATCTCTTCCATTCACTCCTTTATCTAATTCACATAACCACTCTCCTATTTGATGCCTTTGTTATCTCTTACTGAGACTATTATAATAGTCTCCAAATCTGTCTCCATGCTTCTGGTCTCTCCTTTCTCCAATCCTCCCTTCCCACAGCTGCCAAACTGATTTTCCTCAATGGCAAATGTGACCATGTCACTCTCTTACACAATAAACACCAGTGCTCCCTATTACTCTCAGAATCAAATAAAAACTCCTATTTCAAAAGTCTTTCACAACCTGGTTCCAACCTAACTTTCCAACTTTATTGAACCTACTTCCTCTCCATGTACACTGATATTTAGACAAACTGACTTTCTTACTATTCCTCCTTCCTACATTTGTACTCTCCATGCCCAAAATTCATCAGCCCCTCACCTCTGCCTCAGAATTCTCCAGTTTCCTTCAAGGAGCAGCTCAGGCACTGTCTCCTACATCTGGTTTTTCTTGATTGCTCCAGCTTCTTATGCCTTCCTTACCAAATCATTCTGTTATCTATTTTGTATAATATCTATATAGGTACGTGTTGTCTACCCCAGTTAGAATTTAAGCCCTTGAAGGGCAGAAACTCTCCTCATAATTGCCTTTGTTTTGTTTTGTTTAATTTTTATTATAATTTCTGTCTTAGTATCAATTTGCAGGTCTTAAAATTCTTCCTAGTTTTTTTCCTGTTCCACATTTTAAAACCTCCACTGAATCAGCATTCTACAAAAGTAAAAAAGGAAAATCTACAGATCTGTTCTAGTGATTTTACCTTTGTTCTAGAAGGTGCTCCTTTCTGGGTTGTGGTATTCTTAGGCTAGAAAATTTTGTTCTTACTCCCTCTCCTGCCCCAGTATTGCCCATATTACTGTTTCTTTGGTATGGAGAAATTTACAGTTTAGCTCCCCTCCCTAGTATCTATTCTTGCATTGTAACTTGCTTACATGGAGCATTTCTCCCTATTTTTCAGAGGTCTACATTCTAGGGTGTGGGCTGAGTTCTTCTGTAAAAAGATGAATATGATACCAATAAAATTTAACAACCAATGATAAAAAAAAAAAGTATCAATTCTAAGACAGAAGAGCAACAAGGGCTAGGCAATCTGGGTTAAGTAATTTGTCCAGAGTCATACAGCTAGGAAGTATCTGAGCCAGATTTGTCACAATTGTCCTTTTAACGCCAGACTCCAGCACATAGTAGGTGCTTAATAAATGTGGATTAATCATTTGATTGAAGTAGCAGCATCAGGATTCAAACCCAGGTCTTCTGATTCTAAATCCAATGTTACTTCCCTTATAACATGCTGGTTCTCTTTCCAAATTCCTAGATAAAATTTATTAATGTGAATCATACCCAGATACACACAAGGCATTGAGAGGCTTAGAGGAGATCATGGATATAAAGTAATTTGCAAACCTTAAAACTCTATATAAATGCGAGCTATTATTAGTTTACAATCATCAGACTTCTAGTTTGGTGATAAATTTTTCTCCCTACTCTTCTGTTATACTCCTGGGGAACTGATAGGGGGGTATACTGATAAATGTTTATTTAATAAGAAGGGGATGATCAAGAAATATATATATGCACATACTTTTAAATTCATTCTGCATTAGTAGCACTTTCTTAATTCTAAATAATCAACAAAAGAATCAATTCTAGATGTGTAGCAATTGCCAATTTCTGAGGTGTAATTGCTCACACTGAAAATTTAACCATCAGTTCTCCCAAGCTGGCTAAAGCTGCTTTCAGCACGCCCCTAGAAACAGGTATATAATCTGGGTAGATACTGCTGGCTAAGGTTGAAATGATCCTTTTAGCAGAATTAGTCTGAGTCATTTTAAATTCAACTTTAAATTAACTTTCCTCCTAATTTTCCACTGAGGAATTGTTCACTCCTTTATCTTTTCTTTTGACTTTAAAGTGTTCTGTAGCTTCCTCCTACCTTCTGTTAACTAATCTGGCTTTCTTGTTACCCTTGCTTTTTCCCTGTGAGTATTAAAATCTGCCATTCTCTGTTTTTACAGCTTAACCAGAGATATTCTAGGAGTCAGTTCTTTATAAGACCAGATTATGTACTCCATTTTTCTGTGTTTTTCCTTTGAATGATCATCTTAATTATACTTTCATCCTGCTGTGGCCTGAATCTATTACCTCTCCTTTCATAATGTTGGTTTTTAATGTATTATCTCAAGATGCCATATTCCCTCATTCTCTTATTGTTCTCTGAGCTTGGCTACCTGGTACTCTCAACCCACTCCTGGAGCCTGGGAGTCTGTGAGATATTTTCTCTTCCTATTGAATCCACAGGGTTTATGGTCACTGGTCCTGAACTTCCCTGTTGTTCTCCTGTTTCCAAATCATTTTCTTCCTATTGGTAAGCATCAGGGTCAGAGCTGTTGCATTTTCTCCTTTCTAGGTCATAAAATTTTCCTCTGTGTGATTTAAGAAACTCTCAGATGCTACAATGGTAACTCAGCAGATAACAGGGTAGTTAAACCCCTATGTGTGTCATGTGGTTAGATTCATTGTTTATGGTGACCTGTCACCATAGCAGCTAGCCATTATCAGTCAGTATGTTGAATTTTAAAAGCACTTGAAAAATCACTTTATTATTTATCTATTGCTTACCAAACCCCAGTGAAGTACACTCAAATAGGAACATCCCCATTGTGGATGAGGAAGCTGGAGATCCAAGAAGTCTGAAAGACTTACCCAGGGTTGCACAGTGATACGTTAGTGGCACTAAAATTCAAACATACAGACCACAGATTATCTGAGCATCCCAAATGATTGAAGTCATAGTAGATAGAATGATTGGATGTTTTATTTTCTGAATCTTCCAAGCTCATAGATGTTGTTTTTTCCCTCTCTCTCTCTCACCCTAAGATTGCAGAGATAAAATCCCCCCGCTTTTAATCATTTGATGAAAGGTATCAAACACCCTACAAAATTCTAGAAATATACAGACACACCTTTAATTTACAGGATGCCTCTCTTTGGTCAATGCAGTACTCTTTATAGAAAACACAGTCCCAGGAAAATGAAGACCTAATTCTCAAATCAGTGTCCATTTCCATGATGGAAAATCTGATGGACAGAGAAGATATAGGATTTGAACAAGTGACACTGAGCAGTACATAAGAGAATCAATAAACCTGGAATTCCAAGAGTTCCCACTATGTGCTTAGCTCCACATTTTGACCAACCTTTAAAGAATTAAGGGAAAAGTTGATGGGTTCATGGAATTAGATCTATAACCTCAAATATCAACTAGTCCTTTGGTGAGAAAAATGAGCCCCAGAAAACTGTCTTATCCCAGGTCATAAAGAGAGTAGAAGTTACTAGATGTGTGATCTTGAGCAAATCTCTTAATCTCTGTTTGCCTCAGTTTCCTCAACTATAAAATGGAGATAATAGTAGTATCTATCTACCAGTGTTGTTGTGAGGATCAAATTAGATAATATTTATAAAGCAATAGTAATTGTAATTTGTAATGTTCTCAAAAGGGATAATATTTGTAATGTAAGTCATTATCATTTTAAATGTTACTGTAGCTGAGATTTAAGCCCAAGTCTTCTTAACACTCTTTTAATTGAAAGGAGCTAGTTCCTCCTTCTTCATAGCCCCTGATAGTGGCAAAAGACAAACTGCTCTTCTGGAGGTCTTCATAGCTTTTAAACTTACTGGGTTTTTTTTTTTTGTTTTTTTTTTGTTAAATTTCTAATTTCAGTGGTATGAGGAACTACCAGTGAGGAAGCTACTTTTAATGGTTCAAACTAGGACACCCGGTCACGTTGGACTTACCCAGATTGCCTCTGAACAGAAAGGAAGGAACATGAGGGAAAGAGTTCGGCAGAAAGACCTTTCCCCCACTTTATAATTCCTTTCTGATCCTCATATACAACACTCCATCTCTTAGCTATCCTCCATGTTTTGAATTTTCTCTTCCTTATCTCCTCCTCCTGGTTTCCCTGATTTCCTCATTTTCAGGCGTGTCTAACTCTTTGTGACTCCACTTGGGGTTTTCTTGGCAAACCAAGAAGTAGAGTAGTTTGCCACTTCCTTCTCCAGTTCATTTTTACAGATGAAGAAACTGAGGCAAACATGATTAAGTGATTTGCCCAGAGTTACACAGCTACTAAGTGTTTTGAACTTCCTGACTTGGGGACCAGCACTTGAAAGCTTTTCCTCATCCTCCTTAATACAAGGGTCTTTCCTTTATTATCTCCAATTGATCCTTTATATATCTTCTTTGTGCATAGTTGTTCACATGTTGGCTACTCAATTAGACTGTGAGCTCCTTGAGAGTTGGGACTAGTTTTTGTCATTCCTTAGAACTTAACACATTCTTTGTATAAAGTAGGTGCTCATTGTAGTATCTGATGATGATGGAATGCTATTATGCTGTAAGGATTTCTATATGAACTAGAAGAACCCCCGGAACAGATACAGAGTGAAATGAGCAGAACCAGGAGAACATTGTACACTGCAAGTGAAACATTGTAGAACTATCCAGTATAATAGATTTTACTACTAGTAGCAATACAATAATCGGGGACACTCCTGAAGGACTTATGAGAAAGAATGCTATCCACATTGAGAGAAAGAAATATGAGAGTAGAAACACAAAAGAAAAACTAATCATTTATCATTTATCACTTGTTTATATGGATATATGATTTGGGGTCTCAGATCTTTGGTAAAAATGAATAATGTGGAAACAGGAATCAAATTATAATAGCTAGGGTAAGGGGGAGGGAAGAGAGGAGGGAAATAAAATGGAAAATATTTCAAAAAATAATTTAAAAAAATAAATAATATTATTTAATTTCCAATTAGTTTTTGATTTGCCTGTCCAGGTGCCCTTGCTAATTATTATTTTTATTGCATTATGATCTGAGAAGGTTACATTTATTATATCTGCTCTTTTGCATTTGTTTGCAATGATTCTATGCCCTATAACATGGTCAATCTTTGTGAATGTACCATGTGCAGCTGAAAAGAAGGTGTATTCCTTTTTGTCCCTATTTATTTTTCTCCACATATCCATTAAATCTAATTTTTCTAGGACTTCATTCACCTCTCTTACCTCTTTCTTATTTATTTTTTGGTTTGATTTATCTAGATCTGAAAGAGGAATATTTAGATCTCCCACTATTATGGTTTTACTATCTATTTCCTTCTTGAGCTCTGCCAGTTTCTCCTTTATGAATTTGGATGCTATGCCACTTGGTGCATACATATTGAGCAGTGTTATTTCCTCATTGTTTATACTGCCTTTAATCAGGATGTAATGACCTTCCCTGTCTTTTTTAATCATATCTATTTTTACTTTGGCTTTCTCAGAAATCATAATAGCCACTCCTGCCTTCTTTTTCTCATTTGATGCCCAAAAGATTTTGCTCAAGCCCTTAACCTTAAACTTGTGTGTGTCTACCCGCCTCATATGTGTTTCTTGTAGACAACATATGGTAGGATTTTGGTTTCTAATCTACTCTGCTATTTGCTTCCGTTTTATGAGCCAGTTCATCCCATTCACATTCAGAGTTATAATCATCAGTTGTGCATTTGCTGACATTTTCATATCCTCCCCTTTTCCTACCCCTTCTTTTTAAACTATTTCCTTTTAAACCAGTGGTTTGCTTTAAGCTGGTATCCCTTATGCCCTCCCTTGATTAACTTCCCTTTCTACCCCCTCCCTTATTATTCCCCTATTTTTGTTTTTAAAGGCCTAATGAATTCCCTCCCCCTTCTTCTCCCCTCCCTTTTTTGACCTCCCCACTCCCCTGCTCCCCTTGGTTTATCCCTTCTGACTTTCTCGGTAGGGTTAGATAAGAGTTTTATATCCCAATGGATAATATAGCTACTCTTCCCTCTCCGGATTGATTACACTGAGAGTAAGGTTTAAATATTACCTCTTAATGCTCTCTTCCTCTCCTTCTTATAATAAGATTTGTCCCTTCTCCTTCCCATGCCCTCTTTGTGTGTAATAGAATATCCTATTTTTCTTATTCCTTCAAGTTTCTCTTGGTGTCCTCTACTATTCACTCCTCCTCTTTCCCACCCCCCATATCATCTTAGAGCATTTAGTATTCCACCCTCTCCTTATGAATTATTCTTCTGATTACTATAATAGTGAATACTATAATAGTGAATAGAGTTCACTACAGAGAATTATACACAGCATTTCTCCACATAGGAATATAGATAATTAGATCTTAGTGAGGCCCTTAAAAAGGCAAATTTAAAAATTATGAGTTTTCTTTCTTTCCCCTCTGTTTCTTATTTACCTTTTCATGTTTCTCTTTATTTTTGTGGTTGGATATCAAACTTTCCAGTTAGCCCTGGTCTTTTCTGTGCAAATATTTGGAAATCTTCAATTTTGTTGAATGCCCATACTTTCCCCTGGAAATATATAGTCAATTTTGATGGGTAGTTGATCCGTGGTTGCAGGCCCAGCTCTCTTGCCTTTCTGAATATCATATTCCAAGCCTTGCGGTCTTTTAGCGTGGAGGCTGCCAGATCCTGTGTGATCCTGATTGGTGCTCCTTGATATATGAATTGTCTCTTTCTGGCTTCTTGTAAGATTTTTTCTTTTACTTGGAAGCTCTTGAATTTGGCTATTATATTCCTGGGCGTTGTCTTTTCTGGGTTGAGTGTCGAGGGTGATCTATGGATACTTTCAATATCTATATTGCCCTCTTGTTGTAGAACTTCAGGGCAATTTTGCCGAATAATTTCTTTTAGTATGGAGTCCAAATTTCAATTAATTTCTCCTTTTTCAGGGAGACCAATGATTCTCAAACTGTCTCTTCTAGACCGGTTTTCTTGGTCTGTCACTTTTTCATTGAGATATTTCATGTTTCCTTCTATTTTTTCAGTCTTTTGACTTTGTTTTATTTGTTCTTGTTGTCTTGAGAGATCATCAGCTTCTTATTGCTCAATTCTAGCCTTTAGGGACTGGTTTTCAGCTATAATCTTTTGTTATAAATAAGTTAAGTGAACACAGAATAGTATACTTGTCAGATCTCTGGGAAAGGAAAGATTTTAAAACCAAGCAAGAGTTAGAGAAAATTACAAAATGTAAATTAAATGGTTTTGATTATATTAAACTAAAAATCTTTTGTACAAACAAAAACAATGTAGTCAAAATCAGAAGGGAAACAACAAATTGGGGAGAAATCTTTATAACAAAAAACTCTGACAGGGGTCTAATTACTCAAATATACAAGGAATTAAATCAATTGTATAAAAAAAATCAAGCCATTCCCCAATTGATAAATGGGCAAGAGACATGAATAGGCAATTTTCAGGTAAAGAAATCAAAAGTATCAATAAGCACATGAGAAAGTGTTCTTAATCTCTAATAATTAGAGAAATGCAAATCAAAACAACTCTGAGGTATCACCTCACACCTAGCAGATTGGCTAAAATGAAAGAAGGGGAGAGTAATGAATGCTGGAGGGGAAGTGGCAAAATTGGGACATTAATGCATTGCTGGTGGAGTTGTGAACTGATCCAACCATTCTGGCTGGCAATTTGGAACCATGCTCAAAGGGCTATAAAAGAATGCCTGCCCTTTGATCCAGCCATGCCATTGTTGGGTTTGTACCCCAAAGAGATCATAGATAAACAGACTTGTATGACAATATTTATAGCTGCACTTTTTGTGGTGGCAAAAAACTGGAAAAGGAGGGTATGCCCTTCAATTGGGGAATGGCTGAATAAATTATGGTATATGCTGGTGATGGAATACTATTGTGCTAAAAGGAATAATAAACTGGAGGAGTTCCAGGTGAACTGGAAAGACCTCCAGGAACTGATGCAGAGTGAAAGGAACAGAGCCAGAAGAACACTGTACACAGAGACTGATATACTATGGTAAAATCAAATGCAATGGACTTCTGTACCAGCAGCAATGCAATGACCCAGGACAATTCTGAGGGATTTATGGTAAAGAACGCTACCCCCATTCAGAGGAAGGACTGTAGGAGAGGAAACATATAAGAAAAACAACTGCTTGAACGCATGGGTTGGGGTGGACATGAATGGGGATGTAGACTCGAAACTACCACATCAATGCAACTATCAACAATTTGGAAACAGGTTTTGATCAAGGACACATGATAAAACCAGTGGAAATGTGTGTCGGCCATGGGTGGGGGGAGTGCGGGGGGTGAAGGGGAAAGTAGGAGCATGAATCATGTAACCATGTTAAAAAATGAATATTAATAAATGTTTAAATTTTTAAAAATAAATAAATAATAAAGCTCAGTGAGTGCTTGCTGATTTGGCTTCACCTATGTATTTATCAAAACTCTACCTATAAGGGGCAGCTAGGTGACTCAGTGGTTAGAGAGTCACATCTGTAGAAGGGAGGTCCTGGGTCCAAATTTTACCTCTAGGTTTGTGTGTCTCTAAGCAAGTCACTTAATCCCCATTACCTAGCCCATACTGCTCTTTCACCTTAGAACGAATATACAATATTGATTCTAAGACAGAAAGTAAGGGTTAAAAAAACTCTACCTATAAGTGTCATTTCATTTGTCTTTTAGTCTTAGAACCTTACATACCTTCAGCATTATGCAGGTGTGTAGATATCTCTACCACAGTTCATAAACTCTTAGTCCAGTTGCAAAATACTTCCTTCCCCCTCACCTTCTTCTGGATTTTAGTGAATTAAATCCCACAGAAGAGGACTGAGAGAGCTCCACATCCATTTCCTTTGGGACTGGGCTACTTCAACTCCAAATCCCTTCTACCCCTGTCCTTACTTGCCCCATTAAAACATAAAATAAAAAAGACAAAATAAAAACAAAAACTAGATACTCTCCATCTTAGTAGATCAATGGATTCTTATTTAAAGCCATTCAGGCTGTTGCTATGGCAATGGAAGATTCTGACTATCCAAGTGCTATAGCCCCTGGTGCCATAAGTGTCACTGAATCACAGGCTAGTTCTGGATGGATGAGCAGCACAGCAGCAACCAGCAAGCCTTTCTGCTCACGAAAATCACCGACTTGTTCAAGCTTCTCTCAAAACTCCCGTGAAGTATCCTTGACAGAAAGTCAGCCACTCTGTAGATGAATCGGACACCATCTGGCCCCCATCAGAGCCCTTGGCACAGACCAAGATTCTGGTGGGCCATTTTTTCCATTATGCTCTAATGGACCCTTATAAGGAGTCTTTGAGTGAATAAGCAATTTGCCAGCTGGGTCTGAGAGTAGCCCAATTTCTCTTCTGCTGGTTCTTAGGAGTTTCTCTCCTGCCATATCCCACCAAGCCATACTCTCCTGAATCCAGATCACACCAGCTATTACCAGATTTAGGAGTAACAGCAGGACCTTTAACTAGATTTATCCTGATGTAGGATCCTCCTGGATATTATCCAGGACACCTAAAATTCCCAGACATTCTGATTCTGATTCTATTTTATTTGTTTGTTTGTTTTTTTTGTAACATTAAAGTTCCCAGGGATCTCCCTCTTTTCTTTCCTTTCCCACACTAGAGAGAAAAGACATGATCTGACAAAGAGATATGTGTATTTATAAAACTATGTTTTGCTTGTTTCTATTTATCATTTCTTTCTCTGGAGATAGACAGATGTAAGTTATTCTTCAAAAATATTTCTATTTCTGTATTTAATATTATCTGATCTCATTTTGAAAAAGGGTTCCAATTTATCCCCTCATGATGGGGGTAGATGCAAGCATTTCAAGCACCTACTGCAAGCCAGGAACTGTGTTAAATGCTTTACAAATATCTCATTTGATCCTCACACCAACCCCATGAGGAAGATACTATTATTATCATCCTCATTTTACAGATAATGAATTGAGGCAGATGGAAGTTGTGACTTCTTCAAGGTCACCTGTCTGAGGCTAAATTTGTTCTCAGATCTTCTTGGCACCAGAACCAGTTGCTCCATCCACTGAGCCACCTAGCTGCTTCTGAAAGGGAAAAGGGAAGATAAATAGGAAGGAATGTAGGCAACATGAAGTCAAAATAGAGCAAAAGAAAAGAAATAAGAAAATAAGAAAAGGAATAAGAAGTCAAGGATAGATAAAACATTAAGAAGCCTTACTTTGCTTATCTCTTAGCCTTTCCTTCATGATCCAGAGTTTTTTCCCTTTAGCCTTCAAGTCCCTTCCGGAAAGGCTCCTCAGCAGCTAGATGCACTAAGTTTCCTCTTGGGAGCCTAAGACAGATATCAGTTGATCAGTAATCAAACTCCATCCTATTTGCAGAAGTGTGTGCATGTGTGTGTCCTCAGTTTAGAGAAATTGTTTTCAATAAAGCTGCATTTTTTCTACACTACAAATTTCCTTGAAATTCCCTACAATTGCAAGTCTGCAATAAATATTCCCCTTTTTTGGAAAAAAAAATCAGTGAAAAGATAGAACAGCTCCAGAAGACTGGAGAGAAATGAATAAAGTTCTCCAAGAAAAGATTGCCTTTTATCATCCTTGTCAAGTATAGTGTAGGGGGGATGTTGCCAGTCTGGTGAAGCCTTTGAACCATTTCATGTAAGTCAACAAACATTTATTAAGCACCTGCTACCTGCCAGGCACTGTGCTAAGTACTGAATATTCAAAAAGAGGCAAAAGGCAGACCCTGATCTCAAGGATCTCACCATCTAATGGGGAGACAGTATGAAAAGAGCTTTGTACAAACAGGATATTTAAGGATAAATTAGAATTTAATCTGAGAGAGAAGGTCAGGAAAGACTTTTTACAGAAGGTAGGACTTTAGCTGGCTCAGTGAAAACCAAGGAAGCTAGAAGACAAAGATAAAGATCGAGATAATTACAGGCATCAGGAATAGGCAGAGAAAAATGCATGGAGTTGAAAGATAGAATGTTGTATGTGAGGAACATCAAGAAGTCCAGTGTCATTGGATCAGAGAAGAGTATTTTATTTTTTATTTTTATTTTATTTTTATTTTTTACCAAATACATGTAATACATTTTTACTCAAATTTTCCCAAGTTATACATTTGAACTTAAAAGAATAAAATAAAAATACATAGGATTATAAAGAAAAGTAATTCTATTACAATACACTTATTTAAAAATATTTACTGAGTTCCTGGACCACTGGAGGGGCAGTTAGGTGGCTCAGCAAATAGAGAGCCTAAAGACAGGAGGTCCTGGGTTCAAATTTGACTTTGGATACTTTCTTGGATACAACCCTGGGCAAGTCACTTGACCCCAACTGCCTAACTTATTACTCTTCTGCCTTGGAATCAATACTTAGTATTGTTTCTAAAATGAAAGGTAAGTGCTAAACAGAAAAAAAGAAAATCTAGATTAGATGATCTCTGAGATGCCTTCAAACTCTAACATTATATGTATGATTCTGTGAAAAGGAAAACATATAGGATTAAATTAAGCTGTACAGTATGAGAAAAAAAACCCTTGGACCTAGAATTGTCGTCTCTTCTGCTCCCATCTCCTGAATCTCCAGCTCAGCTAGAATTTCATCAAAAATACAATTTCCTAAACCAAGAAAACTCAGGTTCCTGGGAAATTGAAACCCAGGATATCACCTCTGACATAACAAAAAACTAGCTGTATCATTGTTTTCTTGGATATTCCAGAAATGAGGCCTGAGGTCAGGACAAAGTGTCAAGCCTTACTGGTATGGCTGGAAAAGAAAGGGGTACAGTTCATTAGTTTATGATGCTGCTGATATTTTGGGGAAAGAGATAGGTGTTAAATACATGCCACTATCATAAAAGGCTAAAGTCTGAGAGAGGCGGTTTGTCTCAGAGACACTCACTTTGAATCTCCCTGGCTTTTTAAAATCTGAACTTCTGTTTGGGCATATGTAATTAGATCATTTTTTTAAAGACTTGAGCTTTCAAGCAAGTCCTGGAGAGCTTTATTCTCTCATTTCTTTTCTCTCTCTCCCCCTCTTTCTCTCTTTTCCCTCTCTCTCTCCCTCTCTCTTTATGTCTCCCTCTTTCTCCCTCTCTTTTCTTTTTCTTTCTCACTATCTCTTCTCTGTTTTTCCTCTCTTTATTCCCCTTTTCTCACTTCTCTTTCTTCTTTATTCTCTCTTATCTTCAATATTTCTCCTCTCTTCCTCTCCTCTCTCTCTTCTTTTGCTCTTTCTCTAGAATTTACACACGCACAAAAAGAATTTTATTCTTCTTTCTCTCCCTCTTTCTCCTCTTCCTCCTCTTTTTTCTCTTTTTGTTTCTTTCTTCTCTCTTCTTTCTCTTTCTCACTACCTGTTCTTTCCTCTGTTTTTCTCTTCATTCTTTCTCTCTATTCTCTTCTTCATTGTCTCTAATCTTCAGTAGTCTTCTTTTCTTCTCCTCTCTCTATTGTTTTACTTTTTCTCTTTCTCTAGAATTTATACACACACAAAAACACAAACACATTCTTCTTGGACCAGATCTGAAGGAAATTCTCTCCATTGATACAAATTTGCAATTGATTTACAACTTAACTAGAGTACTGGGATGTTCAGTAATTTGCTCAGGATCACATTGCCAATATGTGTCAGAGGCAGGGCTTGAATCATGCAATTGTAGAGATGTAAGGAAAGTCATATAGTTCAGTACCTACTGTCTTTAGGCTTTTTATCTTACTCCAGGTTGCTATGGTTACATGAATATTAGTGCCTGAGATTTGGGCAACTCTGTATATATAACTTAAAATCAGACATATTCCCCATATATTTTTAACTGAATTTGTATATCTGTATATGTGCATATATAATATGCATATTATATATGTACATAAAAAAATCACTGCTGAGCCCAAGAAGACTATAGCATTCATTTACTCACTTTTCATTAAAATGCCCTTCTGATTTGGACCCACACACACAGAGTCTGCCTAAGCTTAATTCTA
Organism: Gracilinanus agilis; assembly: GCF_016433145.1. Taxonomy (NCBI): domain Eukaryota; kingdom Metazoa; phylum Chordata; class Mammalia; order Didelphimorphia; family Didelphidae; genus Gracilinanus; species Gracilinanus agilis. The sequence goes on from NC_058131.1 coordinate 460,895,106, forward strand.
GGGAGAATGTAGCTTCTTTTTTCTTTTTAATTTTATTTTTATTGTCATGCAAAACAAATTTCCATATTGATCATTGTTGTAAGAGTACACTCATGCATAAGCAAAATCCCAAAATAAAACTATAAACACACTGATGTGAAAAACAACTCCAACAGTTCTTTCTCTGAAGGCGGTTAGCATTCCCCATCATAAGTCTTTCAGGATTGACCCAGATCATTTCACTGCTGAGAGCAGCCAAGTTTTCACAAATAGTCATCATCCAATATTGCTATTATTGTGTACAATGTTCTCCCAGTTCTGCTTACTTTGCTCTGCATCAGTTCCTGCAGATCTTTCCATTTTTTTCTGAAATCATCTTGCTTATCATTTCTTATAGCACAGTATATATGTGCTATAAGAATATATATGGATATTCCCATCACCAACATGTACCACAATTTGTTTAGCCATTCCCCAATTGATGGACATTCCCTCAATTTCCGATTCTTTTCCAAGAGTGTAACTTCTAATGAGGATTAATGTATTTTATTAATTTTATTTAATTATTAATGTATATTAATGTATTCATTTCATATTCTTTAGCACTTTAAACCCTGACCCCAAAGCCCTGGGGATAAACTATTTAAAGTTTAGGTTTTGGTTGACCTCCCTTCCCCAAGAAAGAGAAAATATGTTGTACTGAAATAAAAATCAGTATGGCTGGTGTTTATTTCTTACACACAAAAGAAATGCCAAATGGGTACAAAAGACCATGCATTGGCAGAGTAATTTAAACAGAATTCAGTAACAATGTATAACTAATATTATATTCTCTCTCAAAAGGCCAATACTTAAACTTCACCTGAATATAAAATAGTTTGTAAGGATGGCCAATTGGGCACTTGATATTTCACCGTAATTTTGTACCATCTAAGTAAATCTTAGCCATATGTTCTGTAAAATGGACCACGCCTATCTTCTTGTTGGTAGTTGTCTTTTCCAAAGGCAATGAAGTGGCTATTGGCCTCTTCTTCCCATGCTTCCAGTCAGCTGTGATCAAAATGACATCAAACTTCTGGACTTCTTGTACTCACCAAATCACCTCCAAGCCTGGACAAATTCATCTGAGGAGAGATATACATTGACCTCCAAGCAGAAAAGAACAAATACAAAGGGGGAGGCCCAAAATTCAGGCTCTGGCTTAAAGTAATCAAGACTCCCCAGGAAAAGGGGCCCAAAATAGAACAAACAACCTCATCCCTTCGGAAATAGCTCGAATGGTCCTTACCAGGATCTAAACCAGAAGAGAAGAGGGCACCCAGGGTGGTGTCACTCTTATTTGAAGAGACACTTGAGTCATTAGCAATTCTGGCTGAGTGGCCAATAAAAGAATTCTATTATCTCAAAGCACATTATTTTATGTTAGTTATTTTCACTCATATTTTTCTGTACTTCAAATTAAATTCCCCAATCCTCTTCTCTCACATATCCACCTAATTACTACCACCATCACCTTCTAACACAGTGTGGAGAGATTTTTCTTTCTGTTAGACTAAATGGCTCTACCTCCTTCAGAATTCTAAAACCTAATTCCTTAAAGATCCAGTTGAAATTTTCCACTTTTATTTTTAACAAAACATCTATAAATTCTTACCTACTTTAAGTAGTACTCCTTATAGAGAAATGGGAATATTAATTCGTAGTTGCTGGAACACTGAATTGATTCAATCATCTTGTAAAGCATCTTGAAATTATACAAAGTGTCCTTTGATTCAGAGATTCTATACCTACCTTAGGCATTTTGTCAATGACCAAAAAAAAAAGTTTTTTTCTAAAGGCCTCATTAACATCAAAATATTTGTAGCAACACTTTTGTGAGCAAGGAACTGGAACCAAAATAGATGCCCATCAGTTGAAGAATAGCTAAGCAAATTGTGGTACATAAATATAATGGAATATTATTGTGCTATGAGAAAAAAATGAACATGATGAATACACAGAAGCATAGAAATGATGCAAAGTAACGTAAACAGAATGAAGAGAAATATATGCATGACTACAACAATTTAAATGGAAAGAACAAAACAATCAAAATTGAAGGCTGTGGTCCCAAAGAAGAGATGTGAAAAGAAGCCTCCCCAATTTTCTTTACAGACATGGGAGACTATGGGTATGAAACACTGTATAAAATGTTAGAACTTTTCATTATGTTGGTTAGTTTTGCTGAACTGTTTTTGTTTTTTATTCTTTTTTTTATTCCTTGTTATAAGGAGGCCGTCTGGGAGGAGAAGGAGTGCTATATTCAGTTGTTTTCAGTCATGTCTAACTCTTCATGGCCCCATTTGGGTTTTTGTTGGCAAAAATACTGGAGTGGTTTGCTATTTCCATCTCCAGCTCATTTTATAATTGAGTAACTCAGGCAAACAGGATTAAGTGGCTTGCCTAGGATCAGACAGTTAGTGTCTGAGGCCATTTGAACTTAGGAAGATGGGTCTTCCTGATACCAGGTCCTCCCACAGCACCACGTAACTGCCCAGGAAGGAGTGTAGGTGGTGTAAAAACAAAAGATAAAAATAATAATTTAATTTAATACGACAAAATAGTACTTCAACTTCTTGTCATGCTTGTGAAAGTGGTGTTGGGTTCTTATATTTCATACCAATGGAGTTTAAGCTCTAGCTGGTTCTGCCAAGCTAAATGAGTTATGGACCAGATATTTGTTCTCTGAGGACCACCAAGCTAAATCTATAGAACGTCTTCTCTTAAGAAATTACCATCAAGTGTTACATTTTTAGTTAATAATGGTGGAGGGTATTTGGCAGCCAGGAGCAGGTAGAGAGAAAGAGACTGGCCCAGGGTGGGAGAAGGAATGATGGCAGCACTTGAAGGAGGGGAAATGGTCCCCACTCCATGTCAGCACTCTGGGATATAGTCCCAGTTAAGGCAGTAAGATGTAATGGAAAGAATGTGAACTGTTTCAAGTTCTAATATTCCTTTAGCTGTATGATCATTTGCATGATCAGAAAAGCTTGACTTCTCTCTGAACCTCAGTTTCCTTCTTTGTAAAAAAACCTGTTTGCTTCTTTCCTTCCTTTTTTCATTCCTTCTTTGGGATCATAGTGAAATCACAGTTTTAGACTTACCCCACCTACCCACACAAACACTATCTTTCTCACCATAGGGATATAATTATACCACCTGCCTCACAAAGTTTTCATGAGAAAAATGCTTATTTATGTATTGTCAGTCGCTGCTACTTTTATTACTTTCATATCTCTCAATTCTAACCAACAGTCCTTGTCTGTTTCCTCTTTCATTCTTACCAATTCCAACTTAGGTCGTACTCTTCACTTCTATTAACTGTCCAGAGTAACAAAATAGTGCATGGAGAGCTGGCCTTGGAACTAAGAAATTCAAAGTTCAAGGCCTACCTCTGGCTGTATGATTCTTGGAAAATCATTTAATTTCTTAGTACAGCAGCAATCCTATAAGTTTCAGAGAAGTTGCTAACTTGCATTTCTAGAGTTTCCTCATCCGAGAGTTCTTTATATCAATTAAATTATTAAGTAAACTAAATAAATAATTTGATTAGATTGTCAGTCAGTTAAACATGTCCAGAACTATCCATCCTAAGCCAACTATTACTTTTCAGCACTTCAGAGTATTTACTTCTAGTTAAAAGGGAGTTCCATCCAACCAGTACCTGCTCTTGTTAAACAATTAATTTAAAATTGACATTTCCATCAGGATATGAAACTTCCACCTGACTATAAGGGAAAGAATATTATGCCAACTAACCATCTGTTCTCAAAAATAGGAATGAAGCTTTGGAGCACTGCCCTGGGTTCTTTTTTTCTTGTTATAGTTTTTTGTCCTCACCAAAGAATATTAGTTTTGCCTTCTCATTATTTTGTCTGGACTCTAAATATGTACATATCCAATTAGTAGCCAATTCTAGCTGAAAATTCTCCCACTCCATAGTATTTCTCCTTTTTACCAATTCCACTGCAACCTTTCTCCTTAACTAAGCTACTATAGTATCCTCCTAAGTAGTCTTCCCACCTCTAGTCCCTTCTCTTTCCAATCTGCCTTCATACTGTGCCAAGATATCTTCCTGATATGTTGCTATAATTAGCTATTTTTGAAAAGCTTTCATGGTTCTCAATCGACTACTGAAAAAAGAATATACTCCTGATCATAGAATCAAAGATTTAGAGCTAGCAGGAACCTTAGAAGCCATCAAATCCAACTTGCTTATTTTACATATGTGAGGATAATAAAAGTCAAAGAGGTTTAGTGAGGTATTTTCCCAGGTTCATACATCAATTGATCAAACAGTAAACATGGATTAAGTTCTTACTATGTGTCAGGACACCCAAATTAAGCCCTTGCTAATGCCTCTCATTTTTTCCTGAGTTTTCATGTTCTCCAGATCCAGACCTAGCAGCTAAATATATCTCACCTGATCAAAATGTTCTGTAAGATTGATACAACAACAATCCCTTGCACACATACACTCAGATAAACTCTACTGCTGTCAATCTGTTACTATCAAAACCAGTGAATCAACTCAAGCGAACCAGCCTAAATGATCCCTGAGGAAGAGCAAACTCAAACTTGCACCTGCAGGATCCACATCCAGGTCATGAAGCTCTGATAAGAAGCTCTTTGATGCTAGGTAAACACTATCTTGTCACTAAGCAAACTTTATCATTATTCTACCTTCTTGTTCTTTGTCTTGTGACAACTATATGCATCAAGACTTCACCTCAAAGCCTTGGGCTTGGTTAGAGTCCAAGCTCCAACATGGCTATGTCTTGTCTTCTCTTCTTCAACAGAATATCTTTTACGCAGTTTAGAGCACCTGAATTGGGCACTCCCCATTATTTTCATGTCTTCTTTGAGTAGGTGGTCTACATATGTGTAAAAAGCACTGGATTATGTGCTGGGGGATACAAAGAGATGTGAAAGGCAATCCCTGTCCTCAAGGAGCTTACAGTCTAATAGGGGAGACAACATGCAAGTAAATATATACAAACTTATAGAAAGAAAAGGAAATAATTTTTAAATGGAAGGCACTGGAATTAAGAGGGCCCAGGGAAGTCTTCCTCTCAAAGGTTGGATTTTAGTTAGGTCTTAAAGAAAGTCAGGGAGGTCAATAATCAAAGCAGAAGAGGAAGTATTTTGTATTTGATCCTGAAGGCAAAAAGGAAGCCAAAAGAGCTTAGTGGGGGTCACATTATTAGGCTAGGAAAATCATTTTAGTGGCTGAATAGAGAATAGACTAGAGTGGGGAAAGACAAAGCAGAAAGACTCATCACTTATTACAGTAGTCCAGGTGTGAACTAATAAGGACCTGTTGTTGTTCATCCTTCATTTTCGAAGAGGACTAGTGACATCATAGGTAAAGTCTAGACTTCTTAATGCACTGGATTTGAATGAAGCAGTTGCACAAAGTCATCAGCCTCACTCTCTCTTCCAGAGTTATCAAAGTCCAGTGGCAAGACATAGTCAGGATGACTCATGATGGCCAAAGATGCAGTGGATAAACTTGACATATTCCATGTCTGACCAAGATTTAAACACTCCACAATGCATGCATCAGCTACCTTCATGACCATTGGAACAAATTGTTCTTATTTGTCTATGTCATCTTAAAAAATCTCCCCATGTTTGGGGTAGACCTCTCCCTAACTCTCCAATGAGTTTGAGGCCTCTTAGTTACCTTTCAATCTGGTTTAGTCCTTCTGAGAAGTTGGTTTTACCAGAATGTGACCACTATGCATACTACAGTTTCTTGAAGCCCCAGGTGAGAAAGCAGAAGAGAAAGAGCATTCCAAGCATGAAGGACAGCCAAAGAGAATGACCAGAGCCAGGAGGTAGAAGGTCTTTGTTTGTGGAACAGCCAGGATGTAAGAGACAGAAACCAAAAGTGGATGAACAGCAGTGAAAGGATATGTCAAGCCCTCATACCAGAGGAGTTAGTCCACCCTGAACACACCATAGTTCCTTGTATTGTAGTGGCGGCAGAGTCATTCAGAAGAGAGAAAAAGGTGTAAAGGAGAAATTATAATGGTGAAACTGACAAACCTTGGCAATAGCTTGGATATGGGGAGGGACGAGGATGAGAGATAGCAAGGAGTTGAGGACGACACCTAGGTTGTGAACTTGAGGGACCAGAGGGATGGTATTGCCCTTTATGGTAAGAGGGAAGGTAAGAGTAGGGGAGGATTCAGCTATTATCTGAACTAAGATTCAAATTGATATCTTCCTAACTCCAAGTCCAGTGGTCTACTCACTACACCCTTAATCTTGTCATTTAAGGCCCTCCACATTCTGGTTGGCCCTCTCTTTCCAGTTTTATACTATTCCTTTTCACATACCTTATGTTCCAACCAAATGGAACTATTTCCTGTCCTCTGTTCTTGTCCTTTTGTTTTCTCTTTCCATACTTTTGCTCATATTGGAATGGACTACCACTTGCCCCTGTAGCATTTCTCAAACCTTAACTTACCATATAAATGATTTGTTGTTGTTTTTATCCCTATCTCTATATGTTGAAGGCAGCTAGGTGGGGGAATGGATAGAGCTCCAGGTCTAGAGTCAGGAAGACCTGAGTTTAAAACTATCCTTACATATTTCTTGGCTGTGTGACTCTGGACAATACACTTAACCCTGTTTGCCTTGGTTTCCTCATCTGTAATATATATATATCACTCTAATTTATATACATCTTTCCCTTGTTGTTAGATTTTAAATTTATTGAGAACAAGGTCTGTGTCATGTCTTTTTTTTCTAGCTAGAACATAATATATCCTTAATAAATGTTTATTAGATGGTTTTTTAAATGGAATCTTGGCCTGTTTCCTCCTTGGCTTTCTCTTCATGATCTCTTGGTGCTATTATCACTAGATAGTGCCATTTGACTAAATCAGGGGTTATAGAAATTCATTTCTCCCTGGCCTACTAACCTCACTTAAATGGAGCCTGCAGAGAGACAGCAAAGGCAGCCTAAAAGCCCAGGCTTTCAGAACTGGCAAGACTAGGGAACTCCACTTGCCCTCATTAACACTCTTGGCTTAGTCTATGATTGTCCTACAGAACTGGGTCTCTCATTTTTGGCCAATGCCAGCAAAATATCTGATTATCCTTTAGTTATTTCTTCTAGTAGGTGAGTCTTAGGATTGTTTTAAGAATTCTTCTAAGGGTGAAGTTTATCATGTGACAGAGACAGAAGTAATTGACTTCCACCACTCTGGCCGTCTCTTTAATTGTTTATAAATGAGGATTTGGACTAGCTGGTGTTTTTAACTAGAATAAGGCAGCATGGAGTATTGACTATAGACTGGGAGGATTGTTTAAACCTTTTCCATGATGTTTACAAACCAAATGAACATAGGCATATTACTTAACCTCATATATCCAAGTTGCCTTACTGGCAAAATAAGGGAGTTGGAATATATGGAATAGATGCAATCCCTATCAGCTCTAAATCTATGATCTCAAAAATTCCTTCAATCACTAACATTCTTAGAGTTGGAATGACTTTGGATCCTCTAAAATCTTCCCTTGCACTGAGCTTCCTCAATGTAAATAATAGTGACTCTAGATTTAGAACTATAAAGGACCTTTGATGTTCAGTTGTGTCCAAATCTTCATAACCATATTTGAGCTTTTCTTAGGAGAGATACTGGAGTGGTTTGTCATTCTCCAGCTAGTTTTATAGATGAGGAAATTGAAACAAACAGAATAAAGTGACTTGTTCAAGGTTACACAGCTATCAAGTATCCAAGGACTGATTTTTAACTCAGAAAGATGAGTGTTCCTAATTTCAGGACAGGCACTCCATGCACTGTACCACCTAGCTGCTCAAGGGACTTCAGAGGTCATTTAACTCAATTTTACAGCTGTGGAAACCAAGAGGTTAATTTTCAAGATTAGAGGTAGTTAATGAGAAGCAAGATTTGAGTTCTGTTCTCTGACTCCAAACCTAGTACTCTGCTCTCCCTTCCTCCCAGCAAGAGATTCTTTCAGTTAATAAACATCTATAAGGTGCTGGGAGTATACAGAATGTTCATGGAAGATTAGCACCTCTAGTTTGAGGGGTTTCTAAGCCCTTTTTAGGACTACTCATCTACTTTTGGTGTCTACCTTTCTCCCAACTCTAACTCATGGATCCAAGAAGTGGTAGCCTATACAACAGTCCCATCCTGGTAAAATCATCTCAGCAGGAGAGTTAAATCAGGTTGAGGATAATTGATAGATCTCAAAATCAATGATGAGTAAGGGGGATATCTACCCTGAAAACATAAAGATTTCTCCAGGTAGAATGGGCATATGGGAACAATTTGTTCTAACAAGTGGCTAAAACAGGTCCTCTGGAATATTTAGAGGTTGTTCAAACATCAAAGATGCCTAGGTTATCTACTTCATCCTAGACCTGTGTTGACAAACCTAAGGCATGTGTGACAGAGGGGGCTACTACCCCCGCCCAACTCCATGCATGAGGATATTTCTCTCATCACCTGCTCTTCTGCTCAGCCTCCCAATGGGAGCGCTTCCTCCCTCCCCTGTCTGGGGTAAGGTGAGGGGCTCACATGTGGTGTGAGGGTTGAAGTTTGGGCACTTATTCTCTAAAAGGTTCACCATCACTGTAGAACAACACCACTTTTGTCTTGCCACTGGACTTTAATGACTCTGAAACAGAGAGTAAGGCTTTATAAAAGTAAAGTAAGATTTTATGCAACCTTATCTCACTTAAATCCATTTCATACACAAGTCAAGATATCACATTGTCATTGGTCCCCTTTGAAAACATAGGACAAACAACAACAATTAAGTGTCTACCAGGCATTGAGCTAAAGTACAAAATGGAGGCAAAAGACAATATTTATCCTCAAGAAGCTTACAATCTAATACGGGAGACAATGAGTGAACAAAGGTATACAAAAAAAGCTATAGACAGAATAAATAGGAAATAATTACAGAGGGAAAACACTAAAATGAAGATGGATAGAAGACTGGATTTTAATTGGGACTTGAAAGAAGTCAAGAAGTGAAGCCGAGGAGAGAGAGAACATTCCAGGCATGGGTGACATAGATGTCTCCAATATAATCTTTGATATCTCATTGAGGCTTCAGATCCCTTCTCCATGTTATAAGACCTAGCAGTTGCCTCTATCCTTCCACATCCTAGTCAGTCAAAGGATAGATTTAGACCGCTTTCATTTTCTTATCCAGGCTTCTCAGATTCCACATGTGAAGGTCTTCTGTGATTTTGAGGCTTCTAATGTAAACACTGGTTTTAGCTCCTAAGAATAAGAGTCAGAGGACCTGGGATCAAACCCTACCTCTGATATTTACCTACATGACCTGAAGCAAATCATTTAACTTCTCCAGTCTTCAGTTTCCTCATTTGTAATGTAAGGGAATTGAATTAGATGGCCTTCATGATCCCTTTCATGTTTAGAGCTATAATCCTATGATGTAAGGAAAGATATAAAAGAATAAGAGATATGCTTCTTTCCCTAAAAAAAAAGGCCTAATAGGAATTACAGGTAATGAAAGAAGCATCCCATCTCTATCATTATTCAAGGATCCACAAGTTTGAGAATCTAGAAGAGACCTTAAAAGTCACCCAACCAAACCCTTTATTTTAGTGATGAAAAAAACATGGCGGGGGATATGACCTAGAAAATTTCAGGCTTAAAAATAGAAAAAGTAATTTATTATTTCATTGAGTTTTATAGCTTCACACATGGGACTACTTATATCCCCTCTTGATTCCTCTCTGGCCATCCTCAAATAATTAGATTATTTTCTTTATCTTGTTTCCTCACTAGCTTATTTCTTGCAATAAAATTCCCTTGCCTTACCCAGTTCCTACTCTTTTAAATACTCTAATGATATTTGCTTGTCACATTAGAAGTTGGTTTTGTAAGGCTTTGAAAATAGAAGATGTTCAAAATAGAAATAATGAAGTAGAAAGAACATGAGATTTGAAGACAGAGAACATGAATTCAAACCCTACCTCTGCTACCTAACTAGTTGTATAACCCTTTTCAAATCATTGAAAACCTCTTTGGACCTCAATTTCATCTGCAAAATTAAGAGGTTGGACTAGATATTCTCTAAGGCCTTTTAGCTCTATTTTTCTTTTTTTCCCTTTTTTCTTTCTTTTTTTCTTTCTTTCTTCCTTTCTTTTTTTTCTTTTTTTTCCTTCTTTCTTTCATCCTTACCTTAAATCCTAGAATCAATACTGTGTATTGGTTCCAAGGCAGAAGAATGGCAAGGGCTAGGCAATGGGGATCAAGTTAATTTCCCAGGGTCACACTTGCCCAGCTAGGAAGTATCTGAGGTCACATTTGAACCCAGGACCTCCCATCTCTGGACCTAGCTCTCAAACTACTGAGTCACTGTGATAATGAGATTAAATCTACCTTGGCCATTCTCAAATCTAATCACCAAAAGTGTAAACTCCACTTAACTCACAAATTGGGAGGTGTGTGACCCATCTGTTCTAGAATGAGTGATGAATCAGAATTTACTGACTGCCTTCTCAGCAGTCCTAAGAAAAGCATCTGTTGTGATTGGACATGTAAACTAAGAGGAAGGCACAGGAAGTGACGTAAAAGAAGCCTAAGAATGTGACTACTTCCCGTAGCTCTTCTTGTTTGTGTTTTGAAGCTGAAGGAGCTCTTCTTGTTCATGACTTGGACCCGAAAGAGTACTGGCTGAGACCTGGGACTAGGTGAGACTGCTCTTAATCTCTCCCTTAGAATTACACGTGGTGAGTGTAAAGACTAATCTTCCTGGATTCTGTAATGGAACTCTCCTTTCAAGAGAGGATCAGAGACTGAAGCTTTTGTTTCATCCATCCCCAGTCTTCAGACCTCGAACCTCGGCCTGAAGACTAGTTGGATCTGCTTGGGCTAAACCAGAGACCAGAGCAAATTATTTAGTGTGTCAGATTAATTATTTTACCTTATCCTCTCTCTTTTCATTTGTAAGTAACCTTGATTTGAAGTTATTCTTTAATTGGGGATTGATAATTATTCAATTCCCTGGTGACAAAACCTTTTAATATTCACACAACCTAAACCCCTTTTTATCCCTTACATCACCAAGCTGCCCCCTTAGCTCTATTGTTCTTTTGGTTTGACCATTCTACATTCCTTGAGAGAGTTAATCCATTGAGTTTTGGAATTCTGCTCTGGGATTGGACAGTTCTATTTGGTGAGTGACTGAGCAAACTCACTTAACTTATTATATATAGTCATGTTTCAAATTTCATCCTACCATCCAACCAATACTTACTGGTCAGTTCAACTGGCCTACCTTGCTATCTTTTTACCTGCCCCAAAATTACCTTCTTTATCCCTACCTGGAACAGTCATCCATTGGACCTGTTCATTAAAGACAGTACCTCTCTGACCTCCATCCTCCAGGAAACCAAGGCATACCAGGGTATCTTATCTTCCATAATACTGCGTGCTAACTCCAACTCTTGCTCTGGGATTTGTAATGAAATCAGTACTACTACTCATTCTCTCTATAATTTCCTAACCCATATTACCCAATTTAGATTATCTCCTTTATGAGAATGTAAACTTCTTGAGGGGAGGAATAAGTTTGCTCTTATATCTATATCCCAGAAACTGGTCCAATGTCTGGAACTGGAGATAGGAAAGTATCAAGCAAAAAAAACTCCCTCTCCCTTCTTTGTAATGTATAGTCTTAGTTGCCTGGAGCTCTAAGATGTTAAGTGGCTTGCCCAAGGCCACATAACCAATACATATCAAAGACAGAACTTAAATTCAGTCTTCCTAAGTTTGAGGCAGATTTTCTATTATTCTATTCTGAAGTATCCCCTCTTTGCCTGGAGAATAGTAAGTGTTTTATAAGTGTCTTTTCATTCATTTTAAGTACAAGCTCATCCCACTTAACATCTTTAACTGGTTCTCAGAAAACAGGACTTTGGATAAAACAACAACAATCAATTCTATTGCTGCCAGGTATGGCATAATATGAGATGTTTTAGCATTCATCAAATAAACATTTATTTAGAGTCTGTAAAGGTCAGCACAATGGATAAAGCATAAGCCCTGGAGTTGGGAGTCCTGGATTTAAATCTGATCTCAGGCAATTCCTAGCTGTGTGACCCTGAGCAAGTCATTTAATGTCAATTGCTTATCCCTTGCTATTCTTCTCTCTTATAATTTATACTGTGTTAGGTTAACAGATTTTTATAGTTAGATTTGACCTGGAACATTAGGAGCAATCTGATAAAACAATGATGCATGCCCTGGAAGTAACTTTGCAAAGTTCCTGTATAAGAATCAGTACATTCCTGCAGATAACAGCAAGACAGGTAATAACAAGGCTGGCTTCTTCCATGTTATCAAAGTTATTTCCTGATTTACATTACAAATGGCTGATGAACATCTGTTTCTGAACTGAAGTTTCTCCTTTGTTGATCAATCCCAGAGACTCCCTCCCCCTTTTCTTGAAATACTCTAAAAGCCATAACCTCCTTTTCCATCCTAGGGATTGGGTCTATCTAAGCCCCAATGTGTGTCAGAATTCTCTCTACAAAGGAAATAAACAAATTGCCTTTTTGGTTTTCCTGGGCCAATAGGTATAATGCCTATGACTCTTTGGTTTTTAAAGGTTTAACAATACTAAGCTAGAGGTTAAGTTTTTTTATGTTATCTTTCATTTTTTTAAGTTTAATTAATTAATTAAGAATATTTTCCCATGATTACATGATTTATATTCTTTCCCTCCACTTCTCCTACCCTCTCCCATAGCCAACAAGTAACTCCACTGGGTTTTACATGTATCATTGATCAAGACCTATTTCCATATTATTAATATTTGCACTAGGGTAATCATTTACAGCCTACATCCCCAATCATATCCCCATTGAATCATGTGATCAAGCAGCTGTTTTTCTTCTGTGTTTCTACTCCCACAGTTCTTTCTCTGGATGTTGAAAAAAGATAATATTAGGAATGGGAATAATAATAAACTGGGACACCCTCATGCCTCACAAGAGAAGAACAGACAAAGGAACACAGGTAAGCCAAATAGGGATGTGAGGTTTGGGAATAACTGCCAACCTGCCAACCAGAGAAAACCAATGAAGTGGGTTCTTTTAACTAAGAAGAAACAAGAAGTGTTAACAAACTGGGTTTATCTATAATAACTGAGGGAAGTAGGGAGAAGGATATTTCTATTCTAAAGAATAGCCTAATAGTTTAAATAACTAGATTTCTAACTAAGTTGGTCTCTAACTAAACTAGGAGGGGCTGAAGAGGGATTCTCACAGTACAGGTTCAGAAATGCTCCAAGCTGGTCAAAGATGTTACAGAATAAGTTCAAAAGCAGCCAGCTACTTCAAAGCAGACTCCAGGGAGTAAGGAAGATTGATCTGCTGTCCACCAGCATATAATTCAGTCCTTTCCTCAATGCCCACAATGTCTCCTTGAAGAATATTCTTCTCAGCTGTATCTCCACACAGACAGCTCCTTGGGTATTTTGCAAAAGCTGGACCACACAGCCACACAACACCTCCTTTCCCCAGCTTAGTCGAACTCCCACACCTTTTCAAAACCCCGGCTCCATTCCATTACAGAACTCTTAGGTCTTTAGAGTCAACCTGGCAGCCTGGGTGCTCCTGCTTAATATCTCCATTAGAATGTGGATGGTGTTCTTTCTCATAAGTTCCTCATAATTGTCCTGGATCATTTCATTGCTGCTAGTACAGAAGTCCATTACATTTGATTGTGCCACAGTGTATCCGTCTCTGTGTACAATGTTCTCCTGGTTCTGCTCCTTTCACTCTGGATCGATTCCTGGAGGTCATTCCAGTTCACATGGCATTCCTCTAGTTCATTATTCCTTTCAGCACAACATGATACAACATGATATTCCATCACCAATATGATACCACAATTTGTCCAGCCATTCCCCAATCCAAGGGCATCCCTTCATTTTCCAATTTTTTGCCACCACAAAGAGTGCGGCTATAAATATTTTTGTACAAGTCTTTTTCCTTATGATCTCTTTGGCGTATAAACCCAGCAGTGGTATGGCTGGATGAAGGGCAGGCAGTCTTCTTTTTTTTATTTTAAACCCTTAACTTCTGTGTATTGAATTATAGGTGGAAGAGTGGAAAGGGTAGGCAATGGGGGTCAAGTGACTTGCCCAAGGTCACACAGCTGGGAAGTGTCTGAGGCCGGATTTGAACCTAGGACCTCCCATCTCTAGGCCTGGCTCTCAATCCACTGAGCTACCCAGCTTCCCCCCAGGCAGTCTTTTAATACCCTTTGGGCATAGCTCTGAATTGCCATCCAGAATGGTTGGATCAATTCACAACTCCACCAGCAATGCATTAGTGTCCCAATTTTGCCACATCCCCTCCTACGTGTATTAATTTCCTTTGCTATCGCATTAGCCAGAGAGTAAGGGATTTTACAATATATTTTTTAAAATGTTTAAAGAGTTAATGATATACTGGGCACTGTGCTAAGCGCCTGGGATACTAAGAAAGGCAATAGACAATCCCAACTATCTGAGAATTCATTGTCTAAAGCAGGGGTCGGCAATGTATGGCTCTTGAGCCATATCTGGCTCTTTTGAGGGCCAGATGTGGCTCTTTCTGCAGGAGCCATAAAGTCAATTTTTTTTTCAGGCGCTGTTACAGTAGCGCACACTGTGAGCACTGTATGGCTCTCACAAAATTACATTTTAAAAAATATGGTGTTTATGGCTCTCACGGCCAAAAAGGTTGCCGACCCCTGGTCTAAAGGATGAGAACACATGCAAATGACTGTGTACAAACAACATACAGACAAGATAAATTGGAGACAATCCATACAGGAAAGATACCAGCATTAAGGAGGATTGGAAAAAGTTTCTTGTAGAAAATGAGATTTTAGCAGGGGCTTTAAGAAAGTCTGGAGGCAAAGATAAAGAAGGAGAGAATTCTAAGCTTGGGGGACAACCACTGAAAATGCAGTCAGGAGTTAAAGTCATTTGTTTGCGGAACAACAAGGAGGCTAGTTTCACTGTGTAGAATATGGGGTGTTCAAGGAAGACTAGCACTTCTGGAGTGAGGGTTTGCTGAGCCTCTTTTTAGGGCTGCTCATCCACCTTTGGCATCCATCACCTGAACCTGTGGTTCCAAGAAGCTGTAATATGTGCAGGAGTCATACCCCTGTAAAATCATCTCAGCAGTCAGATTAAACCAGGTTGAAGGTAACTGATAACCCTTCAGCTTATTAGGGGAACATCCACCTTGAGCATGTGAAGATATCCTCAATGGAATGAGTAGATGAGAACAATTTCTTCCAATGGCCATGAGGGTGACTAAAGCAGACCCTATGGAATGTTTAGAAATTGGTCAGACATTGAAGATGCCAAGATCATCCACTGCATCCTGGGCCATCACTAATTATCCTGATTTTTTTCTTACTGGCATGGGATCCTGGGTTTCCCTTGGACATCCCAAACTCTAGAAATGTTTCAGGTCAAAAAGAAAGCAGAAAAATTCCTTTCCTTCCTCGCAGTCTTGTCATGCTGAGGAAAAGGTGACCCTGGACATCAGAGACCCATGATAAAAAAGACCTCTGAAAAATAATGAAAAAAAAAATATGAAGGAAGGGGGCCTAGCAGTACCAGATCTTAAACTGTACTATAAAGCAGTAGTCATCAAAACAATATGGTACAGGTGAAGAGACAGAAGGGAGGATCAGTGAAATAGACTTGGGGTAAGAGACCTCAGCAAGACAGTCTATGATAAACCCAAAGAACCCAGCTTTGGGGACAAAAATCCACTATTTGGACAAAAACTGCTGAGGAAATTGGAAAACAATATGGGAGAGATTAGGTTTAGATCAACATCTCACACCTTATACCAAGATAAATTCAGAATGAGTGAATGACTTGAATATAAAGAAGGAAATTGTAAGTAAATTAAGTGAACACAGAGTAATATACTTGTCAGATCTCTGAGAAAGGAAAGATTTTAAAACCAAGGAAGAGTTAGAAAAAATTACAAAATGTAAAATAAATAATTTTGATTATATTAAACTAAAAAGTTTTTGTACAAACAAAACCAATTCTACCAAAATTAGAAGGGAAGCAACAAATTGGGGAAAAATCTTTATAACAAAAAACTCGGAAAAGGTCTAATTACTCAAAAACCAAGACATTCCCCAATTGATAAATGGGCAAGGGACATGAATAGGCAATTCTCAGATTAAGAAATCAAAACTATCAATAAACACATGAAAAAGTGTTCTAAATCTCTTATAATTATTTTTTATTAATTTTTTTTATTTTTAGAAAAATTTTTCATGGTTACATGATTCATGTTTTTACTTTAACCTTCACCCCCTCAAGTTCCTCCCCCCCATAGTTAACTCTCATTTCCACTGGTTTTAACATGTTTCATCAATCAAGACTTATTTACATATTATTGATAGTTGCATTAGTGTGGTCCTTTCAGGTCTACATCCCCAATCATGTCCTCATCAACTCAAGTGTTCAATCAGTTGTTTTTCTTCTGTGTTTCCTCTCCTGTAGTTCTTCCTCTGAATGTAGGTATCGTTCTTTTCCATAAATCCCTCAGAATTGTCCTGGGTCATTGCGTTGCTGCTAGTACAGAAGTCTATTACTTTTGATTTTAAATCGAAGCATTTAAATAAAGGAATGGTATGGCTGGATCAATGGGCAGGCAATCTTTTAGCGCTCTTTGGGCATAGTTCTAAATTCATAATTCTAAATCCAAGCAGAATGGTTGGATCAATTCACAACTCCACCAGCAATGCATTAATGTCCCAATTTTGCCACATCCCCTCCAACATTCATTACTCTCCTCTACTGTAATTTTAGCCAATCTGCTAGGTGTGAGGTGATACTTCAGAGTTGTTTTGATTTGCATTTCTCTAATTATTAGAGATTTAGAACACTTCGTCATGTGCTTATTGATACTTTTGATTTCTTTATCTGAAAATTGCCTTTTCATATCTCTTGCCCATTTATTGATTGGGGAATGACTTGATTTTTTATACAATTGATTTAGTTCCTTGTATATTTGAGTAATTAGACCTCTGTCAGAATTACAAAGATTTTTTCCAAGTTTGTTGTTTCCCTTCTGATTTTGGTTGCATTGTTTTTTTTTAATATTTATATCAGCCTTTATCATTTTTAATATTTACAAGATACACTGATGGGAAAAATAGTATACTTTGATCTGCATCCATCAGACTCTAGCAGTTTTTTCTCTGGCAGTGACAGCATTCCCTTTCTTTCTTTCGTTTTTGACTTAACATTTTTTATTTAATTAATTTAGAATATTTCCCCATGTTTACATGCTTTCCCCTCCTACCACCCCCCTCCTTTATCCAATATGCAATTATTGGGTTTTACATGTGTCATTGATCAAGTCCTATTTCTATATTATTGATATTTGCACTTGGGTGATCATTTTAGAGTCTACAACCTCAATCATATCCCCATCGACCCATGTGATCAAGCAGTTGTTTTTCTTCTGGGTTTCTACTCCCACAGTTCTTTCTCTGGATGTGGAGAGCTTCTTTCTCATGAGTCCCTCAGCCTTGCTCTGGATCCCTGCATTGCTGCTAGTAGAGAAGTCCATTACATTTGATTGTACCACAATGTATCCATCTCTGTGTATAAGGTTCTCCTGGTTCTGCTCTTTTCACTCTGAATCAATTCCTGGAGGTCTTTCCAGTTCATATATACTAGTTGATAATTTGCATCTCTCTTTGAAAACTTCCTATTCATCAAGTTTGAACTCGGATGCTATCAAGCTGTAAAAGTCACTAACTCATATAGCTTACCCTTTTCAGAAATGATACAAAGACCAAATATAAGGGATAAACTAAAAAAAAAAAAAAAGAAAAAGAAACCTGTCTATTGTCTCCATTGTTCATATATAATGAGCTTCTGTTCTTTATATCCCTTGGATAGGAGGGCTGACAAGTAAAACTTGCCTCAATCAATTTGAATTAAAAATGAAGCCATTAGTGTCAGTGTTTTCTCCTGTCTTTCCAAAGACGTAATTTTCATATCAAAGCTGGCATTTCCACAGGGAATGAAGGCTTGCAAAACATTTTACAAATATTTTCTCACTTAATCCGTGTACCTTGATAAAGTTTCTTTCCAATGTGGATTCTCTGATGTCCTACAAGATGGCTCCTCTGAGTGAAAGACTTTCCACATTATTTACATTCAAGAAGCGTGGAATGGAATCTCAGGGTCTGCATCCCTGCTCAAATGAGCAGGCAAGAGACAGAATAAGATGTCTGCAGGAAAATATGCAGTCTTTATTAGGGAAAGAGAGAGGAGAGGGGCACTGCTCTGAGTGACTGACTCAACAGCAATGTCCACAATATACAAAAGAACTCAGAATACATAGGAAATTAACACAATATTCCTCTTCTAGTCACCCACTGTGTATGATACAATACCTATGTATGTTATATTTTCTTTATCTTGTCCTACTCTCCCTTAAGTTTCCCAGCACTGTTGAACTCAGGGGAGTATTTGTCAAGTTTGCAATTTCTAACCTTTCAGAATGAAACATTTAGGAGAAGGACTGAAGATTATATCTGTAAGTTTTAAGACTTTTCCCATGGGAATGGGAATCTAATCTATTAATCCATAAATTAAAAAAAATTAAAAAGGGAAGAAAATTTGGGGGTGGGAGGGAGTTGGCCACATTAGAAGAGTGAATAAAAGATGTATATTCATGTATATATAAAAAAGCTGCCGGGGAGGAAGATTTCCATACTCTTCATAAGGAGAGATTAGTATCTCCCTTCAGAAGAAAACCTAACTTTCACTAATTTTTTTAATAGGAAGTTTCCAAACTAACATAACTAATACTAATAAATGTCTGATGTAAAATAATGCATGATTTTATCCCATACAAGACATTTCTCTCCAGTGTGGATTTTCTGATGTCTAATGAGATATCTCTTCACTGTAAAAGCCCTTCCACACTGTTTACATTCATAAGGTTTCTTTCCACTGTGTATTCTCTGATGTGCAGCAAAATTGTCACTACACATAAAAGCCATTCCACAGTGGTTAGTCAGAATGTTTCTCCCCAGTGTGGATTTTCTGATGTACAGCAAGATGGCATCTCTATGTGAAAGTCTTTCCACACTGTTTACATTCATAAGGAGTCTCTCTAGTGTGCATTAGCTGATGTGCAGCAAGAGATATATGGATTGTAAAAGGCTTTCAACACTCTTTACATTCATAAGGTTTCTCTCCAGTGTGGATTCTCTGATGTAAAACAAGATGGCCCCTTCATGTGAAAACCTTTCCACACTGTTTACATTCATAAGGTTTCTCTCCAGTGTGGATCCTCTGATGTAAGGCAAGATGGATTCTTTGTGTGAAAGCCTTTCCACACTGTTTACATTCATAAGGTTTCTCTCCAGTGTGGATTCTCTGATGTTTAGCAAGATGGCCACTGCATGTAAAAGCCTTTCCACACTGTTTACATTCATAAGGTTTCTCTCCAGTGTGGATTCTCTGATGTGCAGCAAGATGGCATCTCTGTGTGAAAGTCTTTCCACACTGTTTGCATTTATAAGGCTTCTCTCCAGTGTGCATTAGCTGATGCATAGCGAGATATGTACTGACTTTGAAAACCTTTCCACATTCTTTACAATCATAAGGTTTCTCTCCAGTGTGGATTCTCTTATGTTTAGCAAGATTGCCTCTTTGTGTGAAAGTCTTTCCACAGTGCTTACATTCAAAAGGTTTCTCTCCAGTGTGGATTCTCTGATGTAAAACAAGATTGCCTCTTTGTGTGAAATCCTTTCCACACTGTTTACACTGATATGGTTTCTCTCCAGTGTGGATTAGCTGATGTGAAGCAAGAGAGTTCTTATGTGTAAAAGCCTTTCCACACTCTTTACATTTATGAGGTTTCTCTCCAGTGTGGATTAGCTGATGTGAAGCAAAAGATCTCTTCCATGTAAAAGCCTTTCCACACTGTTTACATTCATAAGGTTTCTCTCCAGTGTGAAGTGTCTGATGTTCAGCAAAATGGTCCTTCCGTTTGAAAGTCTTTCCACATTGTTTACACTCATAAGGTTTCTTTCCATAATGGATTCTTTGATGTGCAACAAGCTCAGAGTTCTGACTTAAAACTTGCAACCCACCTTTATCACACACAGAAGCCATCTCTACACGTTTACTTTTTGGATGTCTAATGATGTCTGAACTAGAGCCAAAGACCATTCCCTTTACATTACATTGATATGTGGGCATTTCAGATGATTTCTCATTTGACTGAATAAGTCCTATTCCTTCAGGAAAGCACTTGCAGTATTCACTGTGCTGACAACAATCATTTCCTGAGGTCAATTTAATACACTGATTTAGGACTGAATACTGGCTGAATTTCTCTGCAGCTTTCTCAAATTCACAGTCACTCTTCAGATATGTATTTATGCTAATATCAGAGCCACATATTTCTCTCAAAATTAAGTCATGGTAACCCTCATTCATGCATTTTTGAGGGCCAAATCCTTCCACAAAAAGTCTCAGCTTTGTAGACATCTCCTTCACTTCAAAATTAGTCTCTGCCTCCACAGAGAGTAGATTCTGCACATTCTCCAGCATAACCTCCAGGTACAGCTCCTTCTGAGCATCGTCCAAAAGGCACCACTCTTCCTGGGTGAAGTCCATAGTCACATCCTTGAATGTTATTGACCCCTGGGAAGGGGTTCTCTGGGTCCTGGGAGCCATTCCCTCTGGCTCTGGGGTTCTTTGATTGGGTCAGACTGTGGTACTTCAAGGAGAGGGAGCCCCAAGACAGGGAGACTTCTTCTTTGGATACCTAGCAAAGAACATAGAAGCACTGCAACAAGCCTTCCAGGAGCGGAGCCGGTACGCACGAGTTCCCTGCATGCCGGAGGCTGCCACGCTGGGGCGGTTGCATTGTTTTTGTTTGTACAAACCCTTTTTAATTTAATATAATCAAAATTATTTATTTTACATTTTGTAATTTTTTCTAACTCTTGCTTGGTTTTAAAATGTTTCCTTTCCCAGAGATCTGACAAGTAAACTATTCTGTGTTCACTTAATTTACCTACAGTTTCCTTTTTTATATTCAAGTCTTTCACCCATTCTGAATTTATCTTGGTGTAGGGTGTGAGATGTTGATCTAAACCTAATCTCTCCCATATTGTTTTCCAATTTTCCCAGCAGTTTTTGTCAAATAGTGAATTTTTGTCCTAAAAGTTGGGCTTTTTGGGTTTATCATACACTGTTTTGCTGATGTCACTTACCCCAAGTCTATTCCACTGATCCTCCCTTCTGTCTCTTAGACAGTACCATATTGTTTTGATGACCGCTGCTTTATAGTGTAGCTTAATATCTGGTACTGCTAGGCCACCTTCTTTCATGTTTTTTTTCATTATTTCCCTTGATATTCCTGATCTTTTGTTCTTCCATTAGAGAAATGCAAATCAAAACAACTCTGAGATACCACCTCACACCTAGCAAATTAGCTAACATGACAGCAAAGGAAAGTGGGGATGTGGCAAAATTGGGACAATAATGCATTGCTGGTAGAGTTGTGAATCGATCCAACAATTCTGGATGATAATTTGGAACTATGCCTAAAGGGCTTTAAAAGACTATCTGCCTTTTGATCCAGCTATAGCATTGCTTGGTTTATACCCCAAAGAGATAATAAGGAAAAAGACTTGTACAAAAATATTTATAGCCACGCTCTTTGTTGTGGCAAAAAATTGGAAAATGAAGGAATGCCCTTCAATTGGGGAATCTGAACAAAATGTGGTATCTGTTGGTGATGGAATACTATTGTGCTCAAAGGAATAATGAACTAGAGGAATTCCATGTGAACTGGAATGACCTCCAGGAACTGATGCAGAGTGAAAGGAGCAGATCCAGGAGAACATTGTATACAGAGACTGATACACTGTGGTACAATCGAATATAACGGACTTCTCTACTAACAGCAATGCAAGGATCCAGAGCAAGGCTGAGGGACTTATGCGAAAGAAAACTAGCCACATTCAGAGGAAGAACTGTGGGAATAAAAACATAGAAGAAAAACAACTGCTTGAACACATAGGCTGATGAGAATATTATTGGGGATGCAGATGCTAAACAATAACTCTAGTCCAATTATCAATAATATGGAACTAGGTCTTAATCAATGACACACGTAAAACCCAGTGTAATTATGTGTTGGCTACAGTGGGGTGGGGGTTTCAGGGGAGAGGGAAAAAGAACACAAAATATGTATCTATGGGAAAATATTCAAAATAAAATAAACATTTTTTAAAATTCAATGCAAAAAAAAGACCGCTGAGAGAAATATTTCCCTTCGATTGTCCCCTAGTTTTGAAATGTTTTGAGATGTTTTGAGATGAATACAGATATACATCTTCCAGTTATGCCCTAATACCATTAGGCTGTAATCTAGGACATCTACTTGTCCCCTAAACTTTGCCCTGTCACCCCTTGTGTCTTCAGGACAAAAAACATCATGCTAGCCTCGGTCAGATGACAAATATCCCCTACTTCTGCCTAACCTCATTTCATTCCCTTATCCCTGGTCCCATAGCCCCTGTTTTTTAAAAGGTATAAGAAACCCAGAATCCATCTCATCTAGGAGTGTTCCCTCTTGTGCCTGTCTTCCAGCCTTTCAACATTACTACCAAAATAATAAAATTCTTTTTTTATCTTCAAGCTACTTATTGGAATCTGTTATTCTTGACAAAGGTAACCTGTCAAAATCCAGGGTTTTACCTAAAGTTCTCCCATGACATTACCACTGTACTTCAATGACTGGAAGTGAAGCGAAGTGAGTAAAGCTAACAACTCTGTGCAGCTTTGCCTCACTTAAATCCGATTCATTCACAAGTCAAGACATTGCTTTATGATGTTATTGGTCCTCCTGGAAAGGAAGGATGATGAATAGCAATTGCAAAGTACAT
Source organism: Gracilinanus agilis (assembly GCF_016433145.1). Classification (NCBI taxonomy): domain Eukaryota; kingdom Metazoa; phylum Chordata; class Mammalia; order Didelphimorphia; family Didelphidae; genus Gracilinanus; species Gracilinanus agilis. The sequence continues at coordinate 460,918,106 of NC_058131.1, forward strand.
GGGGCTATCATGTAAGAAAACTGAAAAGGGGGGCACCTAATATGGGGCTGTAAAAAACAAACAGGATTTTGTTGTGGTGGTTGTTGTTAATTTGTTTGTTTTTTTACATTTAATTCTGAAGGTAGCTGTGGATGATTGAATTTCAGAGTTACATGGTTAGACCTGCCCTTTAGAAAGATCAATTTGACAGCTGATAGACGAGTGGTAAGAGACTTAGGGCAAAGAGACCAACCAGCAGGCTATTTTAATAGATCAGGAGTTGGGTAATGAGGACCTACACTTGATGGGAGGTAGAAAGCAGAGATGGTGTCAGAGTAGAGAAGAGAGCATGTGTGAGACAGGTTAGGAAGGTAGAAACCACAGGACTTGGCAACAGATTGAATGTGGGGGTGATTTCCTCTTCTCCTTGCAGTCATTTCACAGCTGCCATCCACCTCCAACTGGGGACCCAGCCACACCTCCCACATTCTGGAAAACCTTCATGCTGGGAAGGGATGAGGATAGGTGGTTCTATGGCCAAGAACTTCCTGAAGGTGAGATGATGTCTTGGCACCATCTATGGCAATTAGTGTCTCCAGGTGGCTGGCTTCCATTAGCTCAGAGTCAAGTGACAGAAGTTTCAGGTGCTGTCTCCTGGGCAAAATTTAGAGAATTTAGTATGGAAATGCTAAAGCATTAGAAGTCCTGCACTGGAGGAAGGCAAAAATATTTCCCTCTTATTTTCCTGCTCAGCTTTTCTTGGGAGATTTGATTATCTTATCTCCGAAGTCTTAGTATCAGTTGCCAATAAGGCAACTCATTCTCATTCACTCATTATTCAACAACAACAGGAAAATAATTGAATGCCCATGTTTCCTAGCACTGGGCTTTGTTTTACATACAAAGATGTAAAAGATAATAATAGCCTCAAGGATCCTTCCCAAGTTACAGAGGAGAAAAAGTAAGCATACATGAAAAGGTAAGTAGCATTCCAAAGAATTAGAAATCAGTGTGGCTTGGTGGATTGAATGCTGGAACCCCCAGGGTTCAAAATGTACCTCTGAAACTGCATCTCTTTGGTCACAATCTCTTGGAGTCTCAGCTTCTTTATCTGAAAAAATGGGGATGATACTTGGAATAACCTACCTCACAGGGTTGCTGTGAAGCACAATTGAGATAAGATCTGTCAAACACATTTCAGATTTTATTTTATTAATATTTTCACTACAAACTTGCGAGATCAATGCTATTATTATCCTCATTTTGCAGATGAGAGGAAACAGGTTCAGAGAGAGTAAGTGATTTGCCCAGGATCAGAAAACCTGCAAGAATTTGAATGCAGATCTTCCTGGCTTCAAATACAATGTTCTATCCACTTCCCTCCTAGCTGCCTAGTTCTCTGTGATTAGTAAGCTCTCAATTGGTTTCCAGAAGGCTAACTCTCTCACACCTCACATAGCCAATCAGAATTAAGGCTTGTAGATTCCATCTCCATAGCATTTCTTACATCTTTCCATGTCTTCACTAATACAGCCACCACCTTACTTCAGGTCCCCATCACCTCTCACCGGGACGATTGTAGTAGCCTCCTAATTGATCTCCATGCCTCACTTCTCTCTTATTTAATCAATCCTTCACAGAGCCGCCAGAGTGATTTTCCTAAAACAGAATAAATACCATTGGCTCCCTTTTTGACTCTAGGATCAAATATTCTTTCAACTTTATCTCATTCTTTTAACTTCAATTTTAAAATATTTTATAGTGTATTTAATTATTAGCACAGTAGGGCTTAAACACGGGGATTACATTTTTGTAAACTGTTTACTGCTGAGCATGTCTAGACAAAAAGGTCTGAAGACCATTGGCATGCTCTTTGTGTTATTGTTTAGTCGTTCAATCACATCCAACTCTTCATGACCCTACTTGGAGTTTTCTTGGCAAAGATACTGGAGTATCTTTAGTCATTTCCTTCTCCAGATCATTTTTACAGATGAAGAAAATGAAGCAAGCAGGATTAAATGACTTGGTCAGGACCACACAGTTAGCAAATGTTTGAGGCCAGATTTAAATTTAGGAAGATGAGTATTCCTGACTCCACTATGCCACCTAGCTGTCCCATAAATATTATAAGAGTTTAGAACACTTTGGTTTAGAGTAGTCATTTAAAACTCCATGAAAAAGGAGAGTTTTGAACTAACTGAAGGTTTCAGATTGGGGGGAGGAGTAGGAAGAAATGGGGAAGACATTCTAGGAGAAGATACAACATAATCAAAGACGAAGATGAGAAAGAACAAGACATGTTGGGGGAACAATGAAAAATCTGGCATGGCTGCAGTAGAGGTTTTATATAGGGAAGTAATAATGGGAGATAAAATTGGAAAACCTTAATGAGTAAGAGAGATTGAGCAGAGAACATTGAATTGCAGACCAAAGAGCTTGAACATTATCCTGCAGAAACCATGGGAAGCTTTTGAAAGTTTCTGAGCAAAGTAATACCATAATGAGATTGTGCAGAGTAAAACTACGATGAACTTTTTCCTCTTGACCCTATCCAGGGTGAGGGCACAAAGGCAGAATCAGCCAGGAAACTGCAACTAAAAGACCCCTAAAAGAATGACTCTGGAAGCCCTCTCCTCTGTTGCTCTTAAGGAACTTCAGCTGTGGACAGTTCCTATCTGCAGCTTTGGAATTTTCTATATGGCAAACTGTCTGTTCAGAAGTTCATAAAATTTGTGCAGGATGGACTGAAGTTGGAAAAACTGGAGTCAGAAATATTCAATAATAAGTAATCACAAAAGCCCAGGTCTAAGGTGATAAAGGTTGGTGGCAGAGGGAATGGAAAGAGACAGATGGGAAATGCCTGGAATCAACATAATTCAGAAAGAGAGGCCTAAAAGACAATTCCAGAATTTTGTGCCTAGATAATAACTGAAGTTGACAAAAGCTTTAATTTCCTAAAAGGACAATGACTTTTTTTACATTTTTAAAATTTTATTTAATTGATTAATTAAGAAAATTTTTCCATGGTTACATGATTCATGTTCTTTCCCTCCTCTCCTTCCACACCCCTCCCATTGGTGAATTCTACTGGGTTTTACATGTAGGACAGTGACTTTTGAAACACCTTGTATGGTGTTCTAAAATTTGAAAAATCCCTTTATATATAACATAATGCCATTTGAGACTCCAAATAACCCTAGGAAATAAGTGCTAAAGGTGTCATTATCTCCATTATACAGATAAGGAAACTGAGACCAAGAGGTTAAGTAACTTGCCTATGGTCACACACAAGCTAGTACATTTCCGTAGTAAGATTCAAAATCTGATTTTCCTGATTCCGAGTATGGCACTGTACACAGAGCCATGATGAATGGTTCTGATACCAGAGGCAGCCCTCAAATCAAATTTTGAAGACAAATTCAATTGTGAGGGGGAGAAGGAAGAAATCTCTAGGAAACACTTCCAGTGAGTGCATTAGAAAGATACAGAGAAGCTGGTTACAAGTAGAGGAGATACTCATCTAGAATCTAGCTGCTAGAATGGGAGAAAAGAAACCTGCTATTTTAACTAATTATTCTTGCTAGCTAGAAGCTATGTTCAGTTGTTTCTACCTGCCAAATGATGAGTACAAATACTGTGGACACTAAATTTCAATATCCTGGATCAAAGCCTTAATTTCCTTGGCTAGTTAATGCTCTGACTGTACTCTTGACAGAACAGTGAGGAGGTAGAGTTGGTCTTAGGTGATGAGTTCTCTGTTATACGTGTTGATTTTGGTCTGCAGCTCCAGTGTGTGGCCCAAGATAAAGCCCGAGTCCTCTCTCTTACCAACTGGAATATATTGGTGTTGCTGGCTCAGCAAGCCACGTTATCCAAACAGCCTACGGAGTGGCAGAGGAAAGCGTCAACACTGCATGTTTTTACCCCTTCCCACATCTCTAGGTTTTGTGCAGCTTCATCAAGTTCCAAGGCTAATTTATTCATAAGCAATCGAGCTGAGAATTGGAAGAAATCTTTGTTTCCTGGAAACTCTCCAAGCATGCTAGCTTCTTCCTCCCTGCAGATAAGCACATTGGGTTTTGGCTCAAGATGGAGGAAAGATCCTCAGGGCAGTGCTAAGGTTCAGGACCTCAGGACCCTCACCTACTAGACTGGCTCTAGCTGGCTTTCCAACTCCCCCTCTTTGGTTCAGAGAAAGCACTGAACCTCATGTTTGGAAGCAAATAGGGGGTTTTATATGATCTATTTCCCCTTCAGGCCAATGTGTAGTAACAAAAAAGCATAATGGTGAAATCTAGTCAAATTTCATGTAACTTTCAGTAAAAGATTTATTCTTGAAAGGGCCATGATAGCCACCAATAGTGGCCCCAGAGAGAAATGGAAACAGTTGGGCTTTAAGTGAGATTTCATTACATTCAAATTGCATCAGGTCCCCAGGGAGTCATCTTGGTATGGTGAGAAATGCATTGGATTTGGAGCTAAAGAATCTGATTTGAATCCTAGCCCTGTCACTGGCTACACACCTAACCTTGGAAAAATCAGTCAGCTTTGTGTCTCACACTGATCTAGGCACTCAAGAAATAGGTTCAAAGAATGAAACAATAAGTTTACTTTAAAATTGGGGAGATAACCCACATATTTATATCTTTATATACATATATATGATACAAAGCTGATAAACACAAATGTGTAAAGGAGTTCAATATAAACTAGTTTGAAGGGCAAAGTACTTCTGATTTTGAGAGAAACATGCAGAAGATATTGCCCAAGTGGCATCTTATAGGAAGAGAAGAACTAGAGGGGAAGGTAAGGAAGGAGAGAAGGAATTTCAGGGAGGGAGATCACCACAAAAGTAGGCAGAAGGGAAATGGAAAGTCATGAATAAGGAGTAGAGTGAAGGTCAGTTTGACTGGATCACAAAGTGAGATATGGGAAGTCATAGTACGTCTTTGAGTCTGTTTCTTACCTTTAAAATGAAAATTAGGTGACCTCAAAGGGCAGAGAATTTTGAATTTTGAAAGTGAATCAGAGTGTAGTGGCAGGAGCTTGATGGTGGACTTGAGACTGTTGGTTAGATGAAGAGGCAGAAAGAGATGCTTCAGCAGTCATGGAGCAGTGTGAGCCTGAGAAAGTGGTATTGAGCCAATTTGAACTCTCTCACTTCACTATCTGTGCTTATTCAAACCCGCTGAGAAGGGGTCAAGCTATAATGGGCTAGATCTGAAATCTACAAAGGGGTGGTGAAGTGTTTAATTCTCTCCTTCTTCCTCCTATCTGCAGATGTCTGGATTTTTCTTTAAGGTCATAATTTCCAAAAGCTGTCTTACCTTTAATATTTAATAGACAGTTATGACTATATAGCTAATTATGACTATGACTCTTTGTAATTTGTGTATGTTCTTAATTGTGAATGGAATGGAAAAGACTACAGGGAAAGAAACAATGAATGGGGAGAGGAGGAAAGAGAGAAAGAGAACAGATGCACTGGATTGTTGGGACAGCAGGAAAAAGATTTTGCACCCAAGTTGGGACATGAGTCATATGACAGAGATTGTTGTGAGTTTTTACTTTTTAAAAAAATTAGTCATCTTTATAAGCTCCTCAATAGCAGAAGAGATTAAATCACATGACTTAAGACTAACTTTTGCCTGTGGTTAAGCAGGAGTCATGAGTAAATGGACTCAAGTGTTATAAGATGGCTTGGTAGAGGCAAGACACTTCTCTGAGACTAGCAACCTCATAACCTTCCTTATCTTTCTTCTTTTGAAGCTGGTACATTCCAAGAAGGAAGGCATTAAATAAGACATAGTCAAAGAAGAATGATCACTCTTACATTTCAAAGGTAGGGGTCTCATAAAGCGGGAAGTCAGTCCTCCACCTATGGAGCCACCATTGCCCAACAGCACCATTTAAAATGAAGTAATAAAAAGCATTTATTAAGCACTTACTATATGCCCAACACTCTGCTAAGCAGTGTTGATACAAAAAGAAGTGAAGAAATTCCTTTTCTTAAGATCACATTCTAATTGGAGGAAGGCAACAAATAAGGGATGGTTCAGCTTTATGGTGGGTGGAAGGGTTTGATGATTCTAATCTCACTGCTATAGGACACATACCAAATCCCATGAATCTTTATTGTGCATGGAAAGCCAGATGGTAATGTCTAGGGGTTCAGAGAGAATATTAGCAGCCAGACAGTAAGGTCTAGTAATTTTTGCTCTCACAGGATTATTTGTAGTTGGAGACTCTTACTCATTGAAGTGATGGGAGTGGTCATGTCCACCTGGCAAAAGGGAGAGAGAAGATTAATGCAGAGAGCCAGCCCATGGCCATTAGAAAGGGAAAAGCAGGTTGCCCTCTCTGGGTTCCTTTTCATAGGGGCAGTGATGGGGGGCCCATCACTCAGCCAGATGAAGAAAAAGAAAAGGGAGCATTTTGATGGAAAATGGGCTTCCTGTAGTGTATGCTTTTACTGGACCCTCCATATGAGATCTGAAGCAGACTGAGTTCAAGGAGGGAAAAGTTATAGAGTAATTAATGATCTTCATAGGAAGTGGGAATTTCCTCAATGGGAGTTCCCTATATAACATCAAAATGCTTAAAAGTTTCTATTACATAGCCTAGAAACTGCTGGGATCTGGTTATATGCAAGCTTTGCCTCTCAGTTTATTTTACTATAATCTTCTCTTAATTTGTGCCTTTTCTGCCAAATTTCCTACCCCCTGCCTGTATATACCATCTGTTCCTGAACCCAAATTCATGGTCCATGAGGGAAACAGTGTGTATGGTAAAGTTGGCTTCAGAAGACATGGGTTTGAATCCTGGTTCTGCCACATGCTACCTGTATGACCCACAGCAGTCATTTGTTCTCTCTGGGCCTGTCTTAAAATGAAGAAGAGAAACTAAATATCCTCAAAGATTTCATTCATCAATGTTCTGATTACTAAGAATTCTGTGATTACTGATATTTGATCCACATCTGATCCAAACATTAATTCTAGTTGCCCTTTGGTTTCCCCAGAAAGATATCATTGAAGAATGTCAAAGGAGCTTGATGATATTCTGCAGACCAGACAATAAAGGCTAAGAGGGTGTGGAGGGGACATATGTGAATCTGTATAATAATGAGTAATATTATATAATGGAGTTTTATTCTATCTACCCATGCACACATTCAGTGAATGTGCAGAGACAGACCACATTTTCATTAGTTCACACACACACACACACACACACACACACACACACACACATCTCCACCTTTGATGTGTCCCTATCTTCTGTCAGGCCCATCTTTGTGAAGTTAGTAATTCCTAGGAGCCATATGATTGTCCAGCCGAGTCATTACCTCCTGAAGGTCTAATTGGAGTAAGGTAACCACCTGCTCTCCTACATGAGGCAGTCAGCCAGGCAAACCCTGCCTGAAGTTGGAAATACTCTCTGGCTTTGGACACAAGCAAACTACCTGTATGGGATGAATACTTCCATCATTTAGGCAAACACCACCTGGGATATGCTGCACTCTTGAGAGCCCCACAACAGCCTCATGGGAAAATTGCATCTGGCCAGTAACCAAGGAAACATTGTCATGGGTATTAAACACCTAGGGTGACTTGGCAAACAAGGCCTGAAATCAAGAAACAATGTTCACCTGGGAAATTTGCTGTCTTGATGCTGTTAAGGTAATGAATGACCAGCAGGTGTTCATACAGGAGATGGCTGTTCCAGCTGCCTTTTCAGTCTACTTTCATGAAGTCCATCTCCCACTAAAAAGCTTGTTAGGCTGTCTTTATGAAGACCTCCCCCTGCCTAGTAGCTCATGAGCTCCCTAGAATTGGGGCTTTTATGGATACAACTTTTAAGTTTCTTTCTATGTCTTTTGCATTGACTAGGTGACAGTGGATAGAACATTGGATCTCAAGTCAGAAAAGCTCAGGTTTGAATTCTTCCTGACATTCACCAGCTGTATGACCCTAGACAAATCGCTTCACCTCAGCCTCAGTTTTGCCATCTGTAAAATGAGAATAACAACAGCTAATTCAAAGAAATATTGTAAAAATCAAACAAGATAATATATAAAAAACACCTTCCAAATCCCAAAATATTATCTAAATGATAGCTATTATTAGCAATTGGACCTTGAACCACCATTTGGGGAATTGGCAATAGAAGCAAAAGCTTTCTGGCTCAATCATCCAGAGAATCAAAAGGATACCAAGAATTAGACCTAGATCTGAGCTGTTGAGGCCTGAACTATTCTTGCATAGGAAAAGAAAATACAATTAGCAAATAAATAGCCACAGTCTTAGAACTCCCCAGCAATATATTTTATCCACTTCCATATCCAAAAAAGAAAAGACCTTAGAATCATTCTTTCCCTCAGGTTTCATTTGGTCCTTCTCAAGGGTCTGCCCTGAATAATAGAGGTTCTTGTAGTCAGATTAAGAGTAAAAAGAAGACTTCCTCTACCTATTACAGGGCCAGTGTTCTGAGAAGCCTTGGGACTTAAGTTACATGAAGTGTACCCTAACCCATCAGAACTCTGTACTTCTATTTTATGCCCTTCTTGTCCTGTGGGAGATTGGTGAGGTTAGTAGAAGTGATTTAACTTACTTAAGGAAGGAAGAAAACCAAGAAGGGAGAAAATAGTGTACTATAGTGGTTCTTAAAATGTATGGCCTTAGGATTGCTTTTATGCTCTTAAAAATTGTTGAGAACCCCAAGGAACTTTTTGTTTATTGGGTTGTACTACTGATATTTGTTGTTGTTCAGTCATGTTCAATTCTATGTGATTCTAAGGACTTTGTCTATGAGGTTTCCTTGACCAAGATACTAAAGTGGTTTGCATTCCCTTCTCCATTGTATCTCCATTTTACAGATGCATAACTGAGGCAAATAGGCATTAAGTAACTTGACCAAGGTCATTCAGTAAGTATCTGGAGTTGGATTTCAATTCAGTTATTCCTGACTCCAGTCCTGGTGCTATATTATACATTAAACTGATATATTTTAAATTATTAATAAATTCTTTTTAAAACAACACTAATAAATCCCACATGTTAACCTAAGAAAAATAACTGTACCAAAAAATTAGTGAGAAAAAATGGAATACTTCTTTATGTTTACAAATCTTTTTAATGTATGATTTAACACAAATCAGTTGCCTGTCTACTTCAGTAAGATGTTGCTTTGATGGAAATACGTGAATAAAATCTGGCCTCACACAGGTATGTAGTTGGAAAAAGGAGGAACGTTGTAAGAGTCTTTTCAAATCTTTGCAAAGAGTCTTCCTTAATATTACACCCAAATTCAAACGGTAGTTTCTTAAAGGTTAGTTGCAATGTAGAATCTGAAACCATGTCAATGAATTTTTCATGCTATGTGACATTAAAATCCATCGGCTTCTTTTATACTTTGAATGGATCTTTTACTCATGCATTATTTTGTGACATTATATATTGTTCATTTGGAAAAATGATTTGCTGATTTATGCAAATCTTTCAAAAGATCTTCCACACTTAACTATATGATATTAAAAAATCGCATTTAGGGGCAGCTGGGTAGCTCAGTGGAGTGAGAGTCAGGCCTAGAGACAGGAGGTCCTAGGTTCAAACCCGGCCTCAGCCACTTCCCAGCTGTGTGACCCTGGGCAGGTCACTTGACCCCCATTGCCCACCCTTACCAATCTTTCACCTATGAGACAATACACCGAAGTACAAGGGTTTAAAAAAAAATCGCATTTATTATATCACCACCAATCTCCTCAGAAAAGCCGAAGTATTGGGAAGCTGTCAAGCTCTTGGTGGGAAATAAAAGTTTTTCAAATTTTTAATTTTCCCTTGAAAACTCATATTTTATCATTGGCAACAAATGTCAATTGTTTTCCTTCAAGTGTCAAGCTTGCTTTGTCCATTTTCAAGAAACTGTCTGCCAAATATCCCAAGACTGAATAACAATAGTGTATCTGTCAATAGTTTCTTTCAAGTAATAATGATGTTTCACTAAAAAAAAAGTAACTAGTTCATCTCAAAACTCAGTCACATAAGTGCTTTTCCTCTAGTTAGCCTTCATATGTGACATAACTTGCCATTTCATTAGATAGAAAATTAAAAACTTATACTCAAGGGTCAAGATTTAATAAAATTGAGGGCAGCAAAGTGGCTCAGCAGGTAGAGTTAGGCCCAGAGATGGGAGGTCCTAGGTTCAAATCTGACCTCAGACACTTCCTAGCTGTGTGACCCTGAGTAAATCACTTAACTCCCATTGCCTAGCCCTTACCGCTCTTCTGTCTTAGAACCAATATTCTGTATCGGTTCTAAGACAGAAGGTAAGGGCTTAAAAAAAGATTTAATAAAATTAATAGGTTTCTATTGCTTCATCAAAGATATTCTTAGGTAAATCTGGATTTTTTTAAACATGAGGATGTGATAGAAAAGAATAGAATGACTACTAATATAGTTTGATGCCACTACATTGATTCATGTGAAGGCACTATTACTTTCACACCATCAATGTAAATATCCACACAGTTGTTCCAAGATAAGACATGAGATTCAAAAAAAGTTGTTCAATTCTTTGAATTACTGCAGCCCCACTTGTGTTTGCCAATACTTTGTCAGTTGTTCATGTAAAAGATGTTTTTTGGTCATTAGTTGGTCCTGATACCAGACAAATGCAAGCAAAACAGCTTAGCCCAGCTGTGTCTCCAGATTCATCCATTTGCAAAGGCAAAATTCCAATTCTGCATAAGGAATATTATCTCAGTCTTCATTTTTGCAGTTAAGTCTTTAATTCACTGATCCAGAAGCCAATGGAAAACTCCATTGTATACTTGCAAGAGAATGAGAATGAAAAGGGCAAATAAAACCTACATTATTGTTGTGAAAATACTTTTGACCCACTGAAAGAGTCTTGGAGATCCCCAGGACCACATTTTAAGAACCACTCATATTTACAAGGAAAAGCATACTGAAACTTTGAGGCAGGATCCTAGGCTTAATCTTAACTCCATGAGTAAATGATTGATTCTCCATTTCTTCATCAATAAAATAGAGATATTATATCTAAGTACCTGTCTTCGAAGCTGATTTTGTGGGAAGAACTTTGTAAACCTTAAATTATTATTAAAAAGTAAGATGAACTCTAATACATTTTAAACATTGCTATCTATATCTGCAAGCAGAAGGCTTGGCACATAGAGAAGCAATGACCTTAACTTTGGCTATGGATCTTTTCCTGACCTGCTCACTACATGGGAAAATAGAAGAGGTACAGAGCTGGAAAATTAGGGAATCCTGAAACCCCAGAGCTGTCTGACAGTTTATACAGCAAATATCCTGGAGGCAGCTGAATAGTTCAGTGGGTTGAGAGCCAGGCCTAGAGAAGGGAGGTCCTGGGTTCAAATATGGCCTCAGACACTTCCCAGTTGTGTGACCCTGGGCAAGTCACTTAACCCCCATTGCCTAGCCCTTACTGCTTTTCTGCCTTAGAACCAATACAAAGTATTGGTTCCAAGACAGAAGGTAAGGGTTTTAAAAAATGAAAATAAATCAAATACCCTTTTCATGAATAATAAGAATGAAGCATTCTACTCTTCCAAGATTAAGATCAGTAGCAAAGAGAATGCTCACCACAAGCTAGGTAAGCGTATTGGATCGCACAGTCCAAGCCCCTGACCCTGGAAGTTGAATTCAAAGAAAGGGTAGCTTTGATTCTGAGGGCACCATCTATTTGGTTAAGAGTGACTTTGGTCTTCCCACTAAAGAGATTGGTGCTTGGGACTGAGAATCTTCTGAATATAGGAACCCCCTTAGTCAAGTCTCTGAAGGGAATTAGATAGGTTCCCTCATAAGGAAAAATAGGTGAAAAGAAATATTGGATCCCTGTGCCCGGGACTGTTGTTGATGTGGCTGCTTTTTTTAGAAGATCTATAAAAAAAAGAAGCCTCTGACTTTTAGGCTGAATGACAATTACAAAGCTACTCTTTGAATAAGGAAGAGATAGCTGAGAGAAACCCTGCAGCTACATGTCCAATGTATCTGTGCCAATGAGAGAATATTCAGGAAGCTAGTGGAGACTTAACATACCTGGCAGTGAAGACAGCACCAGAGAACACCAATGCCCCTGCAGGCTTACAGATGTTAGTTGCCCCTTCAAGCCTGTGACATATATGTTACCTACATGAGTACCCCATCATGCATATATCTGGAGTAGAACTAGACAAATAAACAGGAAACAATCCCTGCCCTCAAAGAACTTACATTCTATTAGAGGAAAACAATATAAACAATAGGTAAGTTAATTCAAAATATATACAGAATAAAGAGAGTCGCTTTGGCAGTGGGGGAAAGTATTTACAACTGGGGAAATTAGGATATAGGAGGTGGTACTTAAGCCTCTAAGGAAGTTAGAAGTCTAAGGGTTCAAATCCTCCATATGTATTTTGAACATACTTAGTATGAAAGTGAGATTGACATCATCACATCCTATTTTTGCTCTGATATAGGGGGAGACAGATCACAACTAGTTCAATCAAAAGATCTAGTACTAGGTGCAAATATATCGACTAGAATGACATAAAAAAATTGTTTAAGGATTAACCAATAAACCTGACCACATGCCAGTGATCATCACTCTAAAGTGATTCAAGTGGAAAAGGGAAAGCTTCTCCAGAAATTGGAGCAGGTGACTTTCCAGCATATTTCTGACAAGGAGCCATCTGGAGGAAGGGGCAAGAAGAGGCAGTGCTTCATCCCTTCTTCTCTTGGTTCTGCTGCTCCAGTACTTGTTTTGATGCATTTTCATTCTCCTGTGGTTGTTTGGAGGGTGGTTGGTGGGATTCCACTATTTCTTATTTCACCATCTTGGTCCAATCTGCCACTGCCATTATGATGACTGCTGCATCTGTTGCCACTACCAGCACTGCTACCCAAGATCTATGTTTTTTGGCCATGTGTATTTCCTAAGGTTGGAGCCTATTTTCCCATGGAGTTCTTATGTGCTTATGGGAGACTGTTGTCACAGACCTTCAAGAGGATGTTTTACTTTTCTTAATGTTCCTCCTTTCTAAAAGCTATTTAAGATGGACTAAATTTCAGCTAATAATCTGGGGAAGATACCACTGGGGTTTGAGCAAAAAAAAAATCAACCTTGAACTCTCAAAGATACCCCTAGAATCTTCAGTGGAGAAAAAGCTTAGCGAGCCAGCCCAGCTCTGGAAAGCTGGGTCCTTGGTGAGAACGAGAACTGGGACAAGGCTATCTCAGAGTTTATGCGCTTTGTTTACTTTGTTTACATGTGTTGTTTCCCCTATCAGACCGTAAGCTTCTAGAGGGCAGGAGTTGTTTTAGTTTGTATTTCCTGTACCTCACACATTGCTTAAAAATCAGAACCTGAAATTTCATTGATATGAGGGAATTCCTGGCCAGGCTGCTTCTTTGACCACTGCATATAAATCATTTCTCTATAACTTTTAGTCCTAGCAAATTGCCTCATATATGCAGAGACTTACAGCCACATAACCAGTTATGCATCAAAGATAGGACTTGATCCTTGGTCTTCCTGACTGTAAGGATGGCGTTCATACCACTCCTCCCCTTGAATATAACCATGGGAACAATCATTTAATCTCTTTTAAGTCTCAGTTTCCTCTTGGAAAATTGATATGGAGGCAGCTAGGTAGTTCAGGGATGGAAAACCAGGCCTGGAGTTGGGTAGAACTGGGTTCATAAAGAAAGAATTGATACAAGAATTGGAACCAATATTTCTATCAATTCTTTCTTTTTTAAAACCTTACCTTCCTGGGGGCAGCTGGGTAGTTCAGTGGATTGAGAGCCAGGTCTAGAGATGGGAAGTCCTAGGTTCAAATCTAGTCTCAGACACTTCCCAGCTGTGTGACCTTGGGCAAGTCACTTGACCCCCATTGCCTACCCTTACCACTCTTCTGCCTTGGAGCCAATATACACTATTGACTCCAGGACAGAAGGTGAGGGTTTAAAAAAAAAAGGAAAAAAAACCCTTACCTTCCAACTTAGAATCACTACTGTGTATTGGTTCCAAGGCAGAAGAGTGGTAAGGGCTAGGCAATGGGGCTAAGTGACTTGCCCAGGGTCACATAGCTCGGAAATTTTTGATGTCAAATTTGGACCCAGGACCTCCAATCTCTAGGCCTGACTCTCAATCCACTAGCTGCCCCCAACATGTATTGATTCTAAGACAGAAGGTAAGGAATTAAACAAAAAAAAAAGTTAAAAAATACTTGGACAACCTATTTAATGGAGTAGAGATAATGTATGTAAAGTACTACAAAATTTAAAGGACTACATAAATCTCAGTAATAATGATTATTAATCATCTCCTGACAGCATGAAAAAGGCAGTGGACTTAAACTCAGAAGTGCTGGGTTCAAGTTCTGACTCTGCTATTCACTCATTGTTACAAAGATGAATGGTTTTAACTACTACCCTTAGGTAGTACAGTAGATAGAGGACCAGGCTTGATGTCAGGAAGACCTACATTCAAATCCAGCCCCAGACACTTAGTTGTATAATCCTAGGCAAGTCACTTAACTTCTTTTTGCTTCAGTATCTTCATCTGAAAAACGGGGATAATAATACCACCTACCTCTTAGGACTGTTGTGAATATCAAATGAGATAATAATTGTAAAGTGCCTGGATATAGTTGTTCCTCACTCTTTGTTTTCAAAGTGTACCAAAGACATCATGGAGTAATATTCTGACTCAAAAGTCAAATTGGATGTCAGTGAAGCAGAGCTGCAGAGTCATCAGTGTCCTGGGTATCTTTGTTATCTGACCAAGCTGTAGGCACTCACAAAATCTGCTTTAGCCTCCTTCATGGCCACAGGAGCAAATTGTTCTCATCTGCCCATTCCACCAGGGGAAGTCTTCATGTGCTTGGAGTAGGCATCCCCCAAACTCATCAACAGGTTTGAGACCTATCAGTTACCTTTAACCTGGTTTAGCCCTTCTGCTGAGACATAGTAAGTCCTATATAAATGTTAGTTCTTCTTCTTCTTCATTATTATCATCATTCTCTCTGAACCACAGTTTCTTCATCTGTAAAGTGAGAAATTTGAACTATGATCTCGTCAAGCTCTTAAATTCTACATTATGGAGTGAAAGGAACAAATCCAGGAGAACATTGTACACAGAGACTGATACATTGTGGCACAATCAAACGTAATGGACTTCTCTACTAACAGCAATGCAAAGACCCAGGACAATTCTGAGGGACTTATGAGAAAGAACGCTATTCACATCCAGAGGAAGACTGTGGGAGTAGAAATACAGAAGAAAAACAACTGCTTGATCACATGGGTTGATGGGGATGTGATTGAGGA
Organism: Gracilinanus agilis; assembly: GCF_016433145.1. Lineage (NCBI taxonomy): Eukaryota > Metazoa > Chordata > Mammalia > Didelphimorphia > Didelphidae > Gracilinanus > Gracilinanus agilis. Next base: position 460,933,444 of record NC_058131.1, read on the forward strand.
TGTAGACACTAAACCAGTGATTCCCAAAGTGGACGCCATCACCCCCTGGTGGGTGCTGCAGCAATCCATGGAGACAGCGATGGCCACAGGTGCATTTAGGGGCAGTGAATAACTGTAAGGGGGCAGTGATAGTATGTGACAGAGGGCGCTAAGTAATATTTTTTCTGGAAAGGGGGCGGTAGGCCAAAAAAGTTTGGGAACCACTGCACTAAACAATCATTCTAGTGCAAATATTAATAATATAGAAATAGGTCTTGATCAATGACACATGGAAAACCCAGTGGAATTGCTTGTTGGCTATGGGAGGAAGGTAAGAGGAGAGGAGAGAAAAAACATGAATCATGTAACCACGGAAAATTTTTCTTAATTAATCAATAAAAAAATAAAACCTGAAAAAAAGTAGGGTAAAAAAATTCTACATTATGACCTCTCAGGAGAGAAAAAAACTGTTGATTTCAGATTTCTTTAAGTTCCTTCACTAAAGTCCTCCTCTGATGGATGAATAATCATGGTATCTTGACTTTAGCCTCTTGAAAATTATGCCAGCAGAGCTCTGAAAGATCCTATCAAGCTGGAGAAGCTTTGATTATAGCTAAATAGTGGTCTGTGTGTCTATATCCTGAGGACTTATCTAGGTTCGTTCTGAAAAGATGAATACTAGAAAGTTGACACCAGATATATATATATATATATGTATATATATATATATACATATGTGTGTGTATATATATACCTACATTCACATATGTACATCATATACACACACATATATTCAGCTATAGCAATGGATGTGATCTACAATAGTGGAGAATAAATCTACATTGATGAAATCATAGTTCCTAAAATATTCAGGCATTTCTTTAATTAGACTGTACTTCAAGAAATCTTCTCTTTTTCTAATTAAATTTATTTACTTATTTGTTATATTAAAGATCTCAGGTTTCTTCCTCCCTGTCTGCCACACTAGAGAAAGTATCATTTGATCAAAAAATGTACATATAAAACTATATCTTGTTTGTTTCTATTTATCTGTTCTTTTTCTGGAGGTCAACATATACAAGTTAGTCTTCAAATAATATTTCTGTTGTTGTATATAATGCTGTCTTGGTTCTGTTCATTTCATTCTTTATAATATGATGTGGATCTTTTAATTTTTTAAAATCTGCTCATTACCTAGGGCACAGTAGTATTCCAATACAATCACATTCCAAAATTTACTTAGCCATTCCCCAGTTGGTGAGCATCCCCTCAATTGCCAGTTCTCGGCTACCACAAAGAAAGCTGCTATAAATATTTTAGAACATACAGGTTCTAGGTTCAAATCTGACCTCATTCACTTCCTAGCTGTGTGACCCTGGGCAAATCACTTTACCGCCATTACCTAGACTTACTACTCTTCTGCCTTGGAACCAAATACATTTGTATTGGTTTGGTTCCAAGGCAGAAGTTAAGAGTTTTGAAAAAAAAGAGCATATAAGTTCTTTTCCATTTTTCCTGATCACATTAGTTAACAAACCTGATAATGGTATTGCTGGGTCAAAAAGTATACAGATTTATAACACAGCATAATTCCAGATTGCTCTCCAAAATGGTTGGATCAGTTCACAGTTCCACCAATAACATATTAGAGTTCTTATTTTTTGAAATCCTTTCCTACATTTGTCAATATTCCCTTTTTACCATTTTAGTCAATTTGATAGGTATAAGATGATATCTCAGAGTTGTTTTGATTTGTATTTCCCTAATCAATAATGATTTAGAGCATTTTTTTCCATATAGTTATATATAGCTTTGAGTTCTTTGTTCAAAAACTATCTGTTTATCTTTTGACCATTTATCCATCAGAGAATGGCTCATATTCTCATAAATTTAACTTTTTCTCTATAATTTAGATTTGAGGCATCTATCTGAGAACTGTCTATAAATTTTTCCTCCAATGTTTTGCTTTCCTTCTAATCTCACCTACATTGATTTTATTGGTACAGAAACTTTTAAATTTAATATATTCAAAATTATCCATTTTATATCTCACAATGATTTCTCTCGTTTTTTTTTTATAAATTCTTCTTCTTTCCATAAATCTGATAGGTAATCTATTACCTCGTCTTCTAATTTGCTTATGATATCTCTCTTTAAATTGGATCTTATCTTGGTAAATCTTTTTTTTTTTTTAAACTCTACCTTCCGTCTTGGAGTCATTACTGCATATTAGCTCCAAAGCAGAAGAGTGGTAAGGGCTAGGCCAGGGGTCAGCAACGTATGGCTCTTTCTGCAGGAGCCATAAAGTCCATTTTTTTTCAGGCGCTGTTATAGGAGCTCACACTGTGAGCACTGTACAGCTCTCATGAAATTACATTTTAAAAAATGTGGCGTTTATGGCTCTCACGGCCAAAAAGGTTGCTGACCCCTGGGCTAGGCAATAGGGGTTAAGTGACTTGTGCAGGGTCACACAGCTAGGAAGTGTTTGAGGCCAGATTTGAACCTAGGACCTTCTGTCTCTAAGCCTGGCTCTCAATCCACTGAGCCACTCAGCTGCCACCTGGGTACCCCCCCCCCTTATCTTGGTAAATCTTGAACAGAGTCCTATAAAAAAAGTAACCTTTTCTGGAACGAAATTCCCCTCTGCCAGGCCTGTTCCACCCAATTTCACCTCTTTGGGGGCAAGCTTTGGCTGAGAAAATATAAGCATCACCAACAGAAATCTGAAAAACAAGCAATCCAGAAACACACCCTACATTCCTTTCCAAAATTGCCTCTTCAATTTAAAAAAGCCTTAGTTAACCAGTATAGTGTGGTCCATGCTTATAATTTGTGATACTAGGGGAGGCTGGGGATGGTGGATCCCTTGAGTTTAGGAATTTTGGGTTGCAGTAGAGCTAAAGTCAATCAGATGTTGGCACCAAGTCCAACACCAACACAGTGAGCAAAGGACCACTGGTCTGCTTAAGAACAGGCACACTGCCCTGGCACAAATGGAAAACAAAACAAGTCAGGTTCCAATAGTGCCAATCAGCAGTAGGGTCAGGCTGTTGTGTGGCTGTTGCCCTTCCAGTCTGAGAGAGATAGGGAGACCCAGTTTCAAAAAATAGTTGAACAACTATTCTGTGCACAATACTATGTGTAGAACCTTCCTAATCACCCCCAGCACCTTCACATGCACACAAATGCTATTCATAAGAGTTTTGGGGATCCACATAGATTCATATATCTTCCTATACACCAAGGCTTAGAGAAAAAAGTTAGGACCCTTCATGGAACCTTGGACAGACTTCCTAGAAGATACTGGTAATAATTGCTCACATTTATTCAGTGCTTTCCTCATAATGATCTCATAAACTAGGATGTACAAATGTTATTATCATGAACCCCATTTTGGAGATAAGGGAACTGAGGATGAAAGAACTTAATTGATTAACCACCATCATACAGCTTGTCATAAGATTTTGTCATAACATTTAGAGTTTAGAGAATCCAGCCTTCCCATCTTATAGATAAGGAAACTGGGGCCCAGAAAAGTGAAATAAATTGCCCAAGGTCACCCACCTAAATGGCAGCATCAGGACATGGACAGCCATTCTCTCATTCTAAATCCAGTGCTTCTACCATTTATCCCCATGCTACCTCTTGGGCAGCAGAGCTAATCCTTGGACCTAGGTCTTCTGAATCAAAGTACATTGTCTGTCCTTTGTCACTACCTCATATATCCTTAACAAACCCGATAGCTCAGGGTCAATTACTTGCTGAGATGAAAAGCTGGGGACTCTTCAGAGCTGGTCCTACTTCCCCTGGTTGGATGGTGTCCTTCATACTAAAAGTGGATCAAAATGGCATCACAGGTGATGTCTTTTGTCTCAAGCATAAATTGAATTTAAGTGAGGTAGAATTACACAAAGTTGTCAGCCTCACTCTCTCTTCCAGATATCAAAGTCCAGGGACAAGAAAAAAGTCAAGATGACATTGGGATCCAGTGAATGTTCTTGAGTTCCTTAATGTCTAACCAAGCTCTAAGATCTCCACAGCACCTGCTTCTGCTGTCTTCATGGCTGTGGGATTTTTATCATCTGCCCCTTCCACCAGGGAATATGCCTTCACATGCCGGGAATAGATATCCCCTCCTAACTCACTAGTGGGTCTGAGATCTTTTGATTACCTTCAACCCGATTTAGCCTGTCTGCAGAAATGGTTTTACTGAAGTTTGGCCATTGCTTATGCTACAACTTCTTGGCAGGTAGACACCGAAGAAGGAAAGCAATCCTGAAAAGGGTTTGGCAAGCCTTCACATCAGAGGTACTCGTTTTCCTTGAACACCCTTACTTCCTTTAGCCATCTTGGGAAAGATAAGCCAGATCTGACATAGAGAGGGAACCTGGAGAGGCAATGTTCCAAAGTGTTTGGTGCTATTTTTTCCTCTCTTACTCTTTCTAACTCTGCCTTTGCTTCTGTCTCTATCCTTCTCTATCTGTCTTTCCTCTCCCTTCCACATAAAGTAAGGAAAGAAGGCAAACACAGAAAGATAGGGAAACAGATTTAGGAACTAGGTTTTTAGCCTGCATCTCTTCTACCCACCAAGAATAAAAGTACTGGAGTTGGGGCAACCCTATCTTGGGGCAAAGCTCTGATGAAGTAGCTAATGGAGTGGACATAGGGGTGTGCTAGCAAACATTAAAAAACCAGCTCTCAAAGAAAAGCAGGACATATTTTAAAAACTAAACTTTAGTTTTAGCTGGTATTAATAGCTGGTATTAATCTTTATAATATGTCCTGCTTTTCTTCGAGAGCTGGTTTCCTTAACATTTTCTCTATCACTTTAAAGCTGGACAATCAATATAACCATAAATCAAGCCTTAATTTGCTTTACATATTCCCAAGGTACAAATGCTCACCCTGAAAATTTAACAATCAGCTCTTGCTAGCAAGTTTAAGCTTACTCCAGCATACCCCCAGAATATTGTACTTATTCAACTGAATTGTGCACCTAAGAGTCCTTTCCAACTGTGCCTTGATTTCCTCATCCTTAAAATGTGAGGGTTAAACTGATCTCTACTATGCCTCCTGGCTCTAAAATCATAATATTGTTTTCATAAGCTTTAGGAAAGAGAGAGATGTCCCCAAATGATGACAACAACAACAACAGTAACGACCACCCAGTGTCAGGGAAAGAGAAAGCACTTGAATTTCAGAGAGGTGGCATAATTGCCACTTTGTTGAACCTGAGATGACTTTGGTACTCTGTCTTCTAAGCACTAATCACCCATCACTTTTAGAAAGTGAGGTTGGGGAAGAAGGAATCCAAGGCCTGACTCTGTAATTGTTTTGTTTAAAAACAAACACACACACACACACACACACACACACACACACACAAAAAAAAACCCACTGGGAGAGGTCTTGTCCCTCACGGTCTTTCCCCATGACCAGAGAGGGCACCGTGGGCATCAGCCCCCTTCTGCCTGTGACTCAGGGAAAACAGGTATGAGTTCCCATGGCTGGAACAGAGACCCGAAGCTGGAGAAGCCCTGATTGCCTCCAGGTGACTCTGGGGAAGTGATTGAGTGACTGGGGAACAAGAAGGGGGGCAAATTGCTGCAGGCTCAGATAATCAGGAGGGTTTATGGTGGTGCAGCTATTACCACACTCCATTGAACTTTCACACAGACAATATCTCAGCCTGCAAACGACCATCTCCTCCCAAGCCGGTTCCTAGGAATAGGCAGCTATTGCCACGACTTCCCATCCATCAGAGACAGAGCCAGGCAATGACAAGGTCATGGGCCTCACTTACACAGGAGTAAATTAGGCTGACCTCGGGGAGGAAAAGGAGATATGTTACCTTCTTAACACAATCATTGGGCAGATGGCCTCTGTCAGGGAGGAGAGTGGTGTATGGCTGCCTCCAGGAAGTAAGCCTGGGGTCTCTGGTCTAAATGGACAGGGGGCTCAAAAACCAAGGTCAGAGCACAAGAACAACGTATTTCTTAATTTCTGTCAGCTCCTAAATGCTCTCAGAAGCCCCGTCTCCTCGTGGCCCGGCTGCCTTCCTCCTTGCCTAAATGGCAGACTAAAAGAAACGAGATCCTTTTGGTCTCGTTAAGATGACAAGAAAAGGGGATGGGGGAGGAGGGAAGAAAGGGGAAAGCATGGATTTACTCCCATTAATGTAACAAGAGCCCCTTACTCAGTGACCAATAATGTGAATGAGAAAAAAGGAGATGAGAAAGAAATAATTATTTAGTTATGTTTTGTTTGATGTTCACAACAAATCTGAGGAGAGAAGGAATTTCCATTATTTAACCCATTTTACAGCTGAGGAAACTGAAACAAGGGGGCAGTTGGGTAACTCAGTGGATAGAGAGTTGGGTCTAGAGACGAGAGGTCCTAGGTTCAAATCTAGCCTCAGACACTTCTCAACTGTGTGACCCTGGGCAAGTCATTTAACTCCAGTTTCTGTCTTGGATCAATATTGTGTATTGGCTCCAAGGCAGAAGAGTGGCAAGGACTAGGCAATGGGGGTTAAGTGACTTGCCCAGGAAGCCTTGGAACCACTGATTCTAAGATGGAAGGTAAGAGTTTAAACCCTTACCTTCCATCTTAGAATCAATACTGTGTATTGGAGAAGGACATGGCAAACCACCCAGCATTAGGGTAGCCATTATAATCTCAAATGGATTGTAATGAAATACTATTGCACTATAAGAAATGACAAACAAGATGATCACAAAAAAAAAAAAATAAAATAAAACCTGGAAAGATTTATATGAAGTGATGCAAAGTAAAGTAAGCAGAACCAGAAGAACATTGTACACAGTAACAACAATAAAATATGACAATTGATCAACTGCGGATGACTTAAATTCAGCAATACAAAGATGCAGGACAAGTCCAAGAGATCCGTGACAAAAAGGGTTATCCACTGTTATAGAAGGAACAGAAAAGTCTGAATGTAGCCACTCTTCACTTTACTGACCCCTGGAATTTTTGTTTAGTGTAAGTAATACGTATCATCTTTCACAACATGATGAACATAAAAATAAGTATTGTTTAATAAATATGTATAACCTAAATCATATTACTTGCCATCTTGAGGCAAGGGGAAGAGTGGAAGGGGGAGAGAGTATGGATCAAAAAATGTCAGAAAATAATCAATTAAAATTGCACCAACACGTAATCAGAAAAAAAAATATTTAAAACAAACATAAAAGCCCCATTTCAGTATCTTTGCCAATAAAACCCCATGTGGTCCATGTGAAGATGAAGAGTTATACACAACTGAACAGCAACACACTGTGCTAAGCACTTTATAAATATTGTTTCATTTGATCCTCACATAGGGTTAGGTATTATTATCATCCCCATTTTACAGTTATGGGAAACAAAGTAAGCTGAGTTTAAGCAACTTGCTCAGAATCACACAGCTCTTAAGTGACTGAGGCTGGATTTGAATTCCCCTGATTCAAGGCCCAGTGCTCTATCCACTGTGCTACCTGACTGTCTCTGTGAGAAATGGCTTCACTGAGGACGAAGAGTGATTCAGAGGAAGTTTGAGTGATGCCAATCCTTCTGGATCTTCTAACTGCAAACTACAATCCCCATCACTCTAGGAGGATTCGAGAATAAACTGACTGAGCATTCAAAAACTAGAGACCCATTTCAGTCCATCAAAATTTATTATGCACCTACTCTGTACTAGGCACTGCACTAAACATGTGAACATGATCTCTGCCTTCAAGAACCATGCCCTGAAAATGATAAATATTATAAATTTTGTTTGCTAAATTGACATAATTGTATTTGGGAATGATAACGATCACCAGCCCCATCAGTTATGATGCCCTAAAATTTCTCATTAGTAGGACTAAAATGTTCAAATTGTCTAAGAATTTTGCTAAATGAACTACTTTCCACTTTTTTAAAGGCATTTGGGAGGCAATTGGGAACAGGGTACCATGTGGACTTGGTTAGGACTCTTATTGTTCATTTGTCTCAGTTGTGTCTGACTCTTCATCCTCCCATTTGGGGTTTTCCTGGCAAAAATACTAGAGTGGTTTGCCATTTTCTTCTCAAGCTCAGTTTACAGATGAGGAAACTGAGGCCAAAAAGGGATTTGCCCAAGGTCACACAGCTAGTAAGTATCTGAAACTGGATTTGAACTTGGGTCTTCCTGATCCCAGTGCTCATTATATGCCCTGTGTCCCCTTTGAGATTCTTTAGTATGAGGCCATGGTGGTGAATCTGTGGCACAAGTGTCAGAGCCCTCTCTGTGGGCGTGCACACCATCACCCCAGCAAAGAGTTCACTGGAGTTTGTCAGTAGAAAGCCGGAGGGACACAGGGCTGGGCTGCTCCCCTTCCCCTCTCCATCCACGCTGGAGGACATTTCTCACATCACCTGCCCCTCTAAAAGGTTCGCTATCACTGGGGTAAGGGAATGGGGGAAGCGCTGGAAAGGGTGATGTTTAATCCTCTCGAGGAACCCAGAGAACTTTCCAGAACGTGGAATATGGGCACATTGCCAAATGTGCTCATCTGATTTATTGAGGATAGGGGACTATTATCAGTTTAAAAGGAGACACAGTTTCTGTTCTTGCTCTCGTGAACTCTGATTTTCATTTTCTTTACTATTTCTAATGAGACCCTGCAAAGGGGTCTCCAGAATAAAAGGGAAACAACATCTGTGGAGCTGCTCAGACTCAGCATAAGGGAGCGGAGAGCTGGCTGCTGTCGTGGTGCTCCATCTGGCACAGTGGAGGTGAGGTCTTTCTCAGGACTGGCACATGTGGGCACTGTTCGGCGCCGGCACAGAAGGGGCAGTCTCTCAGGCCCCAGTACAAAAAAACATTTCTGAACCTGGTCACATGGAGATAGCACTTGAGTCCTGGCAATGCCCCAGTGGCAATAGATACCAAAATGGGCAACAGTAGAATGGGAAAAATATAGCACCCAATAGAAATGCACACTGGCATGGATAACGACAAAGGCAGACCCAACATACTCTTTTGCTTGCATACCTCTTTGCTTTAATCTTGAACTGATAAGACCCTCTCTCTACCTTTCTTCCTTTTTTTTTTTAAAAAACCCTTACCTTCCACCTTAGAATCAATACTGTATATTGGTTCCAAGGCAGAAGAGCGGTAAGGCAATGGGGGTTAAGTGACTTGCCCAGGGACACAGAGCTAAGAAGTATCTGAGGGAAGATTTGAACGTAAGACCTCTTGTCTCTAGACCTGGCTCTCAGTCCACTGAGCTACTCAGCTGCCCCTTCTACCTTTCCTTCAGTATCATGCTCAAGGGTCATTGGAAAACTCCTCCCCAAGGAAGGCTTGGGAACTTGGTCTTGTTGGAAAGAAGGTAGTTTGCTTTCTGAAGAAAGGAAGGAAGAATGGAAGAAGGGAGACAGCTGAATCCTCTTGTATATCCTGCCTCTCATATAATCATTCTCGGGGATAGGGAGGTTCTGACTGGTGGGCTGGGGAACATCAGATGAGTGGCAATACCAGCAGAGGGTCAGCATTGACCTTGGCACTAAACAAGTTGCATACCAGACACTAATGACCATTTCACTACTTTTCTACATGTAAACTTGACCCGTGATGAGAATCAATGACTCTGCCAGAAGTGTTATTATTTTCCCTTTAGTCCTGATGGTATTGGCATTGCTCTTATTTCTCCTTATTTTTGTAAGAAGACCCTCTATGAATTGCAAAGATTTGGCATTCGCCGTCACATGGAACAGGTCATTAAGGTGTGGGATTCTTCTCAAGGAGAGAAATGAAGCTCGGGATATCTGGCTTTCATTAAAATTCATATCTTAACACTCTTTTAGGGACCTGTAACAATACTTGATTTTAGGAGAGGTGAGCAATAGGGGAAGTGTTGCTGGGTTGTTTTGCTTTTTTTCCTTCTCCGATGCTTTTTTTCCTTCTCTTCTAGCGGGTGATATGCTGGAGCCCCATTTTTCTGTGTGTGAAAACCACTTGTTAAATGTTCTCTGTGACCATTTGTACCTCCAAAATCAGCAAGCACTACAAATCAGGGCTTGACTTATTGTTTTGTTGATTGCATAGACTTAAGAAGGTGATATAGAAAATTCTAATTAATATTCAAATGCTCTAAAGTATTAAATGTTTTTGGAGAGCTGATTGTTGAACACTTGACACTATATTGTGACTTCTTTGCCTGAGTGCAAGGGTGTTCAATAATAACTCTAAGGAAGAAAGTCCCCCACGACAGAAATCCATTTACAAGAATATATATTGACTTAGAAAAAATTAACATTATGTTCCATTATATTTTCATTAATTAAAAAAACTATTTCCCAAATATTTTTTAATCTAGCCAGGCTACATTCAGAGGTGTTAACCTGTTAAACATGCTCAAGCCCTGTGAGTTTGACAACTCTGCTCTAGACCTTTTGTTATTGTTATTCAGTCATCTCAATCATGTCTGACTCTTATTGACTCCATTTGGGATTTTCTTGGCAAAGATACTGGATGTCTCTCTCCAGCTCACTTTACAGAGGAGGAAACTGATCACACAACTAGGAAATGTCTGAGGCCAGTTTCAAACACAGGTCTGCTTGACCCCAAGCTCAACACTCTATCCACTGTGCCCCTCGTTGCCCTAGAAGACCTCTAGGACCTTGCTATCATTGGGCAGGGTGGGCAAGAACAATTACTCCTAAGGCCCTGTCACATACTAACACAGGTTAGTTTTCCTTAAAGATCTTTAAAGCTTAAACGGTCCAGGGAACTGAGGTTCAAATCCCAAAGGCCACGTAGCTTCCTGGTGGCCCATGTACCAAATTCCAGCATCTCCTTCAGACTTGCAACCAGTAGATCAGCAGAGGCAACACAGAAGCAGGGAAGCTAGACTTATCTAAATGAATAAGGTATCCTTGCTTGAAATGCCCTGGCTAAGTAAAGCTCCTCTTATTAACTCTTAGACAGATAAGAATATCATCATCCCAACCTGAGCCTGAAGCACCAAAAGAGTCCCAATCAGGCTTAGTCTACAATATCATTCCATCATTGAGTCCTGAATAAATAAAGTTAACCTTGATCATTTCTCCAGGATCCTGGGGGTACCCCACTGGGGCTGCAGAATCTCATGGAAGATAAACTTCCCTTCCCTCCCACATACACACATCATGGCATAAGTGAAGGAGGATTAGTCACAATCTCCCTCCCCCAATCTCTACATTTAGAATCTCTTGCTTCCCTTAAGGACCTCCTTCTCCAAGAAGCCTTCCCTGATCCCACAAGCTGAAATTAACCTTTCTGCCCTTAAATTTCTCATGACACATTCCCAGGATCTCTCATTTACTCTTACACATTCCCTCTTGGATGATAATTATGTTTCCCTCCTTTTGACCCTTATTTCTTTGAGGGTGGTCTCTGTATTATATAAGAAGCAGCTATAGAGTAACGGAAATTACACCAGATCTGACAACCAAAGGTTTAGGTTTGAATCCTGGGATTGTTATACAGATGTATGAGACCTTGGTGACCAGCCACTTTGGGCCTCAAGTGTAAAATGGGGATATTAGTTGTACTATGTACCTTCCAGGTTTAATGTATGCAAAGCGCTATATAAGTATTTATTGTTACAAACTGCCTGACCATCCCCAATGTCTTTCACAGATTAGGCACGGAATAAATAGCAAATTGAATTTAATTGCAGGAAGTATAGAACTAAGGGTGTGGTATTATTCAGCCATTTTTTAAGTCTCATCTGACTTTTCATGGCCCTTTTTGGGGTTTTCTTGGCAAAAATATGGTATTTTTGCCATTTCCTACTCTGGCTCATTTTACAGATTAGGAAACTGAGGCAAACTGGATTAAGTGACTTGCCCAGGGTCATACACTTATTAAGGGTCTGAACTCAGATTTGAACTCAGGAATATGAGTCTTTCTGACTCCACACCCTGGGCTCAATCCACTGTGTTAGCTAGATCCCAATCTATTGGACTATCCTTTTTTTCTTTGTTATAAGACAAGGCTTTCTGGGCAGGGCAAGGACATATTTAGAAATGAAGATAACACAAAAACAAAAGATATCCACAGTTTCTGTTTGTTTTAAAGAATTAAACTGTAGAAAGAGAAACTTGTGGTCCTAGTGAAGTAAAGGATATCTGAATCTGAACAAAGTCCCCTGGGAAGTGGCAGAACCCAAGATCTCAGAGCAATGACCGACAGATTGTGTCCACTCTGTTTCCTGGATTGATTCCCGAGTCGAGGAGAGTAGAGAAGATCAGTGAATTCCCCTGAGTTCAAGACCTAATGGAAATCACTAATTGCCCGTTGTAATGCTAAAGCCTTTATTAGCCAGGATGCTTATTTAAAAATTAGGAAAAGTAGGCTCATTCTTTGATAGAGGAGGTAGAATTAGAAATCCCAAAACAAGTGGTTTCAGTTTATCTAAGGGTTTAAAGTGTAGAGTATCATGGAGGTAAAGGGTGTCTGTGCCCTATGGGGTCAGCTTAAATCCTAGGTAGATAACTCCTTCTGCTTAGTTCCTATATCCTACAATTAAATGCCCCTAGTTGGCATATGTGTCCTAGGTAGCCATCACCCACGGCTCCAGTCCCTGCTCCTAGAGACTGACTACCTGCCATCTTCCCCAGCCCAAGAAAAGAAATTTAGCATAGCTGAAACAATAGAAAAAACCTCTCATCCCTGCCCCTCTGACACAGACCTTCAAGCTCTCGTTATCCATCTTATTGTTCCATGGGTACACAGGCTCTGGACACATGAAATGGGTAAATAGTTTCTGCTAATTATCTATGCCCAAGTTGGACCCTCGGCGTTTTCCTTCTCCCACTCTGTCCTCTCCCACTAGGGCCTGAGCACCTTAATGGATTCTCTTTGCCTGGCACTGATTGTGATAAACAGTGTGTCTATATTTGCAGTGACCTGATGATAGCCCGGAGTTTCGCAAAGCAGCTGCAATAATTATCATGGATTTCTGGAATGGAGACTAATGGTTCGGGTTCAGATCTCAAATGCTTTTGATCCCCTTCATCATTAAAAGGCCATTAAACATACAAGACATATATTAGCAGGCATCAAATCTACATCAGCGTAAAAAGGAATTAGGCTGATAATAGCTCCTGAGGCTCTTATCTCCAGTGAACAAGGGCACTTGTCTACTTGTCACCTTTCGTGGATCTGGAGAAATGGCTTTTATTGAACCTGGTGAGGTAACCAAGGCTCTGCCTTTGCTGATGTCCTTCTTCTTCATCTGAGCTTTCTGCTCCCTAAAGATTTATTCAACCTCTGTTCCTAGGCTGCCCCCCCCCCCACCTTAGGGTGAAGTACTTGTATACCAATAAATTCAGGTAACCTGTGGCAATGACTGTGGGAGTCTGTTTGATCCAGAGTCCTCCAACTAGAAAGAGCACGATCACGGGGTGAGGAACTGTAGAAAAGAGACCAAAGAAGTGACTAGACACTGAATGTGTGGAGTGCCTCTAAACTGTGTTGTTGAAAAGAAGAGTCACTCTTACTCCTTCCTGTCATGCTTTTGCATGGGCTGCTTTTTCCCTTGAGCATAACTTTTCTCCAGCCACTCTCCTTGGGGAGAGGTTTTTCCTTTCAAACTGGACTTTAGTTGGGAAGAACTTTGTCAAAGGTGCTGCTTCCATGGCATCTCAACTATCCACAGTCTCCTATAGACTACTGACTCTACCTGGATCCAGGATTAAGTTTGATGTACACTCTGCTTGGGAAAGCTAGGGAAATGACTGAGCAATTCTCTTCAGTCAACTCTGGGCCCCCACCATCAGCATACAGTCCTCTAGCAAAGTTTCCCTCCCTCCCTTCCTCTGCCTCTGTTTCTCTGTCTGTGTATCTCTATCCCTCTCTGTCTCTCTGTCTGTCTCTCCCTCCTTTCTCCTACCTCCCTCCATCCATCTCTCAGTGAAAAAAAATATAAATAAATACAAGAAATAAAGATAATCCTCCTGTACCTCAAAAGGGACATCAGACTCCTACCCTCTCTGGAGTGAGAGGGAGGAGTAAAAAGGGAGCAGAGGTAGATCACTAGCTCTTCCCTTGAGGAGTTACGTTCATAACGTAACAGCTATGCCTTGTCTCTCGTGCCCCCTTTTATGAGGATTAGATTTTAACGTTAGCAGTAGTCTTTAGTTAATCGTAGTTATCATTTTAGGATAGTTAAATAATGGCAACATAAGTGAATTAATATTATTATTTTTTTAAACCCTTACCTTCCATCTTGGAGTCAATACTGTATATTGGCTCCAAGGCAGAAGAGTGGTAAGGGCTAGGCAATGGGGGTTAAGTGACTTGCCCAGGGACACACAGCTGGGAAGTGTCTGAGGCCAGATTTGAACCTAGGACCTCCCATCTCTAGGCCTGGCTCTCAATCCACTGAGCTACCCAGCTGCCCCCTTTAATATTATAATACTTATTATTTTAGTAGTGTTTTTATGATTGTTTTAATATAAGTTTTAAAGTTTGATTCAATTAACCAAAAGCTTTAATATAGTTAGTCATTTTTAGTCAGCATGTAGGGCTTAAACTTTTCTGCCTAAATCATATTATTGTTCTTTTTCTTATTACCCCTACTGCCCCTTTAGTGTATCATGTAACTGATTCAACCAATAATTCAACCAGATAATTCCTGACTGATTTAACCAATGAAGATTACTTCTCCTTTTGTTTATTTTTATCGTGGTAAATAAATTTCCATGGATTATTTTTAAGTTGCGATATTCTTTTGGGTTTAAAGGAGGTTATCTCATGACAGAGTCCAGCTTTATTGTGAGACCAGCCCTCTCTCAATAAACCTATTTCTTTTTGGTTTGGAGACTTTGTTTTTCCTATTTGCGTTCCTGGGATTAGAAATTATGCAACAAAACCTTTAGATATGCCATCCAGAGTAACCTGCTTAATCAAATAGTCCTTCCAAATGGTCAGCTCAGTTTGTTTTCCCACACAGAAGTTGTGTTTCAATTATCCATAAATTCTGTATGTTTTGTTGCCCTTCACATCAAAAGATAATTGTATTGAAGATGGCGTTTACTTGCTACAGTTAGATGGGATTCATTTCCCCAAGAAGAAAGACTTGAGAAAATTAGCCTCTACAGTAAAGCCTACATGATCTAGTTCCAGTTTTTCTCTCCAGGTTATATTACGTATTACTCCCCTTCATTCAATGTTCCAGCCAAACTGCTATGCTTATTATTATCCCATGAACTTGGCACTCCATCTTCAGTCTTGATGCCTTTTGAAGGCTGTGCCTAGAACACATTTTCTCCTTCTGCCTCTTGGGATCCCCAATTTTCTTCAAGGCCCAATTAAAGTGCCCTCTATGGGAAATTTCCATATATTTTAGTATTTTCTCCCTCCTTTAATTATCATGTATATCCCTAGATATTTTCATGTTGAATCTCTTTTAGGCAGAGACATGTTTTCTTTATATCTCTAGCAACTAGGTGGTAAAATTGATAGAATGTTAGTCTTTGAGTCACAAAAACCTGGGTTTGAATTCCATTTCAAGTACTTATTGGGTAGCTAGGTGGTGTACTATAGTAGATAGAGTACCAGGCCTGGAGTCAGGAAGATTTGAGTTCAGACATTTACTAGCTGTGTGACCCTGGGCAAGTCACTTAACCCCTATTTGCCTCAAATGCTCATCTATAAAATGGGGACACATTGGAGAAGGAAATGGCAAACCATTCCAAGATCTTTGTCAAGAAAATCTCATGGACAAAATCCAAGAGGCCATATAGAGTCAGACACAACTGAACAATAGCAATAACAACTTCCTGGGATAATTGTGAGTATTAAATGAGATAATTTTGTAAAGTACTTTGCAAACCTTAAAGCACTACAAAAATGCTAGTTATTATATATTACAGTAGACATTTGTTGGATTGGATGGTATTTAAAGGTTCAACTCAATTGAATGAAAATGGATCAATTTATAGGTGAAAAGAACAGTTCATTTTTATATAGTGCTTTTGAGTTTTGCAAAAGTGCTTCCAAGACAGGGGAGGTATGTGATGAAAATATCATTCTTCCTATTTTACAAAGGAGAAAACAAGAGTCAGAGGAAAGGAAATGATTTCTCTAAGGTCACCAAGCCAAGAAGGGTCAGGAATAGGATGTAAATTGTAGTGATGCACAAAACTGAAAGAAGACAAGCTCTGAAATCCTGCCTCTGGTGCTTGGACCCTGGGTGACCATGGGACAGTCTGTGAAATTAAAGGGGTAGACAAGGTAGCCTCTAAGATACCTTCCTATTATAGATCTCTGATCAGTCCTAAGTCCAAATCTAATACACATTCTCATTCTACCACCCTGTATCTCTAGGCTGTGCAGAGACATGCAAATGAAAGGACCAGAGGGAGAGAAGGGAGAGATATCTTTCTTGAGATATCCCATGGTGTCATATACTTGCCTGCTATTCATTAATAAGAAGGCTAAGATTTCCTGTGTTAGATGTAGGGGAAAGAGGAAGGGAACAAGCATTTATTAAACATCTACTACGTTCCAGGACCTATGCTAAGTGCTTTATAATTATTATCTCATTTGATCTTCACAACAATCTTGCAATTATCTCCATTTTACAGTTGAGGAAAGTGAGGCAGAAGGTTAAATGACTTGGCCAGGGTTACATAGCTAGTCTGAGGTGAAATTTGAATTCAAGTCTTCCTGCTTCCAGTTTCATTCACTATGCACTACCTAGCCTTATTTTGGGGAATCCACCCACATCCTCCTTCCATTCCACCCCCATGTTGAGGATCTTCTGGATAACAAAGCTTTATAATCCCAAGAAAGTCTTTATCTATTCAGAGAATCCCATTTTGGGAAGGAACAAAGTGGAATAATTAAAGTTCACAGAATCACAAAATTTCAAAATACTAGTGTTGGAAGGGACTTAAGCAACCACCAAATTCAGCCTATAACCCCCAAATATAACATACTCAACAAATGGTTATCTGGCTTCTGTGTGAATACCCCCAGTGAAGCAGAACTCACCACCTCCTGAGTGTAAGAGGGAAAATTTAGGGAATTTTATAGATATATATTTAAAGTGTAGCCACCAGGAATCAACGATTCAGGTTGATTCCGTAATTAAATCAGACCCAAGTCAGCATCAGGTTGAGGAGTTTATTTATAATCTGGTAGGAAAAAAGGACTAAAGAGAAAGGGAGAGGCTAGTCCAGGCCAAAAGCCTGGACGGAGAGAGAAGGTTAAAAAGCTAAATAAATGAAGCTGTAAGCCACAAGGCCCAACAGCCAGATAGGCAGAGTTTAGAATTGGCCAGCTAGGCCAAGGAAGTCAGCCTAACTTACCCACATGACAATACAGAGTGTAAGCATTCTGTGGTCTCAGGAGATCCTTCAGCACCGAGTTCGAAGCTGGAACTGCCTCCACAGGAAGTGAGTAACATACTTAAAGAGATAGTGTCCTTCCTCACTTCACGTGGGTCCACCTCTAATTCAAATGGACAAATGGCAGTCTCTACATTGATTTGGACTGCCCAAAGGGCAGTCCCTTGTTCTAGATTTGTTATCTATTGTCACATGTGGGTAACTTGTCTCCCCTCCCCACTAAGGGAGGTGAGAGTGACATCATTTCTACGCCTAGGATCCAGCTAATTCCATTTACACATGAGGCAGCCCATTCAAATGGAGGATAGCTCCATTCATTAAAAAGTTTTTCTTGACTCTAAATCAAAAGAATATTAAATCTTATCATTTCAAGAATTCCTTTCACTGATACAAATCACCACTTATCTTGTATAATGTCCATTCTAGTTTATCATAGATTGTCCATTTAATATATTGGAGGTCTTCCTCCCTTTCTCTAAGCTTGATGAGGGCATCAATCAGGGAGGTGTTGAAACCAGCATGAAAAAAAGTGTGTAACTTGGAAATCAGCAATCCAGGCATGCTTTATTGTTTTGTTGATTGTCTAGCCCAGTGGTGTCAAACTCAAAAACATAAGAATCCCTGAAAGACATCCCGAACACTACTACAAAACACTTTCCAAACAATTAAAACTAGATCTAAACAATTGGAAAAGCATTGATTGCTCATGGGTAGGACGAGCTATCATAATAAAAATGACCATTCTACCCAAATTAATTAACTTATTTAGTGCCATACCTATTAAACTACCAAAAAAACTTTTTTACTGAATTAGAAAAAATTATAACAAAGTTCATTTGGAAGAACAAAAGATCAAGAATATCAAGGGAAATAATGAAAAAAAAACGTGAAGGAAGGTGGTCTAGCAGTACTAGATATTAAGATCCCAACTTTTGGAATAACACTGTTTAACAAAAACTACTGGGAAAATTGGAAAACAGTATGGTGGAAACTAGGTATAGATGAGTATCTCACACCCTATACCAAGATAAAGTCAGAATGGGGATATGATTTAGATATAAAGATTGATACCATAACTAAATTAGGGGAAAATAGAATAGTTTGCCTGACAGATCTTTGGAGAAGGGAAGAATTTATGATCAAATAGAGAATTTTAAGATGTAAAACGAATAATTTTAATTATGTTGAATTTAAAAGCTTTTGTACAAACAAAACAACAGAACCAAAGCTAAAAGGGAAAGAAAAAACTGAGGACACATTTTATAACAAATTTCCATGATCAAGGTCTAATTTATCAAATCTACAGAAAACTACATCAAATTGATAAGGATGCAAGTCATTCCCTAATTGGCAAATAGTCAAAAGATGCGAACAAACAATTTTCAGATGAAGAAATCAAGGCTAACAATAATCACATAAAAATGTTCTAAATCACTCTTGATTAGAGAAATGCAAATTAAAATAACTCTGAGGTACCTCCTCATGCTTATCAAATTGGCCAATTTGACAGTAAAGGAAATTGATAAAGTTGGAGGGAATGTGGCAAAATTGGAACACATGCATTATTGGTGGAGGTGTAAACTGATCCAACCATTTTGGAGGGCAATTTGGAGCCATGCTCAAAGGGCTATAAAACTATGAATACCATTTGATCCTATAATATTACTCCTAGATCTGTATCTCAAAGAGATGGTAAAGGAGGGGAAAGGACCTATTTGTACAAAAATATTTATAGCAGCTCTTTTTGTGGTGGCAAAAAAATGGGAAATTGAGGGGATGTCCATCAATTGGGGAATGGCTGAACAAATTGTGATACATGTTAATGATGGAATACTATTGTGCTATAAGAAATGATAAGCAGGATGATTTCAGAAAAAAAAAAAGCTGAAAAGATCTTCAGGAACTGATGCAGAGTGAAATAAATAAGCAGAACTAGGAGAACATTGTATGCAGTAACAGCAATATTTTATGATAATCAAATGTGAAAATGTGGCTACTCTCAGCAATACAATGATGTGGGACAATCCTGAAAGACTTAGTATGAGGAATGCTATCCACCTCCAGAGAAAGAACTGTTTGAATTGGATGGATGAGGATCAAAGCATATTATCTTTCACATCAGTATATTTACAGTTTTATTTTTGGGTTTTGGGTCTTGTATGACTGTGCTCTTATAAAAATAACTAGTATGAAAATGTGTTCAGCATGATGTAATGTTATCTATGTTGTATCATATTTTTATTTTGTTAAATATTTCCCAATTACATTTTGATCTAGTTCTGCCCTTACCTAAGAGTGTTTCTGTTGATACCTCTGATCTAGACTTTAAAAAGTGAGGGGGGAAATTCTAATACTGTAGATGAATATTAGAATTACTATGGAAATGTTGATACTGTGAAAAAGATGGAGGCATCAGGGATGTTACAATAAATCTAAATGGTTGTGGGTACACACACACTGGGTTGTAGGTGAGACAGGACCAGGATGGAGAGACCAGAGGTCACAGCTAAGCTGCTCCTAACTGACAAAAATGGCTGCTGGCCAACTGTCTCCAGCTTACCACTAGGCCAGAGTCTTAGAAACCAGCAGGCAAGGTAAAAGGTTTTAACAGGTTTAATTATGTTCAACTAAAAGGTAGAATAGGGGATTCTACTCTAAAACTTAAATGGCAAAACCACAGGGCAAGGGGAGGACCTCTCTACTCTAATCTTAGTGATCTAAGCAGGCAGAGCCTAAAGGAGCAGTAATGGAGTCTCTGGGAGGCTGCATCAAACCTGGTTCCAGCCAGGGTTTGACCAGCACAGCTAAAGGGTCTATGGGTGGCTTTGAGGGTTTCTCAGTAATCCAAAGATGATCACATGATGCCAAAAGCCAAGGTAGTCCAAGGTATCCAAGCAGAGTGAGTGTGCTTGAGATGCTGTCCACCAGATCCCAAATTCCTCCTCCACCTGGTGCTACTATGTAGTTCTTGTCCCCTTGCTAGATGCCACCACCACTCAGGATCCCAGGGAATCGGGATGCAGGGTGTCCTTAACTCTGAGATATCCCAGGGCTAACAACAGTTTGTGCCAACCACTAATGGAGTCTCTCTCAGGGCACAAGCACCTACCTCTTGCTCCTTCATTCCATCTTGGAATGCTCCAGTCCTTCCTGCTAGGTCAACCTTAATACTTAATTACTAACTAATGTTCCTCACAACAATACCATAGATTAAATTTGTGTGATTTACAAACTTTTTTTTTCTGAAGAACCATTTAAGAAACATTACTCTTACAACCTTAGCATCAATGTTACACTCTGTTTGGTATCATATAACTAGCCCATCTTCTCTTCCTAACATACAATTCCTTGATGACCTCTACTCCTTCTCCTTTTCCTTGTTGGCTATATGTTGTTGTTGCTCATAATTATTTTTTAAATGAAAATCTGCCTTCTCCCCTTTCCACCTCCTTCCCTCTTTGAGTAAGCAAGAAAAATTAACACTCCTTTTTTAAAACAAACATCGTCAAGCAAAGTAAATTCCCAAATTGGACTTATCCAATTCATCTACTTTGAGTCCATCACCTCTCTGTCACAAGGTGGTAAGCCTCTTTCATCCTGAGACCTCTGAAATCAAGCCTCGTTATTGTATTGATCAGAGTTCCTATGAATTTCAAAGTTGATCATCAGTAAATATTGTAAAAACATTATAAAATATTGTTGTTGTATAATTGGTTCTCTTTATTCTACTCACTTTACTCTGCATCAGCTCATATAAATCTCTGAGATCATTCCCTTCCTATTTTCTTACAGCATAATTATGTTCCATCACATTCATGTGCCATAACTTGTTCAACTATTCTTCAATTGGTGGAAACCTCCTCAGTTTCTGATTCATTGCCATATTGGTTGTATGTTGTAGTCAGTTCACAGCCACTAAGCACTTTTCCATCATCCTCTATGTGAAGTCCCTTTTTAAGAGTTCTTCAGAGGTAGTGGTTTTCCACATCTTCCTGACATGTAAATAATGTTAGTATTTAAAAGACAAGTCTTTGATTTCATGATAAGTTTGAGAACAATAAAAGAACTTGGATGTTTCCTAAAAGTAATCCAGCCCATTCTGCTATGCTTGTTCAATTCTCATAAAGATTTTCTATAGTAAACATACAGGTCAGTAAATACTGAAGTTCCTTTTTAATAAGGTTCAAAGACTTTTCCCCTACCTTTATCTTTCCCTCCCCATATACATTGTATATCATTCCCTCAGTGCCCTCACAATTGTACTGCATCCAGAGATCTCCTCTACATATGCTTGGTCTGATGAGATTACTTTTTCCCATCCTTGTTTTATTTAGTGCTATTTCTTCCTCCTCTGCGATCACATCTGGGACTCTGATGCTGAGGTTGAAGTGTAGTTGTTCTATTATTGTTGTCAGAAAAATGTTTGTTAAAATGATTTTTGCAAATATTTTTCACTTTTCCTCTTTTTGTATTCTCTTTCCGTTTTCATCTTTGAATGACTTTGGGTCATCCTTAATTGGTTTGCTGTCCACTGATTCTCTAGTGACTTTATGAGCAAATACTAGTCATAATTGTCCATTATCCTTTCTCATAAGATTTTACAAATGAACATATGTCAAAAAAGCAGGATTACTTTTGGCACACGATCTTTATCCATTTGGCAAGTAATTCATATGTGTGCTGACTTTCTGGACACTAAAACTTGTGGCAATTCATTTATATTGGTTAAACTTTTGGATAAAATAATTATAATTAATGTCAATGTCATTTTTGTTGTTCATTTTTCTTTTTTTTACTTTTCAGTTAATTTAAATAATTCAAGGTTAAATTGTTCTAATTATATGTCATGTCACTCCTTGTTTCTCCTCTTCTTTTTACTTTTCTTTTTCTTTCTCTTGTACTTCCCCCATTTTACTCCTTTTCTTTCGCCTTCTCTTCCCCCACTCTTTCTTTGTCTTCCTCCTTCATCTCCTCTTATTCTTTTTCCTTTTCAAGCTTTTCATCTTTCTTCATCTTGTCTGCTTCCCTCTTCTCCTTTGATTTGAAGTTACCAAGTATCAGAGAACACATTGATTTGATATGGAGGGTCCCAGTAAATTCTTTGTAGAATTTCTCCACTTGCCATTACTTATCATTAGTATCTTATCATTGGTGTTTTTGAGATCTACATTAGCACTATGTAATGATCAAATATCTGATTAAGTAATATTTCCAGTTTGTCTGAGTGAACGATAAAACTCATTCTGTCAACTCCTTTCTTTGTCTCTCTAAGGAGTACCATAGAGCGGATCTTTCTATTTGACTTTTAACTTCTTTCTTCCTGGTTTATTTTAATAAGAATGATCAGTAGCTAGCTTTCATCTATCACCTTAAGGTTTGCAAAGTACCATACATATTTGGTCCTTACAACTACTCTTGGAGGTAGGCACTATTCTTTTCTCATTTTTACAGATAAGGAAATCTGGGAGATTAGTAATTTACCTAGCTTTACCCAGTTAGTAAGTGTCTGAGGTTAGATTTGAATTCAGATCTTCCCGTCTCAAAGTCCAACCAGCACTCTCTACTGTGCCACCTCGCTGCCTCTGATGATTCTGCTTCTCCAGAAAAATGACCACTCATTTGGTAATTTGACCAGGATCTCAAGTTCAGAGGGTCTCAAATCAATGTCTCTTCCAAACCTTTTTTCCTTCAGGTCCCACATCTCTAATTCTTTCAATCAATCATCACATTTCATACTTGAGGCCCTTCAATATTCTGATTGCCCTTCTTAGGAAATTCTGAAATATGGCACTCAGAACTGAACACAAGACTCCTGAACAGAGCAGAATACAGTGGGACTATAACCTCCTTATTCCTAGAAGCTATGCCTTTCTTCATATTACCCCAAAATTACAATGGCTGTTGCAGCTGAAAAAAAAAAAACACAACACTCCTGCCTCATATTAAATTTGAAGCTGACTAAAATCCTTAGATCTTTTCCTGAAAACTGCTCTTAACATCCCTCTCTGTTCCCATACTTTGTGAATTGAGAAAAAAAATTCAAGTGTAAGTTGGCATTTATCCCTATTGAATTTCATTGTATTAGATTCATCCTAGTGCTATAACTTGTCAAGCTCTCTTTGGATCCTGATTCTTTCTGTCTTCCACTGAGTCCTCGTTCCCTCCCAGACTGATGCCATCTATACATTTGATAAACAGACCATCTATGAGTTATGATAAAAATGTTAACCATCACAGAGCCAAGTATTGATCCCTGGGGCACTCTAGTAGAGACTTCCTACAAAACTGACATTGACCCATTAACACCTACTCATTGAGGTCAGCTAATTCCAAATCCATCTAAATATGTTATCCTCTAACTTACATTACTCCATCCTTTTAACAAAAATAGTGAGAGGCATTTTATCAAATCGAGGTAAACTAAATCTATACCTTTCCTTGATCTAGCTAGGTAGTAATTTTGTCAAAAAAAAAAAAAAGAATAGGAAATGAGGTTAGTTTGGCACAAACTGCTCTTTATTACAGTCCAGAAGTCCACTGATGAGCAGTTTAAGAGTTTTCTCAGAACTCTTCCCCTAATACATGTACTCCCCAGGCATGTGACACTACCTATCCTTCCCACCTCACCTAAAGTAGTTGTTCATATAACAGACATCTCATCCAAGTTTACATTGCACTTTGCGGTGTTTCATGAATAGACTGGGTGAGAGGAGTTTCCAATTATTTCCCATATCATGGCCTCTCATGCATGATAGCTTCTTGATGGATGAGTGGATGGCAAGAGATTATATGCTTCTATGGCCTACCAAGAGAGAAAGAAAAGAGCAAGGCAGAAGCTAGAGATTGTAAGCCAGAGGAGAAAAATTAGATTAAGTTAACCTTCCTGTCCTTCTCGAGGGTCACGGCCCTAGACCAAGAGTATTCACTTTGAGGTAAAGCTAAAAAGAGATAAGCAAATTCTACTTTAGTGGCAACCAGAGGAGAAGCCCCTAGGGGTGGCTATCTCCCCCTTCCCCACACTCCTCTCCTACATCTCCCATTCCTTTACACTTCACCCCATTTCCATGAAAAAGTAGCTTGAGAAAATATTATAGCACTTCATGAGTTCGTTCTAATTGCAAAGCTCATAAGCACTCAGCGCTGCCCTGGCAAACTAGGCCACAGGGATGCATAATGTTTAAATTTCTGTTATATTAACAAGGAGACATGGTCAGGTAATAAATAACTTGGCTCCTGGAGAAAAATAATATTAGGAAAGCTAATGTTGAGGAGAAGAAACAAGAGCCAAGAATTGCAAAGAAAAAAAGGAGAGGCTAGTGGCCTCAGTGTGTCTAGAGACCCAATCGGAGCAGAGAGGACATAACTCATGTTGCATCCAAGATTCTTCTTCTCTCTTGTTGGGTCCAAAGGAAATGGCTTTAACTCTAGCCCTGCCCCACTTTTCTCTTCATACTGGCATTGGTTTGATATGAGAAGGAGGGCAAGTCCTAGGAAAGAATGTGGAGGGAAGAGAGGACCAAGCCTGAGGTCGTATTTCTTCTTGCCTCATGATAGCCAAAGGACCCAGTGTAGAGAGATGGAGCCATTCATAATTATTAATTATCTTAATATTTGATTGTCTATTACATCAGTAGAATCAGAAAAGCTTCCTTCTTCACTCCATAGAATATTTGGTCATTCAAAGCTCCTGAGTGATGAGATCTAGGAATTACTGCCCACCATTTCCCCCTTCCTGTCTGCCCTAGATCCTTTGCCATGGTCTCTGTGATGTTAGTGTAATACTCCTAAGTTCCTCAGTCTGAAATAAAGGGAATTAGGAGCTAGAAAAGACACTTGGGCTATCTTTCTGTCTGTCCCATGAGTCTCCTGCTTAGCAAAAGAGTAGAGTCTGAAAACAAAAAGGCAAAGAAAGGAGAAAAGCCAAATGACTTGAAGACCCTTTTTCCCAGTAGACCTTGGTAAGAGGCTTAATTGAATTGGATTTCAGATCTGTCCCTAGAACTCAGCTCAACCAGCAGCCAAGAATAGAAAGAAACAGGACCATATATAGGCAGTGTAGTTCAGGAAAAAAAAAACTTGGGAGTCAGGGGACTAGGCACTTGTCTAATTTTGGGTAAGTCACCTAATCTCATTGGTTCTTAGTTTCCTCACTGATAAAAGGAAAAGGTTGGACCACTTAGCCTCTTATCTCTCTCTTCCATCTTTTTATCTCTGATCATATGAATTCAATTCAACAAATAGGATGTGTCTTTATTATATAAGACAATAGTCTTAGAAAATTATAGGAAGATAAAAAATTAATAGTATCTGTCTTCAAGGACCTTGCATTCTGCTAGAATTTAAGTGACTATTATTACCAAGAAGAGAATTGAGAAGTGCTAGATATGGCAAGCACCAAATAAAATCATAAAAATTAAATTAGTTCTTTCATAAGGCAGAGAATTAATTTTGAGGTGGAACTCATTTGCAAATTTGCTGTATGTACCAGCAGACCACCAAAAATTAAAGGGAAAAAAATCACAATCTGTGCCAAATTAGAAAGAACAAATATGAGAAGATATAGCTTTCAATTGAATTAGCCAATGACCATGAAAAATAGAACATGGATAAAAGATGAAATGTTGCAACATGATACATACATTTTCCAAGAAAGTTTAAGGGACAACCAGTGGAAAGCAATGAAGAGAAAGAGAAGCTTATAGAAAGTTTGGTGAGAGAATCAATTAAGCCAGAGCATACCCAATATGTTAAAGGACGAAATGTAGAGGGCAACAAACAGATGACAAACTGAAAAAAATCTGTCGAGATTTGAATAACAAGCTGTCATCCCTACCTATGCTGATGTAACTGCCATATTTCGTATTTAATATTACAGTCTACAAGGGCAGATCAGTGGTGCAGTGGATAGTGTTGGACTTTCAGTTCTTGAATTTAAATCTGGCTTCAGACACTTCTAGTTGTGTGACCCTGGGAAAGTCATTCAATTTTGTTTGTCTCAGATTCCTCATCTGTAAAATGAGTTAGAAAAGGGAACGGCAAACCATCCCAGTATCTTTGCTAAGAAAACCCCAAATGGGGTCACAAAGAGTCAAATATGACTGAACAACAGCTTCCATACAAACACATGGTGTCCTGCTTGCCAGGCACTTCTCTTCTAGGAGCTATGGATACAAAGACAAAAATGAACTGACCTGCCTTCAAGAAGCTTCTATTCTGCCCGACGTAGCAGACTCTGTGGGTGATTATACAAACTGTCTACCCTGTCAGATGGACAAAGCCAGGAACAAACAAACCCTTTTCTCCTTTTCTCCTTTCACCCAGGTGAAACTTGGAGTATGAAATTCAGTTGGGAAATTGCACTTAAACACCATTATTTCAGGTGAAGCACAGATGCTATGCAAAGTCCCTTATTAAAAGACTATGCCCCTAACTAAAAATATAATTCCAACAGCAATTTTAGCTCCAGTATAAACGTTTACCTTCACCAGATGACTTATTCTTTGGAGTACACCCAGGAAAATTATTTCTGCCCAGCAGTGTACCTTGTTAAGCTCAGAAGGTGAATAGCAACAGCTCACCCACAGTTTGCTTCCTGAATTAAGGAGCTGCTTTTATTGCTGTGTAAGTAGCAGCCAGAGCATCCATTTATCATAATAGAGCATCTCTGGGTAAGTGCATCTGGGCTTGTTGGCACCATGGGCCAGAGGACTGCCAGCCAGGGCTCTCATTATTGCAAGTGAATGGCTACCAAATCATGGAATGATAGAATCACAGGAGGAAAAAAAAAGATCCCAGAGCTGGAAGGGACCTCAGAAGTCATCTAGTTCAACACCTGGTAAAAACATTAATCCCTGCTACAGCATTCCAGACAAGTGTTCATCCATCTTCTCCTAGAATATTCAAGATCCATCTGGGTTCATATGAAACTGGATTGTTGTAGTCTTCCCCCACACGAAAAGTGTCCTAGCCAACATTTTCACTACATTGACCCTAGCAGACAATGCTAGTCCCTGGGTTATGTAGTCAATTCCCATTTACTCAATATGGTAGAAAATTGGATAAATGGAGAATGGGAGTATATGCTCTATCCTAATTAAGGGAACATTATGATATGTTGTACTTTGGTTGCCAATATCCAAATAATAATTCTACTGCTTCATCTATTGGAGAAGGAAGTGGCAAACTACTCCAGTATCTTTGCCAAGAAAACCTCCAATGGGGTCATGAAGAACTGGACTCGACTGAAAATAAGTGAACAACAACATTGCATCTGTGAGACAGTTTACCTTTTAATTGTTGATTATCTCATGAATCTGCATCTTATTTATTCAACACCTCGAGGAATAAATTCCTTGAGAACAGGAGCCATGGGATCATAGCTACAGAGCTGGACAGGACATAGGATGACAATCTAGTCCAACGTCTCTCATTTTACAAATGAAGATACTGAAGCCCACAGAGGCTGTGATTTGCCAGAGTCACGCACTGTCAAGACATGGTTTGAATCTAGGTTTTCCGACTTCAGAACCAGTGCTCTTCTACTGGTTGGTGGTGTTGTTAAAGGGCAGCTAAGTGGCACAGTGGATAGAGCACTGGGCTTGGAATCAGAAAGATTTATCTTCATGTGTTCATGACTTCGAGTCAGACCCTGGACAGTAAATCACTTAACCCTGTGTGCCTCAGTTTCGTCATCTTTAAAATGCACTGGAGTTGGAAATGGCGAACCATCCCAGTAACAACTTTCCATAAGCACTGCTCTTCCACTATTATCTACTTGTTATGTTATATCCTATACCACCTAGCATAGCAGATAGTAGATATTCAATAGATATCTATCACTTGATTGGCTTTAAATAACTTTTAATTTTTTGGAAGCATAGTTGCTTTTTTAATTTGACCCTCAAAACATCTTTTTAAAATTTGATCCTCAAAAGAGCCCTGTGAAATAGGCAAAAAAAATTTTAATATACTGTTAGCTTTTATGGTGAGGTTAGGAGTAAGAATGCTATTATGTCTATGTAAATGATGAGGAGACATCTTTTTCTCTCATTTTCCATGGAGGAAACTTACAGTCTTTTGAGGTTCAAACAAACAAACCATTTTCCTGTTTCTTATTCTATCATCCCCAGAGACTACAGCCTATAAATTTCCAAGTCCCTATCCCTTATCTACTCTTTCCTTCCACTGTGCCTTCTGGGATCTTTATTCTATTCCTTATAAACTTCTATATATCTGAAACTTCTCATAATCTTTCCTTCTGGTACCTTTAGAAAACTGGCTTCTGCTGGTAAGTATAGTCTCCTTGGATATTCCTTCCAATTTTGACTGGGTGTGTCTGCCAACACATTGAGCCAGGTGATGTAGACGTACCCCTTGTTCCTCAAACCCACTTCCAGACCCTCCTCGTGTTCCCCACCAATTAGTAACTTCTCTTCCTCTGAGGTTCATGCCATCTGAATATCCCCCTATCCAGATTCTTGCAGAAATCCATTTCTAAGTCATTCTCTCATCTTTTTTCAAGTTCAACTCAAACCCCTGACTTCTCTATTATAAATTTCAAAATGCATGTTGTAATCACACTGAATAACTAGTTTTCCAAGTTCACTAACTTCTTAAATTCCCAAGACCTACAGCTTCACTTTGCCCAAGTCATTCATACTGAAGATCATTCATTATACCACTAATTTGACCACCACCATTAAGTGAGCTTTGTCCATGATCTTGAAGTCTGAAGTTCTTGCTTAATGTAATCTCTAATCTTTCCTTTTCTCTCTCTTCCTAACATTTTATTCTCATTATAATCTCCAATCCATTCATGTTTCTGTTCTCCTATTCTACCACCATTTTTTCCCTCCCTCCGTGGTTTTGACCCTATTGTTTATTATGTCAACTATACTCTATCCTTTATCCTTGAGTCTCTTGTCCCTAGTCTATTTGTAGTGAGCTCCCACTTTCCCCCTATTCCATGCCTCAAATCTCTTCTATATCATTTCCCATTCTTTTTCTCTAAACTCTGAGTGAGAGTTGGTGCTTCCTCATGCAAAGGCCAATCTCTCTATATGTGCCCTTGATCCTATTCTCTCCTATTTCTTCTGGGAACCCACCCCTTAAATCATTCCATCTCTTCCTCTCATCTTCTCTCTTATTTGTTCCCTTCTGCCTGAAAATATACCTAGGCCTCATCATCCTTAAAAAGGTCTTCATTTGATCCCATTATCTCCTTAAGCTATCATCCTACATTTATCTTTCCTTAAACTGTCAAGGTCTTAGAAAAAGTAATATATAATTGATGCCACCACCTCCTCATTCTTTACTAACTTGTCTGCCCCTTGCAATCTGACTTCTCATGCCACCTTTCTCCCAGACTACCAATGACTTCTTAACTTCTAAATCTAATTGTTTGTTATTGTTCCTCTTTCTATTGACATCTCTACAGTTTCTGATACTTCTGACTACTCTTTCATCCTCTATATTATTTCCTTATCTTCTGTGATATTGCTCTCTGTAGGTCTCCTCCCCCTCTACTTTTTTCTCACTTTCCTTGGTGTCCCACAAAATTTTGTTCTGTTCTTTTTTTCTCTCTTTCTATGACATCTCTCAGTGACTTCATCAGTTCCCATGAAATAACATATGCTTCACATTAAACATGTATTTATGTATATTTAATATTATTAAATATAATATAATAAATAATTATTAAATGATAATATTATTAAATGCAATATAATTATATTTAATTAAATACTTTAATTAATATTTTAAAATAAATATAATGTTAAATATACATAAAATATTAAATTATATACATTTGCTGATGACTTGAAAATGTACATATCAATTCCTAATTTCTTTTCTGAATTCCAGTTCTCCACCACCAGCTGCTCATTGGAAAGCACTATTTGTATGATCCACTTGTGCCTCAATCTCATCCACAAAGGACTCACCTTTCTCCCCTTAATCCTTTAAATTTCCCTATTTCTTTCTTTTTTTTTTTTGGCCTGGTGTCTTAGAATCAAAATAATTTTCCTAAAATCAGGTCTGAATGTTCCACTTCTCTATTAAAAAAAAAAAAAACCTTGTTTGTTCTCTATTGCCTTTAGAATAAAACATGAGCTCCTCAGACTGGCATTGAAAGCCCTATACAATTTT
The DNA here is from genome assembly GCF_016433145.1 of Gracilinanus agilis. Taxonomy (NCBI): domain Eukaryota; kingdom Metazoa; phylum Chordata; class Mammalia; order Didelphimorphia; family Didelphidae; genus Gracilinanus; species Gracilinanus agilis. The sequence goes on from NC_058131.1 coordinate 460,963,948, forward strand.
GATTACACCTGCATTTCCAGGTGTACATTATGATTCCCCTCCCAACACTCTATGTTCTAGTCAAAATGTACCATAACCATTTCTTGACTTTAGAACTGCATTTCCCATGTCTATAGCTTGATAAAAGCTCCCCTCCATGCCTAGAATGTACTCTTTTCTAAATTATGCCTCTTAGAATCCCCAACTTTTTTGAGGGGTGACTCTATATGGTTCTAGTATTGAGTTAACTCACTTGGTTCTGGGTCATTGTTTCTTTAGTTTAAGCCCTTTGCCTTTCTTGTCAAGGAGAAAATTTGTTCTATTTGGACAAAAGCATGATTGCTGTTTACAGGATTTTAAAGGTAGGAAAGAGGAGTTCTGCCAAGAAAGCATTTTATTGTCTTTCTCCCTCAAATGTCTGGAATTGGTGGAAGAACAGGAGGGTTCATGGTACGAAACTTACTGGTTTGTTGTAGGAATGCAGTATAGAGATCACTGCACCTCCTTCCAGCCTTACTAAGTGAAACTCTTGAATAATCTGCATGTTTCTAGTTTCAACCACCTAAGACATGATCAGAATTGAAAAGAATTTTATCACTCCAATTCAAATATCCACTGAGTCTGGGGGGGGGGGCGGGCTGAGGGTGGCAGGGAGGGAGGGAGGCAAGCTTGCACTGAAGAATTCAAAAGCTATTCAGAAGACTTGACATAAAATAAAACTGAACTGAAATAAATTCAGGGTAGTGTCTTGGCTAAAGGAAAAAGAGCTACTAATACTCCCCTGAAAAGAAGTGTCTACAAGCAGTATCAGTTCAGCAGAGAGCATGCAAATGATAGTAGGAGCTTGATGGAGAGCCAGTACATGTCAGTGCAGCAGAGAAAGCAGCAGAGTTGATGACATCAGCTAGTGATAGCTGGGTAGAAAAAGCATCCCAGAAAATGATATCAATAGCTCTGTGGTGAAGTATGGATCAGTTTTGGTGGCCTCTAGAGAGGTATTTCAGCAGGGACACAGTTCTAAAAGCATTTCTATCTCCTACTGCAGGTGTGTGGGAATCTAGGGAAGAGGATGCTCTAGTATACATGGGGAGATTTTCCTTGTGATTTACCTTGTTCTGTTGCTTAGTAAAATGACTTCATTTGTGTTCATATATCTTTTTTTGCATTAAAAGTAAGGTTTTATTTGTTATGAAACAATGAAAGTTAAAATTAAAATAGAAGCTGCTATTTCTACTGGCAGTTGGGAGAAAGCATTTATTGTAGATAGTGGAGACACACCCCAGGAAGATGAGAAGCTCCTGGAGATTATCTTTCCTCAGTCATCTTCACCTCAGATCTTCAGGAAGGTATTCCCATAGTTCCCAGAAGTATCAGATTGAATGACTCATGAAAGAGAGAACTCATGCTTCTTAGTTTAGTCTGGTAAAAAAACCAAACACTGGCTAGAATCTGATAAGTTGTGTTTTGAATAGATGCTGACCCAGTTTCAGCTTTGAACTGAGGTGGGTTTCTAGGGACCTGTGTCTGGGGTACATATTTAGACCATATTTAGAATATCAGCCTGGGAATCAGATGACTTTGGAGCTGCTACTCTCTTTGTGACCTTATGTAGATCACATAATCTCCTGGTGGTGTAGAAATTTAACATGTATACCTTATTTTAAAACTAAATGACATACACAAGATCAAAAAAAGATGTCAGTGTGTTAGGAGCAAATTTGAAACCAGAACCCTATTCAGGGTAGATCTGGGCACAAAAATGAGAAAATTTGTAAGTTAATAAACTGGTAACAAAAATGGCATTAAAATTCTATAAACACAATCTCCCCTTGCCCTTATCTTTATTTAGAAATGCATCTGGTTTTTTTTCCCGGTTAAGATGGCAGCAGAGTAAGAAGCAGCTCTTAACCTCTCCTGACCAAAACACACAAAACTCCTCAAGGGGACATAAAAACAAGTCCAGACGAACGGAGGAACCCCACAACAGGGCACAGCGTGGAAGGTACGTGGAATCGAGACATTTCCAGGCTAAAAAGGGCTATCACTTAATCGCGAGCTGAGCAACCGCCCCACCCCCACCCCTCCACACTCACCTATAGCTTCGAACCCAGCTAAAAAGAAATAGAGCAAGTTTGGGGCACCCATCGAGTCATCAGCAGCTCCGGGACCTGTTCCTGAGAGCAGCAAGACTTAGGACCCCATTAAGTCAAGAAAGCACGCAAAAGCTGAGCGCGTGCGGGAGCAGAGAGTGGACGCTGGGCGCGCAGAGTGAATATTTACAAAAATATAAATTGCCTAGATTAACAGCAGAAGAAATAGAATACCTAAATAATCCCATATCAGAAAAAGAAATTGAACAAGCCATCAAAGAACTCCCTAAGAAAAAATCGCCAGGGCCTGATGGATTCACAAGTGAATTCTATCAGATATTCAAACAGCAACTAATCCCAATACTATACAAATTATTTGATATGATAAGCAAAGAAGGAGTCCTACCAAATTCCTTTTATGACACAAATATGGTACTGATTCCAAAGCCAGGTAGATCAAAAACAGAGAAAGAAAACTACACACCAATCTCCCTAATGAACATAGATGCAAAAATCTGAAATAGAATACTAGCAAGGAGACTCCAGCAAGTAATCAAGAAGATCATCCACCATGATCAGGTGGGATTTACACCAGGAATGCAAGGATGGTTCAACATTAGAAAAACCATCCACATAATTGACCATATCAACAATCTAACAAACAAAAATCACATGATTATCTCAATAGATGCTGAAAAAGCCTTTGACAAAATACAGCATCCATTCCTATTGAAAACACTGGAAAATATAGGAATAGAAGGACCTTTCCTAAAAATAATAAACAGTATATACCTAAAACCATTAACAAGCATTATATGCAATGGGGATAAATTAGAAGCCTTCCCAATAAGATCAGGAGTGAAACAAGGATGCCCATTATCACCTCTATTATTCAACATAGTACTAGAAACACTAGCATTAGCAATTAGAAAAGAAAAAGAAATTGAAGGTATCAAAATAAGCAAGGAGGAGACTAAGGTATCACTCTTTGCAGATGATATGATGGTATACTTAAAAAATCCTAGAGAATCAACTAAGAAGCTTGTAGAAATAATCAACAACTTTAGCAAAGTTGCAGGATACAAAATAAATGCACATAAATCATCAGCATTTCTGTAGATTTCCAACATATCACAACAGCAAGAGGTAGAAAGAGAAACATCATTTAAAATCACCCTAGATAATATAAAATACTTGGGAATCTATCTACCAAAACAAATACAGAAATTATAAGAAAACAACTACAAAACACTTTCCAAACAAATAAAACTAGATCTAAACAATTGGAAAACCATTGATTGCTCATAGGTAAGATGAGCTAACATAATAAAAATGACCATTCTACCCAAATTAATTTACCTATTTAGGGCCATACCTATCAAACTACTAAAAAACTTCTTTCCTGAATTAGGAAAAACTATAACAAATTTCATTTGGAATAACAAAAGATCAAGAATATCAAGGGAAATAATGAAAAAAATGTGAAGGAAGGTGGCCTAGCAGTACCAGATATTAAACTGTACTATAAAGCAGCGGTATGGTACTGGCTAAAAGATAGAAGGGAGGATCAGTGGAATAGACTTAGGGTAAGTGACATCAGTAAGACAGTGTATGATAAACCCAAAGAGCCCAACTTTTGGGACATGAATCCACTATTTGACAAAAACTGCTGGGAAATTTGAAAAACAATATGGGAGAGATTAGGTTTAGATCAACATCTCACACCCTACACCAAGATAAATTCAGAATGGGTGAATGACTTGAATATAAAGAGGGAAACTATAAATAAGTTAAGTGAACACAGAATAGTATACTTGTCAGATCTCTGGGAAAGGAATGATTTTAAAACGAAGCAAGAGTTAGAGAAAATTACAAAATGTAAAATAAATGGTTTTGATTATATTAAACTAAAAAGCTTTTGTACAAACAAAAACAATGCAGCCAAAATCAGAAGGGAAACAACAAATTGGGGAAAAATCTTTATAATAAAAGGTCTAATTACTCAAATATACAGGAAGTTAAATCAATTGTATAAAAAATCAAGCCATTCCCCAATTGATAAATGAGCAAGAGACAGGAATAGACAATTTTCATGTAAAGAAATCAAAAGTATCACAGTGTTCTAAATCTCTAATAATTAGAGAAATGCAAATCAAAACAACTCTGAGGTATCACCTCACACCTAGCAGACTGGCTAAAATGAAAGAAGGGGAGAGTAATGAATGCTGGAGGGGATGTGGCAAAATTGGGACATTAATGCATTGCTGGTGGAGTTGTGAACTGATCCAACCATTCTGGATGGCAATTTGGAACTATGCTCAAAAGGCTATAAAAGAATGCCTGCCCTTTGATCCAGCCATACAATTGTTGGGTTTGTACCCCAAAGAGATCATAAACAGACTTGTATGAAAATATTTATAGCTGCGCTTTTTGTGGTGGCAAAAAACTGGAAAATGAGTGGATGTCCTTCAATTGGGGAATGGCTGAACAAATTGTGGTATATGCTGGTGATGGAATACTATTGTGCTCAAAGGAATAATAAACTGGATTAATTCCATGTGAACTGGAAAGACCTCCAGGAATTAATGCAGAGTAAAAGGAGCAGAGCCAGAAGAACATTGTACAGAGAAACTGATATACTGTGGTAAAATCGAATTTAATGGACTTCTGTACCAGCAGCAATGCAATGATACAGGACAATTCTGAGGGATTTATGGTAAAGAATGCTACCCACATTCAGAGGAAGGACTGCAGGAGAGGAAACATAAAAGAAAAACTGCTTGAACGCATGAGTTGAGGTGGACATGATTGGGGATGTAGACTACCACACCAATGCAAGTAACAACAATTTGGAAATAGGTCTTGATCAATGACACATGCTAAAACCAGTGGAAATGTGCATCGGCCATGGGTGGGGGGGTGCGGGGGGTGAAGGGGAAAGTAGGAGCATGAATCATGTAACCATGTTAAAAATGAATATTAATAAATGTTTTTTAAAAAGAGAGGTATAGTATCTAAGAAAAGATAGGAAATAATTCTGCTATGCTGCCTTGGTTGCTATATCTGATGGTGTATTAGTTTTTACTCTGAGTACCAACCATATTTTAGGAAAGTCAAGGATGGTGAGAAAATTGAAGAATGTGGTAAAGATAATTTTGAAGGAATTGGGGATATTACCATGGTGAATGCATGGGTTAGAAAAAGAGGAAAACAATATGTTTCTTTGTGTTTTTGAAGGGTTGTCGTGTTGAAGGAGAATGTGATTTATCATGTTTGGCCTCAGAAAACAGAAAGAACTATGAGGGGAAGATGCTGAGAGAAAGTTTAAGGTTCCTCCCTTCATTGGTCATTTGCAGACAGAGGCTGGAAGACCATTTTGAGATATTTCAGAAGGATTACTCATTCATGGAGAGAACAGTCTCAAATCAAGACCGCGGGGATATTCTTTAATTTTTTAAAAATTAGGTCTGTGATTTCATGGGCTTAGGGAACTCTTGGTGTAAAACTTTCTCTACCAATGCAGATGAGTACCTCTTCTTCAACTTGGAGTCAGTCCTGAGAATTATAAGTGATTGCTCAAAGTTATATAGTCATTTTATGATGAAGGCAAATTTAACCCATATCTTCCGGCCAGGTCTCCAACTACCATGCCAGATTCTTCACTATTCTAAATATGCATGCTTTTAATATCAGAAATGCCTACTCTTCAGAGCATAAAAGTATTTATTTTGTCATGTGATAGAATCAGAGACTCCAATGAATAGTAACATAGAGGATGGCTTACTGAGGAGGATGAATCCTTTGTCCTGCTCCTGTCATTCCTAAGGGTGTTTTCTACACCCACAGTTTGAAATATTAGGGCTCTGCAAATTCCCAACTTCCAGAGCTGCCCTCGCACATAGCTGGGTTATATACCAGCAAGTTCTTTTTGTCTTCTCTTAATGGGCTCTATTCACATCTATTTTGAGTCTCCAAAGGCATGAGGCTAAGACGTTACAAAAAAAGATAAGGGTCATTAGAAGTCATGAATTGCCTTCCTTTTCTCTCACTAAAGTATTCTATGAGCTCTGGCAACTTCCTTAGACCTGAGCTTTAGAAATGTATGACTTATTCCCCTTTGATTAAGGGGTCACAGGATATGAACCAATTACTCAAAAGAATTGCAAACTACTAACAACCATATGAAATATTGCTGTAATTCACTAATAATAAAAGAAATGCAAATAAAAATGACACTGAGGTTTCACCTCACACTCAGTAAATGGGCAAAGATATAAAAAAATGCCTATATTACAAGGGATGCAGAAAGAGAAGCACATAATCTTAGCTCTAAATTGGTCCAACCATTCTCAGAAGCAATTTGAAATGATGGTTAAAAAAAAAACTCAAAACCAAACCTTGCCAAAATGCCAAAATGGCCATGCCCTTTGACCAAGAAGTCCTAATGTGAGGTATATATTCCCAAAAAGTCAATACTTTGTGTGTGTGTGTGTGTGTGTGTGTGTGTGTGTGTGTGTGTGTGTGTAAAAAAGTACAAAAATATACCAAAATATTCAATGCCACTTTTTTTTGATAGCCAAAGATATATTTTGTTTGGGAACTAGCTAAGCAGATTTTTATATGTTACTATAATAAAATTAATCACCACACCTTAAGAAATGAATATAAAGAATCCAGAAAAACATGAGAAGACCTATAAATTAATGCAGATTTAAAAAGGCAGAACCAGGGAGATAAGTAATGTAATTAGACAATGTAAATAAAAAGAACAACAAATCATGAAGCATTTTAACTTCAATGACCAATCTTGTTTTCAAAGAAGGGTCACAAACATTTGCCTCCTTTCCTTTGCTGCAGCAGTAGGGGACTACTACAGGGTGGAACCTATTGCATAAGCTCTCAAATTCAATCAATGTGGTAAGCTGAAAGAAGGAAATGCACAACCTCTGGCAAGAGTGATTTAAGCCTGAGACAGAATCTCACAATTGGGAGGAACTTCAGAAGCTAAATAGTCAACAATCCTTGTGGGTATATTCAACAGGAAGCCAACTAGTGAAGGGGAACACATTACCTTCCCATTCATCACTCCCTACCTAAGCAAACCAGTCTACTTTGGGATCGTTTTGATTGCTACAAAATTCTTCTTTATATCAAATCCAAACTTGTCTCTGTACCTTCTGCCTCTTGCTCCTAATTCTGCCTATGGGAGCCAAGTGGAATAAGGCCAATCCCTTTTCCACATGACATCCCTTCAATACTTGATGACAGTTGCCATAGCCCTCCTTGGACTTCTTTGTGTTAAACATCCCCAATTCCTTCAACTAATCCTCATGTATTTTTGAGGCTCTTTACCAACTCATTTCTTTTCCTCTGGAAATTCTCTGGTTTAAATCTACCTAAAATGTGGCACTCAGATCTGAATATAATACCTGAGAGGCAACGTGACCAAGTCAGAGTTCAACAATCTATGAATTTATTGACTTTCTTGACTGCCAGATACCTTTTTTGACTCATAATGAGCTTGTAGAGGAAAGAAAAAGGGGAGGGAATAAGTATTTATATAGCAACCAGGCTTGGTGCTAAGTGCTATTTACAAATAAATCATTTAATTTTCACGACAATAATATAAAGTATATCTATTTTATAACTGAAGAAATTGAGGCAGAGGTAAAATGACTTGCTCAGAGTCACACAATGAGTAAATGCCTATGGCTGGATTTGAACTCGGGTCTTGCTCACTCTAGGCTCAGTTCTCCACCAGCTGAGATCTTTTTCAGGGAAACTGCTATGTAGACAATAGCACCTTCTCTCTCTTGGACTTATAGTGATGATTTCTAAAACTCATGCATGTGATTTTACCTCAACTGACTTAGGATCGAAGATGCAGAAGTGTCCTAGCTAGTTAATATCTTTCCAAATCTTGGCTCTTTCATCCACTGGTGGCGTTCTCTCCCAGCTTTGTATTTATTTACTCTTCTGGGTCTAGTTTCCCCACTTACACTGGAGATCAAGTGATACTCTTTTTTTAAAACCTTTACCATCCATCTTAGAATCAATATTGAGTATTGGTTCCAAGTCAGAAGAATGGTAAGTGCTAGGCAATGGGAGTTAAGTGACTTCTCTAGGATCACACAGTTAGGAAGTGTTTGAGGCCAGATTTGAACCCAGGATCACTCATCTCTAAGCTTGGCTCTCAATCCATTAGCTGCCCTCAGAAATGTTTATTTGTGAAACACTCAAAAATCTTTTGTGACTATTCACAATATCTAGTACCATTGCCTAGAACCAAAAGTAGTTCACTGAGCTAGAAGGGACCTTGCTTTAAAACAGCAATAAGGCCAATCATGAAATAATAAAGATTAAGGTTTTAAATCTATTTTACAAAACTCTATCTGATATGGGGGTACAGGTTTCCCTCTGGACACCCACACTCCAGAAGTGTTCTAGGTCAAAGGGGACATGAAAAAATTCCCTTTTAGGAGCATCCAACCCCCTTTGGATCCCCCCCCCCAGATCTTCAATTAGCAAAAATACACACCTCTGGGTTCTACTCTGATAAAACACCAAGTGGTGTTTTATCTAATCTAATCATCCTTTGAATTCTATAGTCTCTGCCCCCAACTTCAATGAAATTACCTCATTCCTAAACTCCCTTTTTCTTGCCCAGGAACCCCTCCTGTAAAACGGACAAAAAAATCCCCTTACCCCATCTCCTCAGGGAGGCAATGCTCCACCAAATCAACATAAATACCAAATTAATACATTTCCTTTTTTATTTTTAAGCTATGTTTTGGAGTCTTGCATTCTTGCAAAGGGTACCTGCCCAGAACCTGGGGTTCACCTCAAGTTCCCCCACAATATTTTCAGTGTATTTAAATCAGGATATAGACATTTGAAAAAAGGGACAGTAATGGGAGGGCCTGGTCCATAGGACAAGAATAGGATGGTAAGGCTGTGGGACATCATGTTCAAGAAAGGATGGCATAAGAGCAGGTATGTCATTCAGTGGATAGGAACCTATGTCTGGAGACAGGAGGTCCTGGGTTCAAATCTAGCCTCAGATACTTCCTAGCTATGTGACTCTGGGCAAGTCACTTAACCTCAGTTGCCCAGCCCTTACAACTCTCCTGCTTTGGAAACCATATTTTGGATTCCTTCTAAGTCAGAAGGCAAGGTTTTAAAAAAAAATGAATAGTGTCACATTGGGAATAGCCACTGGACCTCAAGCCACTTGACAATGGCTAGGCAAGAGCTGGGTGGCTCAGTGGATTGAGAATCAGGCCCAGAGATGGGAGATCCTGGGTTCAAATCTGGCCTCAGACACTTCCTAGCTGTGTGACCCTGGGCAAGTCACTTAACCCCCATTGCCTAGCCCTTACTGCTCTACTGCCTTAGAACCAATACACACTATTGATTCTAAGATGGAAGATAAGGGCTTTAAAAAAAAAAGGGCTACTGGGTCAGTGGCTAGTGAGCTTGTGTAAACAAAGACCCAGGGGAGAGGGAATTGCATAGATCAGAGCAGCTCCAGCTGGATTTAAAGGAAATTGTCTTTAGGTTCCTGGGTTCCCTGTGCCTCCCACCCTAAAGAGCCACTCTCAGTCTAGGAAACTGGCTGTTGACTGAAATGAGCCACAGGCATTTGTACATGGCTTAGGAAGAGAAATTCCCCCTGAGTCTGTCTGGAATAAATCAAGGTCTCATCCACAGCAAAGTTGCCCATTCACTAATCCCCAAGCCTCACATTGAAGACTTAAAGCCTCATCAATCCCAGTTACTGCATGGCCTCCAGGGAGCACAGAAGAAAAATAAGGCTGTTGGCCCTGGCTGAAAAGGATTGTGCTGACCCCTCCCTCCCCCAGTCCCTATTTCCAGGTAATTGAGATTTACCCACTGACAATACAGTGGTTTTAAATGAAAAAGAAAGCACGGCACCGAAAAAAGGAAAAGAAAAAAAAAACACACATACTAGAGGAGGCTTGATAAGGATCAGATGAACTTTACCTGCTCAGAGAGTACACAGTGACCTCATTCTCCCAGAGAACAAAATAGTAGTGACAATAATCTTTACCTCCTTCCATCAGCAACGTGTTTTCTTCTGGGTGCCCCATTGTCTTCCCTGGGTCCTTCCTTCTTCCAAAATAGACCCCCAGAGAAGGTCTATTTTAGAGCAGAAATAATTCTGGCTCTCCAAATTCATCTAAAGCACGGAAATGCAAAGAGGTCTGGGTTACCTGAGTCCTAGCTGTCGGCATGAACTCTCAAAGGCAGCTGTTACAAGATAGCTTTTACATTCTCTCAAATTTAATAGGATCAATGTGATTCTCAAGTGTCAGCACTAATCCTTTGTTTAGACTTCTTGAACTTGGGAAGACCAGAGTTCAAATGTGACCTTAGATCCTTGCCAGCTGATCCTGGACAAGTCACTTAACCATTATTTGCATCAGTTTCCTCAGCTGTAAAATAAGGATAAATGACAATATTTGTCTACAAATGTGACCTCAGATCTTTGCTAGTTGATCCTGGACAAGTCACTTAACCACCATTTGTACAGTTTCCTCAGCTGTAAAAAGAGTATGAAAATAGCATTTGTCTACCATGGTTGTTGTGAGCATCAAATGAGATATTTGTAAAGTGGCCTGGCATTGTTCTTAGGATATTCTTAGCAAAGACACTGGTGTAGTTTGCTATTGTCTTCTCCAGAGTGTCCTCATTTTTACAGAAGAGGAACTGTGGTAAATAGGAGTTAAGTGACTTTTCTAGGGTCACTCAGCTAGTGCCTGAGGTAGGATTTGAACTTAGATCTTCCTGATTCTAAGCTGGGTATGCCATTGTAGCACCTAGCTGCCCATAGACATATATAAATGTTTATTTTCTTCTCTTCTTCCCTGAAGAAGTTTAAGAAATTCAGAAAGGGGTGTGTTTCTGTGTGCTTGTGTCTGGGGGTTGGGGGAACAGATTTGGGTGGAAGGCTTAGGTGAGCAGAGGGTCTACCAGGCTCATGAGGTGGCTAGGCAAAATAATTAGATATTATGTTAGGACAACTCTGCAAATAAGTAGCCTAGAATAATTTTGAAACTACTCAACGGGCAGAGCAAATCTCCAGAACATGCTCTTCTTCTTCCTGGCAGATGGGCTAAGCCCCAAGTGCACAGCTTGTAGTAACAGTGATGTTTGGTAAGTGTGCCAAGGAAACTTGAATTTCCTAAAGGCCTGCCATAGTCAAGTCAAGTCAGCAAGCATTATTAAGGGCTTCCCATGTGCCAGGCCTTGTGCTAAATGCTGGGAAAGAAAACACGAACAAAAAGACAGGATTAAGCCTGCCCTGTCATTCACTTTGCAGCCCTGCCCAGAGTTGGCAAACACCCTTTAAAATGTTTGCATGCATTTCGCTTTTCATCAGTTGGACTGTGTTAATGCACTCCATTAATTTAGTCCAACAGGATGTTGTGTAAATGGACAAGATCTGGTGTTGTTGCTTGGTATTTTCAATTGTGTCTGACTCTTGTGACCCCATTTGGGGTTTTCTTGGCAGATACTAGAGTGGTTTATCATTTCAGCTCTTTTACAGATGAAGAAACTGAGTTAAGTCACTTGCCCAGGGTCCCACACTTAGTATCTGAAACCAGATTTAAATTCAGAAAGAGGGGTCTTCCTGACTCCAGACCCAGCACTCTCTCTACAGTGGCCTTAAGTGGGCAGGAAAGGGTAGTATTGAACAGAGAGGTCAACCAAGTTGCTTTGAGGTACATAAAACCAGTATTTGTGGCAAGATTTGGGCTCAGGTCTTCCTGATCTACTTTGAGGTCCCACTATCACCTCAAAACCAACACAGGCAAGTCTCCTTTTTCTTGCAGTGACATGATCTTCTTTCCATTCCCTGATTAAAAGTGTTAAAACCATCTTCAACCCTTCCCTGTCCATCTTTTAGATCTAAACTGCTACTAAACACTACCGTAGTAAATACTATTCCTTAGAAAATTTCCTCTCGTGCTTCCTACTGCCATCCTACTAGCTCAGGCTTTCATCATTTCATATCAGAATTATTCCAGATCCTTATTTCTTCTCCCTCTTCTTCCTGCCACCACACAAGTTCAGACCTTCATCATTTTATATTTGAATTATTCTACAACATTCCTAGGGAGTCCATTAAGCCTTAGCTCCTTTCCTTCCTATCTTCCCCTTAAACTCAGTTAAGTGATCAGTACCTGCTCAATGAATGCTCTTCCAGACTGATTTTCCTAAAACACGCTATCATGTCACTTAAGTGCTCAAACTGGCCTTGGATTGAGAAGGTAAGGCAGCCAGTTATAGATCTCAAGGAACCGAAACAGGGCCATACTCACCCCTAACTACACTGTTTATGAATAGCTTCTAAACTATTGAAAAGAAACTCAATTTAAAAAAAAAAGATACAAGGAAGACATATGCTCTTGTTTCATTATTACCCTTGGATGCCAGTCTTGCTCTAGGGCTAGGAGATGAAGCTGTATATAGAATCACATCCCAGGAAATTGGGTCTATCGAGAAGTATAGATGGCTTCCTGGTGGCCCTGGTGTAGTGAAGGCTTTTATAATGAGATAGACAATTTTTATAAATGTAACAATCTAGGGCTGGCCACACCAATCACGAGTGTAGACACGGACAAACAAAGGGATTGGTAGAATTTTTGTCCTTTCAGCTATGCCTATTGTTCCATCATATCTGACTCTTTGGAACTCCATTTGAGGTTTTCTTGGCAAAGATACTGAAGTGGTTTCCATTTCCTTCTCCAGCTCCATTTTTAGAAGAAGAAACTGAGGCAAATGGGATTAAGTAACTTCCCCAGGGTCACACAGCTAGTAAGCGCCTGCGGTTGGATTTGAACTCAGGTCTTCCAGACTCCAGGCCTGGTGCTCTATCTGTTGTGCCACCTAGCTACTCATGTACATAGCTCTCCTTCTAAGGGAAGAGGGTCTGATCTAACCAACTGGCACTGATTGGAAGACCTAGGTCCAGTGCAAACATGAGCAAGTCACCTAAGCTTTTTCCTTCAGGTTCTTCAACAATAAAATGGTACTGTGGAGACCAAATGACATCATGTACATGAAGGAGTTTTGTAAAACCTGAAGCCCCATCTAGAAGGTTGATATTATTTTAGAATTCAAGGTTTTTAAAAGGCAAAGCTTAGAGGCCAAAAATTTTATTCCTTATGTTTTAGAAAGGCCATCAGAAATCATTTAGCCCAAGCCCTATATTTTATGGCTTAGGAAACTGAGACTCTTTAAAGAGGAAAAATTTACTTAAGGTTATATGATTAATGTGGCAGGGCCAGAAATTTGAACCCAGGTCTCTTGACTTCTATCCTGGCGCACTGTTTTAAATGATTTAGTCTTAAGCTAGTCTTCCTTCAGGGGATAACTCAGACTCAGTGCTAGATCAGATAATTCTAAAGACTAAATTATATCAAAATTATATCAGAATAGTTCAAAAGCTCTACCATCTCAATCAACTTTCATTTGTACCAAAACAAATTTAAGGACAGCTAAGTGGCTTGGTGGATAGAATGCTAGGCCTGGAGTCAGGAAGAATCATCTTCCTGAATTCAAATTCAGCCTCAGATACTTATTAGCTGTATGATCCTGGGGAAGTCATCCCATTTGCCCTCAGTTTCCTCATCATAAAATGAGCTAGAGAAGGAAATGGCAAACCACTTCAGAGTCTTTCCTGAGAAAATCCCAAAAAGAATTACCAAGAGTTGGACACAACTTAAAAATGACAGAACAACAGCGATGAAACTGCCTGATGGTTGGGTTTTTTTTGCACTTAAAGAGTATGAGAAAGTGTTCTAAATCTCTAATAATTAGAGAAATGCAAATCAAAACAACTCTGAGGTATCACCTCACACCTAGCAGAATGGCTAAAATGAAAGAAGGGGAGAGTAATGAATGCTGGAGGGGATGTGGCAAAATTGGGATATTAATGCATTGCTGGTGGAGTTGTGAACTGATCCAACCATTCTGGCTGGCAATTTGGAATCATGCTCAAAGGGCTATAAAAGAATGCCTGCCCTTTGATCCAGCCATACCATTGTTGGGTTTGTACCCCAAAGAGATCATAGATAAACAGACTTGTACGAAAATATTTATAGCCGTGCTTTTTGTAGTGGCAAAAAACTGGAAAATGAGGGGATGTCCTTCAATTGGGGAATGGCTGAACAAATTGTGGTATATGCTGGTGATGGAATACTATTGTGCTCAAAGGAATAATAAACTGGAGGAATTCCATGTGAATTGGAGAGACCTCTAGGAAGTGATGCAGAGTGAAAGGAGCAGAGCCAGAAGAGCATTGTACACAGAGACTGATATACTGTGGTAAAATCGAATGTAATGCTTTACCAGCAGCAATGCAATGACATAAGACACAAGACAGCTCTGAGGGATTTATGGTAAAGATGCTACCCACGTTCAGAGGAAGGACTGCAGGAGAGGAAACATAGAAGATAAACAATTGCTTGAATGCATGGGCTGAGGAGGACATGATTGGGGATGTGGACTCGAAAATACCACACCAATGTAACTAACAACAATTTGGAAATAGGCCCTGAACAAGGACACATGTTACAACCAGTGGAAATGTGCATTGGCCATGGGTGGGGGGAGAGCGGGGGGTGAAGGGGAAAGTAGGGGCATAAAGTATGTAAACAGGTTAAAAATGAATATTAATAAATGTTTAATAATTAAAAAAAAGAGTAGTCTAACATCAGAGATAGGGACATTGTTAGGCAGCTGTGCGAGAAAACTGCACACTGACCTTTCATTTTATTTTATTTTAGTGAGACAAGAGAGAATGGCTATGGGAAACACTGTGGCCTCTGGAATAGAAGATTAGTCTTAGAATCAGGAAGACCTGGGTTCAAGTCCCAATTTTGACTCATACTAGCTATGTGACCATGGACAAGTCATTTAAGACTTTCAGTACCACAGGTATCTAAAATTTTAACTCTAAAGTTATAGGCAACACGCTAATCCACATTGTCCACCTGGAGTTCCTTACAGATACAGAAATCATAAATGAGAGGTAGAAAAGATAAAGGAGAAGAGGAAAGAATGAGAGTTCAAGAAGAGAAAGAATAAAAAGAGAGAAACACCAAAACTAGGAGCTGAATTATCTTTTCTGACTGAACTTTTTGATACTGACCCCCAAAATATTCAGATTTTTCATTTGGAAACTGGAAGGTCCTTACAAGGTGTTTGCAACCACCAGGTTATATACAAGTGAGCCACACTTTTAATAAAAATGGTGACTTCTTAAGCATGTTCAGAGAGAGTTCACTAATTCCTATCCAACAGGTAATACAGAATTTGGAAGAGTGTACTAGACTCAACTTAGTTTTGTAGACCCCCTACTATCCTTTTTTCCCATTAAAAAAAATTACTTTATTTATGTATAATTGACTCCATATATAATGGGATAGACACTGGAGACCACGGTTTACCACACTTCATCAGTAAACATCTGAAGATCCTTGCTACTTTCAGAAATTGGATAAGGATGTTGGAAAAGGATAAGGTCTTTTCAGTCATAGTTACTAGAGTATCTGGTCCAGTAGGATATATACACTAATGATATTCATGACTTCTCATATACATATCCACACACAAAATTACATTTTAATTGGAAATATAACCGAATAAGCCTGGGACAGTTTTCACTTTAGAGCTTTTTCTCATCATGGTGGTGAGAAGAAAGAATTACTTCATTTGAGTTTTCTATATTATGAACCAAGTCCTTCCTCTCTACAGCCCCCACCTTGCCCCATCAAACTAAGAAGAAAAAAAGGGAAAAAAAGTGCTGAACAACTTAATAATAAGCACATAGGAGAACTTTCCATTATTCTTTCATTACAATGTTGATTGCCAGTTCTCTCACTGACCACAAATATTAAAAGAACTTACAAAACTTCTATTTTTTAAATTTATTTTTTGTTATCAAAGACAATGTCCAGAAACATTAAGTACTAAAGAATTTGTTCATGGCATTGTTTTACAAAAGTTCCTAATGGAGGGTGAATAGTTTATTTTCAGATGTATCCTTCACTTATTAATGATGAGGTGATGAATCAATGCAATTACTTAAAAAAAAAACTTGTAAAGAAAAGAACATCTAATTCTCATTCTGAATCTGTTGGTCGGAGCAGGTTTGGTGGTCATGGCACCACCAATAATTTAAGAGCCAACTCTTCCCCCACCAACTCAGGGAGAGGAGTTTGGTTCTTCTGAACAGGTCACACAGATCTCTCAAATATAGGCACCATGTTTGAAATCTCACACATATAAAATTATGTTCATGTCACTCAAATTACACAACGTGGCAGTGTTAAAAAGTCAGAATTATAGTCAATTAATGACAGAGTGTAGGCCAAATGCTCACTTCATGATGAATGAAGGGGATGGAACCTTGAAAGAAGGGGCAAGGGAGAAAACAACTGTTTGCATGTGAGTAGGCTATTGGTCTGCGCACAGGGGCAAGTGCATTGTAACAAAATGTGTTCGTTAAGGAGGAATTCCAGTTATGGTTCATCCATCTGTTTTAAGCTGTTCATTCAGTTTCAGTCCCGAAGGCTTTCATTCATTTAATTCTGGGTTAAAACGTAAATTCAAAGTTTAGTTAGTATGCTGTTTGGCTCAAACCAGTTCAAACTGAGTGAGTTTGTTCCATTCCCTTGCCTGCAAACTTATTTCTCAGCTTCTGGGTATGTGGGGTACTTGACTGTCTCTATTTTCTCTTTCACTTTATAGGAAGGGTACAAGCCTGTTCTCCCTAGTTTCCTATTGACACCTTTAGAATAGCCATCCCAGTGGTTTCCAGCCACGCCAATGACATCTCCAGGGTCCATAGGGATTTCGTCAGCAGTTCGTGGTCGGTGAGGATAAACAGCAATCTGGTTGTGGGCATTCTGGCCCCCAAAATAGTAAATGTCATCCAAAGAATGGAAATAGGCAGAGGCATCCGGATGTAGCGTCTGCATGATTTCATAAGCAACTCGACAGACCTTGGAAAAGAGGAAAAAGAACAATGACTATATAGCAGAAGTAGTCATGGACAGCAACTGAAATTCATCAAGGAAAGTCATAGGCTAGGAAGGGGCAGGGATCAGCACATGGAGGTGCTTGTTCAAGTATTACTGGGCTATATGGTCAATTATGATAGTGCAAATGAGTTTACAGTTTTATAGTCCATGAGAATGTAAGCTCCATGATGGCTTGCTTTTTGCCTCTTTTTGGATCCCTAGGGCTTAGCACAGTGCCTGGCATGTAGTAAGTGCTTAATAAATGTTTATTTATTGATTAACTTTACCTCTCTGACTTGTATTCTTTTCTACAAAAAGGATGAGGAAACAGTGCTTCTACAAGGAACCTGAGGAAGATAGGTCTAAGCATGAAAAACAGTGTGTATGGGCTACATATCATTGTTGTTAAGTCGTTTCAGCTGTGTTTGACTCTTTGTGGCCCCATTTGGGGTTTTCATGGCAAAGATACTGGAGTGGTTTGTCATGTCCTTCTCCAGCTCATTTTACAGATGAGGACACTGAGGCAAACAGGGTTAAGTGGCATGTTCAAGGTCACACAGCGAGTATCTGAAGCAAAGATTTGAATTCACAAAGAGGAGTGTTCCTGACACTTGAATCACTGCACCATCTACATACAATTGGCCTTGAAATAATCCTAAGTAGGGTTGGACTAAGCAGCTAGGTGACTCAGTGGATCGAATTCTGGGATTAGATATCAGGAAGATGTGAGTTCAGATATGATCTCAGGTTCTTACTAGCTATGTGACCCTAGGCAAGTCACTTAACCTCTGTGTCTTTAATCTACTGGAGAAGGAAATGGCAAACCGCTCCAGGGCCTTTGCCGAGAAAAACCTATGAAGAGCACTGGCATGCTCTGGTCTGTAGGGTCATGAAAAGTTAGACACAAATGAACCACGAGGACTGAACTATGGGCAGAATAGAGCTCTGTCTATAAATCAAATAGTCACTTGATGATGAAGGTCCTTACCATTACAGAACACACCTCCTACCTTCTGGCTAAAGTCTAAAATCCCATTCTTTTATCTCAATATTTTTTAGGTCTGTTAAATACACTTGGAAGAGATAATAGTTTCTAAGTGAGCTTAGTGGAAAGAGCACTGGATATGGAATCAAAAAGACTTGAATTCAAATCTAGTCTCAGATACTTATTAGCTGTATGACCCTGATCCAGTCTCTTCACTATCTCAGTTTCTTCACCAATAAGGGGGATTATAATAGTACATACTTCACAGGGTTGTCATGAAGACAAAATAAGATAACAAGCAAAATGCTTTGCAAACTTTAAAGTGTTTTACAAATGCTAATTACTATTATTATCAGTCATTTATACCATAGTATTATAGACACAAAATGCACTGAGGCCTCAGCTGTGCCACAAAATAGCAAGAAATAATATGTATGTTTTGCATGACTTCACATGCATAATTTATGGTTTGGGGGAGTACCTGGAGGGGAGACAGAGAATTTGGAATTCAAAAAACCTTTTAAATGAATGTAAAAATTAATAATAATAATAATAAAAAGAAATAACAAGATCTCATGTCCTAGACCTGGTCTTACTTGAAACATAGACTTAATTAGTCTTCTTTGAATAGAATTAATCTCCTTAAAGAATCTTCATTCTCTGAAATTAGGATTAAAGAATTTCTCTTGTTTTTGGTGACCAAATCAGGGGTGGCAATGTTTTTGCTTAATTCATTTAAGAGAACTCTTTGTTCATCTTTAACTAGAATGAAAGGGGAATTAAGAAGGAGTGTTTGGTTTTAGGGAGATATTTCTCCAGGGACACACCCAACATTAATATTACTATTATTCTGTCTGGTAAATGAAAACCCCAAAGACCTAAACAACATACCTTTGTTTGATTTTGCTGGAGAATTTTGTCTTTTGTTTTAGGACTATTATAAAATATAAGTAGAGACCACTTGGGGGATAGAAAATTCCAATTAGTAGAGGAAACTTTGCCTGGTTGGCCTGTTCTCTAAGTGGGAATGCTTGTATATTAGTAAATTGGCTGCGATAGACTTTGGCTAAAATACAGAGTACAAAGGTTCCCCCCCGCCCCCACAATGGAACAAAGCAATTTCAAGTCCTTTCCTGAGGAAAGAGTTTTAGAGAGAAAATACTGCCAACCAGGAGAAGGGAATATGATTATGCAGGGAAAGGACATAGACTAGAGAGGCTGCTGACATCAAGACTAACTTTACTTATTTCAAAATATGCCTCAGGCCTGGCCTTGTAGATGGAAAATGTTCAAATTAAATATGATGATAAAGTTGTTAATAAAATATAGCATGACCAACCCTTCCCCCCAACCTATTATAACTAAAATCCAAAATCCAGTTAATGTCATTTTTTATCCAGAAGACCAGTCAATAAACATTTATTAAGTTCTAGTATGTGCCACAATTATCACATCATACCTTTGTGTATTTTTAAATCCTTAGCACCCAGGTACTTGAAACAATTCATTTCAATTCAGCCAACATTCATTAAATAATCTATTTTATCAAGGCACTATACTAAGTTCTAGAAAGAAAAAAGAAAAAAGGCTCTGTGCCTAGAGGGACATTCCACTGGGGGCTATAACTCAAACACAGATTTAAGTACATACAAGTTCATTTGCAAAGGGAGAGAATATTGACAAGCGGGAAGGGGAGGGCACAGGTGGAAGGATTGAGAGGCTTCACAAAAGGATATGGCAGCCAGAGATTTTTAAAAGGCAAAGGTAGGAGAGAGTGTTTGCCTAGTCAAGGCAAAGAAACAGAAAATAGAAGAATGATGAGTTCCACTAACAGTAATAGGCAAGTTTAGATGAGGTATAGAATATGTTAAAGGGAGTTAACATGAGACTAAGTAGGGAAAAGTAGGTAGGAACTGGACTATGGAGGGTTTTAAATTACATTTAAGGAGTTTGCATTTTAACTTGGAGGCAACAGAATTTCCTGAAGATTTCTGAGCAGTAGTAACATTGTAGGATATGTATTTTAGATCAATTAATTTGGCAGCTTTTGGAAAATTGATAGGGGGAGAGGAGAGACTGAAAGCTAGGAGATCAAGTAAGAGGCTATGACAATAGTCCAGCTAAGTGGTGATGAGGTCCTAAACTAGTGTCCTGGCCATATGTTTGGGGAGAAGGGAGTTGATTCCAGAGGTGTTATGGAGGTATAAAATGCAAGATTTAGCCAACTGAGAGAGAGGCAAGAATCAAAAATGACTCTAAGGTTTTGAATCTTGAAGAGGGTAGCACCTTCCAAAAAACTAGGGAATACTGGAGGAGTGCTAGGTTTAAGGGGGAAGTTGAGATTTGTTTTTTATGAGTTTGAGGTGTCAGTGGGGTATCCGGGTCTGGATATTCCATGGGCAGTTGGTAATATGGGACTTTTCAGATTAGATAAGGGATGAATGTGTAGGTTTACACAAAGATAATAACTGAATTCATGAGAGCCAGAGAGAGTGCAGAGAGACAAGAGATAAAGCAAAGGAGACTGAGTCAGAATGGTCTGCAAGTAGAGTAAGAAAAGGAATATCACAGAGGTAAGACTGAGTCAAAATGGTCAGACAGGTAGGAGAAGAACCCAAAGCAGTATCATAGAAGGCAAATGATATAAGTAGGAATAACAAGGTGTGAAGGAGGAAGGAGTAATAATAAATGTTAAAAGTTTCAGAAAAATAAAAGAGAATGAGGACTAGGACAGCTTTAGCAGATAAGAACTCATAGACAACCAGAGAATTATTTCAGTCAAGTGATAGAATCATTAATTTTTTCTTTCTTATTATGTACTGTCATGATGAATACAAAGAACAAAAAAGAGGATTGCATATGATGCCATGATTTTCTATTACATATAGATTTGAAAAAAAATAGATGTGAAATTTAACTTGGCAGTTTAACAATGTGTCACTCTTGTCTAAGTCCTTTTCTAAATTTCTCTCTGCTCCATTCTAAAACATTTTTAAAATTTAATTGACACTCCTTTCTTTTGTGTGTGTGTGTGTGTGTGTGTGTGTGTGTGTGTGTGTGTGTGTGTGTGTGTGTNTGTGTGTGTGTGTGTGTGTGTGTGTGTGTGTGTGTGTGTGTGTGTGTGTGTGTGTGTAATTGGGGAGGGAGGAAGGTTGCTACGACTTCCTCTTAAATCTTCCCTTTCCCACTCAACAAAAACAAGTCTTCCCTTGTTAAAAAAAAAAAGATAAAGTCAAGAAAAATAAATCCAAAAGTGGTCATTTCTGAAAATTTATGTTTCATTTGATACCTCCAATTAATAACCTCTGTCAAAAGATAAGAAGCATGATTCTTCAACAGTCTTCTGAAGTTATCATGGATCTTTGCACTAATGAAAATTCTTAAGACTTTCAGACTTGTATTCCTTTCACAATCCAGCAATCATTACATAAATTGTTTTCCTGGTTTTGCTCACTTCGCTGTATCAGTTTATATAATTCTTCAGATTATTACAGTGAGTTTATATTACATTCTGTTCAAATAAGAAATTTTATTCAATAGATCTCCAAGTAATGATCACCACTTTGTTTTCAGTTCCTTGCTATAACAAAATGTATCATTAAAAATACTCTTCTGCAGATGGATTCTTTCATTCTTTATTTAATCTCTTTGGTGGCCCCAGAATGGTTGTTTCAAATCATAGTTCCATCAATAACTATTATCCTTTTTTAGTTATCTTTGCCAGTCCGATGGACATGAGATGTCACTTCACAATTATTCTAATTTATATTGCTCTTATTAAGAGTAATTGGGAACATTTTTTTCATATTGTTATTGATAGCTTGCTTTTTTCAGATACATTTGCTGTAAAGATGTTAACTCTTTCCCTTCAAGGTTTGAAGTGATTTTGTCCCTGTAAAAATTTTTCAATTTATCTCTTGTGGTCCTTTCTATCTCGTGTTCCTATCCTTTACATCTCTTCTAGCTTTATAATCTTTCTATTTTCATTTTGCCCTCTTGTTCTAATAAATGCGAGCAGTTTTCTTTTCTTTTTGATTTCTTAAAATACACCAGTTTTTTAATTTGATCATGATTTTCAGGGAGTCTTATGGTTCTTAAATTGTCTCCTCTGACTGTTTTATAGATCAGCTGTTTTGATTCTAGAGATCTTATAATTTCTTCTATTGATTTCTTTTGACTTTATTCTAATATTTTTGTTGCCTCATAGAATTATCAAGTTCTAACTAATCCATTCTATTTTTGGGGGGAGCCCACCACTTGGGTAAGATTTTCCTCTTACTATTCTAGGTTTCTGTTCAGTTTCACTTAATTATCAAGTCCTCCTTATAATTTGCAAGTCCTTGATATTATCAAATAGTTCAACACCAGAAACAGATAATTTTATCAAAGGAAATTACATTAAAGAAAGTGTACTAACATCAACTTTGATGCTGTAATATTGGAATTTTCATTTTTCCTGAAGTTTAACACCCTTTACATGTGCTGTCTTATGCTATTAGAACGTAAGCTCATTCAGGGCAAGTCCAGCTCTATTTTTCTATTTGTATCCTCATTGCTTACTATAGTGCTCTGCACATAATAATCATTCATGCATTATGATGAGGACCAAGTTATCATCAATTTAGGCAGAATTGGTTTTTAGCTTGCAATATATAATACAACATCATTGTTATAATAAAGTGAACTATATTCCAACTATTTGCATGCTGATAATCCAAACTCATTTATATTTTGCAGTCAAGATCAGTTTGCATTTACATTTGATTATAGGTTTGTCTGATGTTCTGGTAATTCACTTCTAACGAAATAATGAATGCCATATAGTTAAAAATTATCAGCTTAAGGTCAGATATGAAGCTATCTAGCTTCTCAATTATGATTCAGGCTTTAATTCCTTGTAATTCCATTCTGTAGTTTTAATATAGTCCCTGAAGATCATAAGATAAATCTAAAGCTGATTCAGCATGCCTACCCCAGGAATGCTATATGTTCCAGATAGTTTCTGATCCCCTGTCCCTGATCAAAACTTGTCTGTACTGTTATTCCATTTTTTTTTTTTGCTAGGGTTAGTATAGCAAATTAACCTAAACTATCTAGTACTTAGCACAGGTGCCTAGCACAAAGTAGGTACATAGCAAATGCTAACTGACTATGAACAATACACATAAATCAATGTTACTCTCCCCAAGTAATCACATTTTAAGAGGGACATTCAATACCACACCTGAAGGAGTGAACAATTGTGAGATTTTAGGGTGCTGAGGCAGGCATATGCAAGAGAGATCTTGAAGATTAAGGGAGGTTGGGCTTGCTTAAATCATAGCACGTAGGTGGCTGGAGCTATACCTATACAAAAAAGCCAGCTTTGCAGGGAAGTGGTAATTCATATCCACTACACAACCCACAGCTGTTAATCAATAATTAAGGACCAAGTGTAACTGTCCAAATAACTGAAAACAAAAACAAATCTCTTTCCCAATCATAGAGATGGGATAATTTAGTGTAAATTCCAAAGACTGCATTACTTAAGGGCTCCATTGAAAATCACCCAGAAAACAACAAAGCTGCTGTGTTAATTACCTGTGGCTTCCTCCCCCAGCCTTCTCCTTACAAATGTAAATAGCTTGCCTGCCCAGCTGATGCCAACACTAGGCAAGGTTTGATTTTGACAGGTGACATTGTTGAGAGGGGGCAAATTAGAGTTTCAAAAGCCTAGGCTCTGTGTAACTGCATGGTGCCTGTTTTATTTCCTCCTGTGTTGACATGGCACTATATCCTTTTTAGCATATTGCTAGGCAGACAGTAAGTGGTAACAGGAAAAATATTGTCAACTGATAAAACACAGATGTGTCTCTATTTCAGGAAAAAAAAAAACAATGAAAAAGGAGATCTTCAGCATAGTCAGAATTTCATTCCTGAAGATTGACTGATCAACTGAATGAGAGTTCCCAGAGGCAATTTGGATTGGGAAGATTCCTTGACCCTGAAAGTCAAGGGTTCTACATTCACTAGCTGATCCCAAGCACTACTTATGTGTGGTGTGGTGGAAAGAGAGGTGGATTTGAACTTGTAGCGTCTTGACTCTGCTACTTATTATCTATGTGACCTTGGACAAGTCCCTTAACATTATTGGCCTCAATTTCCTTGTGTGTAAAATGTTTTACCGGATTACTTCAAAGATTCCATTTAATTATAATAATATGATTCTTTATCTGTGCAGTTCCCCTTTGTTTTGTTAAAAGTTGAGAAGACAAATATCTCCGAGTGATCTTAAGAATATTGATGAAATTATTGCCCATGTGGTATAGCATTCTTCATTCCAAAGAGGTAAGAGTCTATATAGATTCAAAGCAATATTGTTCTCAAGAGTTCATTTTACAGAGAACCTCTTGTGCTCTCTTTGTGAAGCCTTAAACTTACATAAGTATTTCAACATTGTTTTATGATCTCTACAAAAGTGGAAATCCCTAAGCTGAGCATCTGCCTGTAATGAAATGAATATATAGGTCTTGATCTCACCATCTGTGGCCCCTAAGTAAACATCTGATTCAGAATAAAATTAGTCAAGTATAGTGTGACATCTCTGTTAGAAATCAGAAAGTGCTGTGTGCTAGTGGAAGGAATAAAGCCAGGTAACACATGAAAAGAAAGGAAGCAGTCCTTGGCTTAATGAGTTGTAACCTGCAGTGATTTTTCTGCTAACTGTTGGCTCTTATTAGCTTCTCTTTATTAAATGTTTAAACCCTTTGAAATCCTCCCCACTACTCTTTCAGTCTTTCTCTTAATCTCTGACAATCGCTTAAAAGAAAAAAAAAACCTGTTACCTTTTGTCTTAGAATTTATACAAGTATAGATTCCAAAGCAGAAGAATAGTAAGGGTTAGGCAATAGGATTAAGTGACACATGCATATAAGATCACATAGCTAGGAAGTGTCTGAGGCTAAATTTGAACCCAGGTCCACCAGACTCCAGGTCTGCCACTCTATCCACTGAGCCATCTAGCTGCCCTGCCAATATTTCTTGAGTCCAACTTTCTGCCTCTCCCAGCAACTTCCATCAACATTTCTCTCTAATGTTCAATCTTTCCCCAATCGCTTTATCTCCTAAACTCCTCCCTCTATTCTTATAACATTCTTACTACATTTTACTATCTCCTCAAGCTACTGTCATATATTATTCATCCTCCTCTCACACAAACTCCTCAAAAAAGCTCTCTGTGCTTGCTGCCTCCTCTCCTCCTGCCACCGACTCTTCAACCTTTTATAATCTGGCTTCCAAACTCATCATTTGACTGCAATTGCTCTCTCCAAAGTTGCCAAATTTGAAAGTCTTTTTTCACTCTTCATCCTCTTGATCTATCTGTTTCATTTGACAATAATGACTGATCACCTTCTCCTCTGGGATATTTCCTTTTCTTTAGGCATTCCCTCACTGCAATTTTTTGGTTTTCCTATTGTCATAACTGATCCATCTTGGTCTCCTTTGCTGGTTCGTCATCCAGATCACAATTCCTAAATATGGATGTTTCCCCTAGCCTATGTCCTAGGCCTCCTACTCTTCTACCTATATATACTCTTTCTTGGTGCCCTTATCGGCTCCCAAAGAATTATCATCTCTCTACCATTGACTCTAGGATCTATATATCTAGTACCATTTCTCTCTTGAGTTTCAATTCCAAATCTTCAACTGATTACTGTATATTTCAAACTGGGTTTCCTAGAGATAATTCAAACTAAAACTTATCTTTCTCCACAAAGCACATCCATTTTTGAAACTTCCTTATTTCTTTCAAAAGCACCACCCTATTTTTAATCTTTTAGGTTCACAATCTTGGCATTATTCTTTGTTCCTCACTTTCCATCATTCTATATTTCCAATCAGTTGCCAAATCTCACTGTTTCTAACTGTATATCAACTGACATCCTCTATATTCGTATAATTACCAACTTATTTCAGGCTTCAACAGATCTCATGTAGATCATTTCAATGGTTTCCTTACTTGGTTTCCTTGAATCAAGTGCCTCACTAATCCAATCTAATTTAAATCATTTATCCATGGTAATAAGATAATAAGAAAGCAGGGATAAGTTTTGAACCCATATTCTTTGAATCCAAATAAAGTATTCTCTCCAGTACACTATGGCAGAATCATTGTTAATCAAGATTCAATGCAATTTTAGAATAGGGCAAAATCTACAAAAAATACCACTAATCTGAAATTACCACTAGCTATTAAAGCCTGATCCAATCTCTCCAAACCAAAATAAACTCCCAACAAATCAAGCTTGTAAATATATGATTATCTGTAATAAACAAACTAAATAGATGATTGTGGGTGTTTAAATTTAATGTACAATTTCTTGTCAGATAATAATGTAATTGACTTTGAAGAAGAATGATATTTACTTTTCTTTCTTAGAAACAATTGAGGGATGCAAAATTCAGGTTGTTTAAGCCTCAGAGTCTCAATGCACTGATGTGTGGATGGTTACAAATTGACTGTATAAAAAAATAATTAAATGTTCTGTGTTTAATTATTTGCTGCTTTTATTAAATTCTTTAAACAAACCAAATACTTTAAGTACTACACAATGACTACCTTTGGTACAGAAGGCATTCAACTGTTACAGCTTTCAAAATGACTAAACAATCGATGCTCTCAGATTTTATTGAATCTTTTCATTCTTCCATAAAAGATAATTACAAAACATCAAGAAAACTATACCTAAATAACAATAACCAGCATTAAATAAAAACAAAAATAAAACAATTTCACTGGCTCTCAGATTAAATGATCATAACTCATTTAAAGCATTTAGAAATGCCCTCTCTCACTTACCTGGGATGAAAATGTACAGACTAGGAAATCTGCCTGTGACAGAAAGTGTATGTCCAAAATTACACCTCGTAGGGAATTTTCTGTGTATCGATTGTGTAGTCCAGCTGACCAGGATATGGAGTTATCACTGATAAATTCATAATTTGGGTACCTGAAAAAAATGACACAATACAAATATTTTGAGGAGTTATTTAATAAGCTACTTACTATTTGCAAATTTTACTTTAAAGTCCACAATGTTTTTTTTAAAGAAGCAGATCATTAAGACTTCTGGGATGGAGTCTTTGATATTCTCCTTGGCAAGACTTTTTTAGCTCATTGATTACTTCACTGGATGTCAAGATTAAAATCTTCCCATTTTGGTGGAAAAGACATAATGAGCTATCTTTGAATTCATCATTGGGAGAGAAACTATATTTGAGTTATTAGAATATTAAAGAGAAATTAATGGGATGCAAAATAAGTAACTCATTGGAATGTCTTTTACCAAAAAATAAAAGAACTCTTCTTTACTCTTTTTTTTTTTTTTTTTTTTTTTTTTGGCCAAGTCTATCTACTCTCTAACAGCTAGCCATTACAGTTTGCTTGAGTAAGTGTCCTTCTCTTGATCGAAAATTTTAACACAGGTGGAAAGAGTGCCGGCTCTGGAGTTGATGATCTGGGTTCAAATCCCTTCTCTGCTATTTATTATTTTTGTGATGTCAGGAAGTCACAAGTTCTCTAGGGCTCAGCTTCCTCATCTATAAAATGAAGGGGTTGAACTAAATGACTTTCCAGTTCTAAATCTGCAATTGTGCAAGATAAATAAATTCTGACATTTTACAATTCACTAATTAGGACTGATTCATCTAAACTGGTGAGATTTTACCATGTTCTTTATTCATGCCAAGCTACTTCTGAGCTCTTTAAACACAATTTTAGGGGACCTCTCTGAAAGGGCTTTCTCGATACAGACTCCTTAACCATGTATTTAATAATTGACCCCAGATACTTTTGGAAGGCACACACGGACCCCTACATCCTTCTCCCTGTTGCTTCCTTGTGGGTCAGGGTGCTAAAATGAAATAGAAATCCCTAATCCAAGTAAGTTCTGCTTGGGGAAATCAAGATAATGCTGCAGTCTCCTTTTCAATTCCCAGACTCAGCTGGGTCTTATTCTAGTATTTGGAAAATCCAACCTGCCAAAAGGGTGCAAAAGTGGGCCAACCTAATTAAATCAAATGTACCTAATAATACTACCCCCAACTGAGCTACTCAGTGCTGTCCACCATTTTAGTGCTGAATCATCCAGCCACACTCACCACAACTGCTCACCATGGTGTTAAAGCTTTAAAGTTAGCACAACGGTGCTAATGGAAACAGAGTGAACCAAATTTTCCCATTATGCTCTTACTAGCTCTCACTTTATTTTACTCAAATTGATAAAATAGGCCCTCAAAGTAAATGAGACATTATTGGAAGCTGTATTATTAACTATCATGGGGTCCTAGTCAGTAAACCTGGAGCAGTCATTTAGAGAGTGGTACCTTATGGATTTAAGAAAGTTAATTCAGCTTCCAAAGGTGGCTATCTTGTTTACCCCTGGGATGAAGCTTAACTACATGAGCTTGGACCATTTCCCTCATCCCTTAACAACGACTTTAGTAATCTCTCCATTTCACTGCCACTGATGAGCTTTCTCCCCATTGCCTCTCAGTGATAATGACTGTGAAGGTAAAGCCTTTGAGTATTGCTTTAGATTGGCATTCACTGTATAGCTCCATTTGGCCTCATTATTTTTTGACATTTTGCCCACTATAGCTCAGACTTTGGGAGATGAAGGAAATGTCACACTTGTTCTGAAAAGAAAACAGCCAGGAAAGTTTTTAATGTGGTCCCTATGAAGCTGCATACTCAGGAATGGGGGAAGAAACCACTCTAAATAAATATGAAAGGGAGGTTGTTAGACACACTGGAATTGGTTACTAAGAGAAGTTATAGCATCTCCTACCTAGAATAAATATCGATCTTGCTAGTTGAGTTTGGGTGCTGTCTGAGTGAAGAAGAAAAGAAGGGGATATGATGAAACCTCACCATTAAGAGAAATGATGACACTACCATCACAAGGGATCTGGTCACCAAAATCCATCGAATTACATGATTAGATCAGACTAATGCATGCTAGAAATGACTTAATGAGGGACACTGACTTTTTTAAATGGCAAGGGAGAAAAACTAAAGAAAAGGAATGATGGGAGAGGATTTTTCTTGCCTCTAAGTGGCAATATTCAATTGTCTGAATTCTGTTATGATTGGAAGTGTTTTATCCTTCACAAAGATATATACGCCAATATAGAAATTATTTTCTAGGCACACTATATCTAAAGTTGACCTTTCCGACACTTGTCATTTTTAATAAGATTTTAATACATTATAACAGAACATATTAAAACCATTAAGTCTACTATAATGTCATATGGTTAATTATGTACTTAAAGCATCATTCTTATGGGAACTGTCTCCTTCAATGTTGTTTCTCCTAATATATTTTCTCAGAAACAAGGAATGATGTTAGGTAGGGTATCCCTGTAAATTATGGATGTTTCAGGTAACACAGTGACAAAGATTGTAAACCATATTTTTTACTTTTAAGTAAACATTTCCTTAAGCTCCCCTCTCCAATCTCAAGAACTAGATTAAATTAATAAACTGAAAATAGTTTGACTAGTCCTCTTTTGCTAATTCCATATGATACAGAAAAACCAAGTTTCTGTTAAAATTTACACAGTCCTTTGGATTCTGCTCATTTCTGTGTCCTACTTATAAGATCCTTTGATAGAGCCTTTTAAGATTCTCAGCTCCAAACATCTTCTAGGTGCCTAGATATATCAAAGAAGGGATTCTTGAACTTAAAAGATAAGCTTCTATTTTCTTCTGTTGGACAAAGCTGCTTTTGTGTGTGTGTATGTGTTTTCATATTTCATGCCCACTGAAATCATTATCCTTGGTATCATCATCATCACTATGCAGGGTATATCAGTAATATTGACTAATAATATAAATAATATCATAACATAAGATATTATAATAATTATTTATCAGTGTTAGTATTATATATATATATCAGTGTTAGTATTATAGTTATTAATATAAACATAATTATATAATTATCATTATAATTACTCTTTATGGAGATTCTTAAAGTTTAAAAGGCATTTTTATACATTATCTCATTTCAATTTCAAAACAACCCTGTGAAGTAGGTATGGCAGATATTTTTCCTATTTTATAGAAGAAAAAAATGAAGTTCTGAAATGATTTGCTCATTGAACCAACTTCCACAGAGGTAGCTGGCAACACAGCAGAGAGAACACTTAGGCCTAGAATCAGGAAGACCTGTGTTCAAATCTGATCTCAGACACTTAACTAGCTTTGTGATTCTGGGCAAATCAGTTAACTGCTATTTGCCTGTTTCCTCAACTGCAAAATAAAGATAATAATAGCACCTACCTCAAAAGTTGTGAGAAGTAAATGAAGTTTTTTTTAAAGGGCTTAGTAAAGTTCTTTGCACATAGTATTATATAAATGCTTATCACTATTTAAATGCTTGTTTACTTCCTTCTGAGGTAAAAGCTGAACATAAATTCAGTATTTTCTTTCAATATATCACACAGATTCATATAAGATAAAAAGGTGGTTTATTTATCTATTGCTCACACAAACTTCAGAGGTAGCATTGTCTTGGATAGCTTTATTTTATTTATTTTTTTTAAAGCCCTTACCTTCTGTCTTAGAATCAGTACTGTGTATTGGTACTAAGGCAGAAGAGTGGTGAAGGCTAGGCAATGGGGGGTTAAGTGACTTGCCCAGGGTCACACAGCTAGGAAGTATCTGAGGCCAGATATGAACCCAGGACCTCCCATATCAGGGCCTGGCTCTCAATCCACTGAGCCACCTAGCTGCCCCCTGGATAGCTTTAAAAGGATTAGGTTTGACCTGTTTCTTGGATTCTGGTTTTTATACAGCTTTAATAATGTGCCACATAAGAGTTACATATTCAGATTAGATACAGCCATCACAGTCATCCACACAACCAAGTTAAACTTCCTTTACTAACAGTAGCAGTTTCTAATCTAGATAATCTTAAGGCTTCCCATCCATAAAACATCATCTGCTCATCTGCACTTAGAAACCAATTATGTAAAGTCTCTACATGATAAACTTTATTCCTTTCCAAAAATCTATTTTAGGTGTCACATACTGAGGTTGAACAATAGAATATAATATGTTTGGCTCTGAATTTTCAGGGGCTACTATACTCATTATGTTGATTTCTTCCTCTAGTTCTCTGGCCTTGGATCGTGTATAAAATGACAGCACTAGTGAGGGTAAGACTCATGATTTGGGGTCTTGAAACAAAGGCACAGTTTTTAAGACTTGCCTATATCAATTTTTTTGAGAAACCTAAACCAGAGCTACCAAAGGTTTTTACTAGAACATAAGGAATAAAGGAAACAGCATTCAAAACACTATGGAAATCTCTGAGGAGACTGACAAGACATTCGAGCAAGTACAAAAGGGAAAAAAGGGAAGCATCCTGCAACAACTATGTCATTTTTAAGTATGGAGAATTGCTACATGGGCTCTGATACCACCTACAAGAAAGGGAATATTTTAGCTTTATTCTTCCTATAATCAAAGTAAATACTGTCACCTATGTTACAAGGGTTAGCTCGTGTAAGAATGTTGTGCTGCAATTACAGAACACTAGACAGTCTATAAAATTAATTGTTGATACCCAAACAATATCTAAATCTAGTCTATATTTTAAAGTGAAAGGGTGTAATGTTTTTCTCTTCTAACTAGTAACAGACCTGAATGAGTTATTAAATATTTACAAAATTTTGCGTCCAAATTATTCATTTGGTGCCAAAAGTTTGCCTCAAAACAGATTTATAATAACTAGGCTAATATAGTGCCTGACCTGGTAATCACTTATTTGATAACTTATTTTATAATAAAAAACTTATTCTTTTTCAAGTAAGATTTTTATTAAAAATTGACACCACCCCAGCATCCTGGTAGGGGGCAACAGTTACCTGAAGACTAGGAATAGGGAAGAGGGAGAAGGAATTTGGGGGAAGATTCAGACTGGTACTGGCTGGTCATAACTATTCTCCCTCACCTTCCCAGCATGGCAGCACTTGTTGGCTACCAACCAAACAGAATTGACTCTCAATTTTTTTGATTTTTCAAAAAATTCGAACTTTACTAAGCCCTTTATAAAAAACAAACTTTGTTTGCTTCTCACAACCTTTGAGGTAGGTGCTATTATTATCTCTATTTTACAGCACAGTATTATAGGACCAAGCACTAGACTAGGACTCAGGAAGACCAGGTCTCAAATCCCACTTCAGATATTCACTGGTTGTGTTATCTTTGGGAAATTATAAACTTTTTAGGCCTCAGTTTCCTCAACCAAAATGTGTGGGTATTGGACTTGATGACCATTAGGGTCTCTTTAGCCCTATATTTCTGATCCTATGATATTTATACAATAGTGCAATCTAATGGTAAAACACACAGAAGCCCTTTTAGTCCCTGTTTCACCACTAACTAGAAAGGTAAAGTAATTGACATAACAGAGGTTCAGTTTTCTTGTCTGTGAAATGAATGTAATGATATCTGTACTACCTACCTTTAGAATTAGAACTGTTGTGAAGAAAACACTTGGTTTTTGTTTAAAAAAAACAACACACACCCTAGAAAACCAACCTAAGTATAAAACTCAAATTAAATAAAAAATTAAAATTGGAATATCAATGGAGAACTTAAAAAAATTGAAAGCAAAATAAGAATAAATATAAAGCTTTATTTAGTTTAATTAATTAATTTATTTGAAACCCTTACCTTCTGCCTTGGAAGTTCCAAGGCAAAAGACTGGTAAGGGCTAGGCAATGGGGGTTAAGTGACTTGCTCAGGGTCACATAATTAGGAAGTGTCTGAGGCTAGATTTGAATCCAGGACCTCCTGTGTCTGGACCTGGATGAGCTACACAGCTGACCCCTGAAGCTTTATTTTAAAAAGAAAATAAAGTAAATCATTAGCCAATATGATTTAAAAGAGAGGAAAACCTAATAGTCAATGTTAAAAATAAAAATAGAAAGGGGAATCTGGGTAGCTCAGTGGATTGAGAGGCCCACAGATAGGAGGTCCTAGGTTCAAATCTGGCTTCAGACGTGTGACCCTATGCAAGTCACTTAACCCCCATTGCCTAGCCCTTATCACTCTTCTGCCTTAGAACCAACACAAAATATTGATTCCAAGACAGAAGGTAAGGGTTTAAAAAAAATGAAAACAGCAAAATTGAAGCAAAAGACTAATAAAGAAAATTATATTTCAAAACTATTTTACCCACTTTTATCCCAAGATTGACAACTTAAATGAAATGGATATGTGTACAAAAATATAAAACAATCGGATTAACAGAAAAATAATGAACTTAAATTCAATCTTTGAGAAAAAATTGAGAAGTCAAAAATGAACTACCAAAGAAAAAAACTACTTCTAGAAGGATTTTATCATCTAAGAAAAATTCATTCCAAGATCAAATAAGTTTTTTCCAAAAATTGGAAAAAGGATGCCACTAAATTCTTTCTATGATAGAAATATGGTCTTAATTCCTAAACCAGGAAGAAACAAATCAGAGAAAGAAATCTATGCATAAATAATCTTAGTTAAATAAAGCATAACACTTTTCTTTTCCTTTAGGAGGCATGAAAAAATTCTTCAGTGATCTTGATGGAATTACAGGGTCAATGGATAAATATAAAAATCAGTCATTTTTCTTTGAACGACAACAACAATAACAACAACAAAAAGCTGCCCAAATCAAGGGTCAATCTAGAGTGAAGTTCTGCAGGTGAGAGGAATGTTCTTCCTCCAGAGCCATCTTTCTTCTTGATTGTCAGAATACTGCACTTGATTGGCCAAGTCTGTAAGGGATATGCCCTTTACTAAGAGCAAATAGACCACTTCATCTTATTATCTCTGATACCTACCTCTCATATGCTATAATTTCATCAAGTTGGTTTGGGGGAAGACTAAATTGATCAAAGGCTCCCTTGGTTAGCCTCTTACACCCATGATGTACTTACACATCACTCATCAGAAAATAAAACCACCTTTCATTAATAAAATCAATATCAAAATGATCCCTATCATACTATGTCCTATTTGTTAATTTTCTTTGTCTCCCTTATTCCAACTACCAGAAATCAAATAGTTTGTAAAAATTACAGCAAAAAAAAACAACCCTCATTAATTTATAGCTAATATAGGGAAAGATGTAAAGTTAGTCTAAATTAGTCAGAGTGATTTATAGGTTATCTTTACAAATACAGTTTTGTTATTTTAAAGTAAATTAAGCAATTTGAACTGCTTACCATATGCTACCAAGAGAACTTACTTTAATAAAGGGGTTCTAGACTATGCCATATGAGTGTCAGGTGAATAAAGATGGAATGCCCCCCCCCAATACTTGGAAGAAGGTATAATAATAGCAGCCTTCATGTGCCCATATGAAAGAACATATTTATTCTGCTTAGCTTCAAAGGCCAGAATGAAGAACAAAGAGTAAAAGCTGCAAAAAAAAAAAAAAAAAAGGCAAATTTAAATTTGATGTAAGAAAAGCCTACATAACAGGGTCCAGCCTTCTAAAGAAGCAGGCTACCTCAAAAGGTAGTCTCAATGGCAGTCTTCAAGCA
This sequence comes from Gracilinanus agilis, assembly GCF_016433145.1. NCBI lineage: Eukaryota > Metazoa > Chordata > Mammalia > Didelphimorphia > Didelphidae > Gracilinanus > Gracilinanus agilis. Next base: position 460,998,639 of record NC_058131.1, read on the forward strand.
AAGTCTAGATAGCCAACTTTCAGGTATAATGCAGAAAGGATTCTTGATTGGGTATTGGTTACACTAGAAGGTGTATCTATAAAGGTGTCTTCTAACTTTGTGATTTATAAATATTATGAAGGTAAGTTTCAGGCTTGCCTAAAACTTGTCGGCAAAAATTATATTTTAGTGGTCTCTGAAAGAATTAAGGCTTTTTTTGTAGGGTGCATGATTATATTTTCTACCAAAACAAAAATAGACAAAATTTTCTTCCCTTTTCTCTTAATGAACTACCTTATGTGAAACATTTATATATAAGGGGAATATTTTCTTTTTATGCATCTGCTTAGCTGAATGTCTGAATATCTGACTCTCTGTGTGACTATCCATTTTTAAGAAAGTAATTTCTTAAAGCAGGCAGTACCTCTTTAACCAGAGTAAAAAGGAATTCTTTAATTCCTTTTTTAATTTAAAAGGAGACCTAGAGGTCCTCTTACCATAGAGATGTATAGGGATTAACCAGCCCACAGTGACAGGAAGTAGAAACAATGGAGACAGGAAGTAAAAACCATAGAGACAGGAAGTTAGGGAGGAGAAGGGTATAAAAAGGTGACATTGTGAGCTGGTTGGCCTGTCAGTTGCTGACATTAGGGCTGTCAGTTGAGGGGAATTTGGTTGCTGGAATAATTATAGGCAGTTATAGCATAACTAGTATAGATATTAGGAAATTTTCTTTCTCTACCTCTTTCCTATATTTCTCTCCTTTACTATATTCATTTTACTATATTTTTTTACTATCTCTATTTTAATTAAACTAAATTGTTAATTGTTAAAAGCTGCTAAAAATTTTCTTTTCTCTGGTTTAAAGGGATAATATTAATTTACAACTTACTATATTCTCATTAAAACTTAAATTATTAAAAGTTGCTCTCTTATTTTGTCAAAACTCCTAATTTAACCCTTATGCCAGGTATATGCATGTTTAGAAAGGCACTTAAGTATCTCTGATGATGATAACTACAAAACTATATGGCCTGATATATTTGGCCTAATATATTGGAGATTCATATGTTACTGATAAAAGGAACCAGGTAAAAAATGTGTACAAATATACTTTAAAAAATTAACAATAAGGCTGGAGTTCTTTGTCAACTGGAAGAACCAACCATCTGTGCACAATTACTGCCATTTGGAAACTCAGCTTGTTTAACTTACTTGGACTTTGCTTCCTTCAATAAAGAAGGATCATCTGTGGCCAGATAAACTCTTTTTTTGTCCACATGTATTCTGCGTTCAAGAAGCTGGAAATGCTCTTCAACATGTACCATGTATTCCTCAATGGGATGGAATGCGGCTTCTGTCCCCACTTTGTCTGTACGCCGAACATGAACTCTAGGGAGACAAAAGAAGGAACTTAAGATTCTACTATTGAGGTTGGGAACTGAAAATGCATCCCACATTAGAGTTCCAAAAAACTGATTTCTCAGTATAGTTGCAAAGAACACTGAACAATGGTTATATGAAAGAGAGACTACAGGAGAAAAATGAGTTGCATAAAATGCATTCTAACATAGAAATCAACCGATGAATCAGAAACACATCAAATGGAAGTCTCCTATTCTGATTTATATTTTAATATTAATGATTTGAAGCTAACGTTCACATAGTTAATTGTTCACTCTTGAAAACCATTTTTAAAAAATCACTTGACTATGAATCTCATGGAAAGACAGCTTTTAGTTTTAAATATTTATGTTAGTTATCCATATATCTTGAGTATCCAAGAAATGCTTTCCAGAGGTATTTGCTGCAAAGATCTTTTCCAAGTCAACATCTTCCCTTCTAATCCTAATTGAATTGATTACATTGGTGCAAAAGTTTTCCAATTGCATGTAATCAAAAGTACCCATGTTACCTTTTGTAATATATTACCTATATCTTGTTTGGTTAAGAATTCTCTATAGCCACCCCTATGAAAGGTAATTTGGTATGTTTTCTCTTCTAAATATTTTATGGTGTGATCTTCAATATTTAGGTCCCATATTTATTTTGAGCTTACTGTAGCATAAGGTAAAAGATACTGAGCTAAATTTAATTTTGGCCAAACTTCTTTAGGCAAGTTTTTCTCAGGTAACTTATATTCTCAGAATAACTGAACACTGAGTTGTGGAATTCAATTACTTCTGATTCTTCCTTATCTAGTTTTCCCCACTGATGTATTTTTTTCTATTTTTAAACAAATAGCAAAAAATGTTGTTGATTACTAGTTCATAGTTTGAGATATGTAAAGTTCTATTCTTCGTTAACTTCTACTCTAGACCTTTTGTTCCTCCAAATTAATATAATTTTACCTAGATATATAAAGAATCATCTTGGTAATTTAATTAGTATAACACTTAGTTGGTAAATATGTAAATCATTTTAGATAGTTTTATCTTTTTTTTATTATACTGACATGCTCCATGAACTCTGAATGTCTTTTCAAATATTTAAGTCACTTTTTATTTCTTTGGTGAATTTTTTGTAGTTCTACCTTTACAAGTCTTAAATGTGCCTTGGTAGACTGGTAAATATTTTGTGCATTTTATAGTTATTCTGAATGGGATTTCCCTTTCTATTATTTTTTACTGGGTTTTGTTATTGTTACATAGAAATGCTGTTGGTTTTCATGGGTTTATTTTCTATCTTGCTAGCTCAGTGAAACTATTGTCTCAGTTCACTGCTTTGTGGATTCTTTAGAGTTTTCTGTATAAACTATCAAGTCATCAACAAATAAAAATGGTTTTATTATTCTATTTGTCCATTTTTAGGCCTTTAATGGCTTTCAATTGTCTTACTGATATCACTTGAACTATGTCTAAAACAACAAGAAAAGGGCATATTTTGCTTTATTCCTGTGTTTAATGGGAAAAATTCTAGAGTTTCCCCATTGAATAAAATGCCAGCTTTTAGTTTTAGATTTGGTGAATCATGGCAAACTTCATATATAAAATATTAGTTTCACCAGTGGGACTTGCTTTGTAAATATTTGCATTTAAATAAATAACTTCCATTTGTAAAATGCTGTTAACTTTTCAGTTATATTAGCTTTTTATTCTTATATTGTGGTAAGGCCATTCTCCTCATTTACAAACAGAATAAGTGGCTCCAATACTTTTGCATTTGGGAGTAATCATAAAGTTGATGCTTTAACAGCCCTTTCACCTTGAAATCTAGTCTCAAAGGAATAAAATTCCTTCTTCCTGGTCCTCTGAAACTTGAAACTAAAGAAAGCAGCTTAGAAAGTAGGTAATGCTAAATACTGAAACACTCAACCTTCTTTGCTGCTTTTTTATAGAGTTTCTTTATAATGTGTAGGAGAGAAAGGAAAAAGCAATTGAGAGATGATGATGATATGGCATTGTGAGTTGAATGATATCAAGGAAAGAGAGAAGGAGCCTGAGCTGGTGAAATGACATTGATGCTTACCATTATTTCCATTTGCACTTGTGAAATAACCAAACATATTGGTTAAGGGCATCAACACATAGCTCTAGGGTAGGGAAAAGCTCAATCAAATTTATATTGTAGAAAAAATACCAGGACAAATTTATATTTTAGGAAATACAAGAATCATTACCTGTAAAATAACAGGGTTGGATTAAATGATATTTAGAGTCCCTTCTACTGCTAAATCTATGATCCTATGAATTGAATTTAAGCTGTTTTTATAACAGAAATGTGCCACTGAACAAAGAGTAACTTTATATAGGTCAGATCCTGCCTGTAGGCTATACCTTTGACATTCCAAATCTAAGATCTTCATTAGGATTCTTACTTGCTTACATTTCCTGACACCTCTCCTTTAACATAAGCATAATGTTAAGCAAAAGTATATGTGGTGAACCTGAGAGGATCTAGGAGATTTTTTTTAATTTAACCTGAATAACTGATTTATATTTTACTTTACCAAAAATGTCTTTTTCCTTAAAGCAATCTCTAGGTATAAGGTCCATAAAACAGAATCAAAATAGTATAAATTTTTTTAAAAAAACATTTATTGTTTATTATTTGCCAGACATTGTGTTAAGTTCTTGTTATATAAAGAAAAGTAAAAAGTTTCTGACCTCAAGGTCACAGTCTAATGGGGGAAATATAAGTAACCAGGCATATATAAGATAAAAACTGAGTAGATGGGAGGTGATCTTAGAGGAGAGGGGTCACTAGCAGCTGGAGAGGATCAAGGTCTCTTACAGAAGTTAAGGCTTGCTCTGAGACTTTCAGAAAGCCAGGAGAGGTAAGAGTCTGAGGTGAGGAAGGAAAGCATGCAGACATGGGAGACAGGCAGGGAATAAGTATAGACCAAAGATGGCATATTGAGAGCAAGGACATGTAGGTTTGTTCAAATGGATCATGGAGTGTATGGAGGGGGAAAAAAGTTATTATTAGAGGATCATAGATATAGAGCTAAATGGAAACTCCAATAGTTACCCATTTGACACATGAGGAAACTTTGGCTCTTAGGAGTTGAGTGATTGCCCAAGGTCACATAGGTAGTATCAGAGTAAGGATTTGAATTCTGATCTCTGACTCCAAATCCAGAACTCTAGCTCTTAAAACAAATCAAAGAAATGTTATAAGGATGAGAGCCTTACCTCTCATGGCCCCATTAGGCTGCCTGATTTCATATTTTATCCCACAAAACAAATACAGTATCATTTTGATTAATTTATCTAGAAAGGGGAAAGAATTCTAATTATATAGGCTGTCCTGGTTCCAGCGCCAGTCTAGGGATTATGAATTAGCATCTCAGCTGTTCTAGGAAAATATAGGAAGGGTGATTATGTGAGAGGTGACCAGGTACATAGGGTATATTTTTCAGTTTCTTGGTGGAGATGTTAAAACATGTTGAAGAATACTGGACACATCCAAATTCATTGCAAATTCTGATACAGTTTAAAATATGAACAAGCAGATCATATTCTTACCCGATAACTGGATGTTTGAAACCAAGCTTTTTGGTGGCTTCTTCAATTTCCTTTTCTAACCAAGGCTGTGGACGGATTAAATATTTGACAAACTGGGAAACCCACCACACGGCAGGATCTCCATGGATCCTCACTAGTCGATCTGCAAGGTCTTCTGGAACAGCCAATGGTAAATAAGGTGGCCGTGGATGAAGGCTGTCAACAATGGGAAGTTCTACCACCTGAATGTTTTTGTCATTTATCTCACCTACAAGAGAAAATCACAATGTACAATGAACCTTAATAAGTATGCCATCCTGGTGACCTAGTCAAAAACATAATCCAAAGTTAGCACTGAACATTCCGAGTGGCTAACATAGGATATTAACATGATGCCAGTGGGGACAGAGGAATTGGCATGGTTCTGGTTTTTGTTGTTGCCATTTCTGAAATATGAATTTGAGCTCTCTCACTAGCCTACAATTTGTCAAAATAAGGAGCTTTAAAACCAGAAAATGGGAAGCAGAAAGCACAGTGATTCTTGCAAATCATTACTATCTGGGGCTGCCTAATGGTTCCAATTGTAAGCCAAGCATCTGTCTCTATTTAAGGAAAAAATGATTATCCTAAAAAATAACTGGATAATCCTGAAGTATCTTAGTACCCTGAGAGACTTATTTTTGTACGAACCAATCCGTAGGGCTTATTTCTTAATGAAAACAATAAAATCAGTGTTGATTGTGTATTGATCTGTCTGACATTTGAAAGTTAGGATGGAAGTGAAATATTCCGTTTGTAGTAGGTTATTTCTTTCAGCACCTAGCCCTCATATGCTATTAAAGGTACTGCCATATGATGAATTTTTATAACATAATATTAAGCAAATACAAGGCAAAATGAGCAATTAGGGTCCCCAAAGTTGATATTGCATATTAAAACTGTAACAATAATAACCAGAAGACACAAAGATATCAGCAGAAAGACTAAGTATTAAATGTACTGAATTAAATTTTCAATAATGAAAGGTATTAACCTGAGCATACAAAATAATTTCAGTTAGGATGTTGTCATTCTGCATAATGAATTAGAATCACAGTTAATCATTGGACCATTAATGAAAGAAAGCATTTGTGTCAAATAGACCTTGAAATTTAAAATGTACTTTCCATCAAAATAAACCACATATTTCAAATTCAAATTCTATTTTTTGCACATATGCAAAATGTTTTGAAAAAATATCAAATAATCTAGTCAATCAACATGGTCAGTCAAGCCAATGGCTTCCTTTGCTAGAAGAAATAATGCTTTGTATGAGTTATAATTAAAATTACCTACTTAATATTTATTTTCACTTACGTTCAAGCATTTCAAGGCCCTTGTAAACAAAACCCCCGAAACATGACATTTGTTGCATCAATAAAAGGCAAGTGGCAAGAATTTACCACTGGAATTGCACAGTTCACTAGTTAAGGAAGAGCATGCTTTGGCACATCTATCATATGAGAAGCAACAATTAGAACTGTTCAGAAGAAGAATGAGATGCATTTTTCAATTACGTCAATATAACCAGAGTCATCCATGAGGTATGGCAAACTGGGGCTACCTCCACAGTATTCAGGGAGCCATGAAGATGCATAATAAATCAGGCATGGGCATTGCTTTGACTGCAAATAAATTACTATTCTTCTTCCTTCCAAATGAATTGAATCTCCTAGGACTTAGAGCCTGAAGAGAATTTAGAGGTTCCTTGATTTAGCAATCACCAAGTTCACCTTTATTTTGGAGTTGAGGATTATCAAAGCAAAGTTATGAATCAGCTCTCTGCTTCCCCCTTTTTAATATGAAATCTCCGGGTTTCAAGCAACCTACTTATAATCTACTTTTCCATTCTAGGGGACTTTTTGATTCTTCATTTTAACCAGATACAGATTTCTTCTGTATAAAAGAAAAAAAATATGGGGAAAGGACTTTACATAGAACGGTCTATTCCAGTGGTTCCCAAACTTTTTGGCCTACTGTCCCCTTTCCAGAAAAAATATTACTTAGCCCCCTGGAAATTAATTTTGTAAAAATTTTAATAGCAATTAATAGGAAAGATAAATGCACCTGTGGCCATCACCACCCCCCTGGAATCACTGCAGCATCCACCAGGGGGCAGTAGAGCCCACTTTGGGATTCACTGGATTCTGTACCCACCCCATCTTACCAATAGCTTTTAGAAAGAAAGGTACCCTCCACCAAAACCTACAAAGAAGAAAGTTCCATGTAATGCCTAAAGATTTTTATATTTTTATATTTTTATTTTTATTCATTTATTTATTTTTAAGACCTTACCTTCCGTCTTGGAGTCAATACTATGAATTGGTTCCAAGGCAGAAGAGTGGTAAGGGTAAGCAATGGGGGTCAAGTGACTTGCCCAGGGTCACACAGCTGGGAAGTGTCTGAGGTCAGATTTGAACCTAGCACCTCCTGTCTCTAGGCCTGGCTCTCAATCCACTGAGCTACCCAGCTGTCCCTGATTTTTATATTTTTTAAAATGGGTTAAGAACTACCCACTCTCAAATGCATTAATACTAAATATCTAGAAAGCAATCAAGCCAAGGATGTTTCCATTTACAAATTAAAATAATTTTTCATTTTCTGTCAAATACAAAAGATTAGTGTCTCTCTGTGAGGCAAGGTTATAAGCATAATAAAGGAAAAGGAATTATATCTGATTTTAGTAGCAAGGTACTACTTCATTTAAATGGCTATTGATGAGTATAATAGATATCAGACTCACTACCTGGGGTGGGAAGGGGAGGGAGAGAAAAAAAATTAATTTTTAAAATGTCAAAAAACAATTGTCAAAAACTGTTTCTACATGTAACTGGAAGAAAAGATGGCCACTTGACCAGTATATAGGAAAAATCCAGGCGAGGAAGACTAAAGAAAGGGAGAAGGAAAAGGAAGAGAAGGAGAAGGAAGAAGAAAAAAAGGAGTAGAAGTGGAAGCATTTACATAGTGCCTACTACGTGCCAGGTACTGTGCTAAGCACTTTTTACAAATATAATCTCATTTGATCCTCACAACGACTTTGTAAGAATATCCCCATTTAACAGTTGAAGAAACTAAGGCAAACAGAGGTTAAGTGACTTGCTCAGTCAGACAATTAGTAGACTATATTGGTATTCAAATTTTCTTGGCTCTAGGCCCAGTGTTCTATAGGAGAAAGGGGAGAAAGGAGCAGGGAAAGAATGATTTCCTATGAAGACTATAGGGATGTGTAAGAAGATATATTTACTGATGCAAAGTGGAATAAGCAGAACCAGTATTAAAGGGGAAAAAACTGATTACAAAAGCAATGTAAATGCAAAGAACAACAAGGCAAGTGAAACAATATTGTGGTCCCAGAAAGGGGTGCAGAGGTGGTGGCTAATAAGTGCAGTGCATGATATATAATGTAGAATTTGGGTTTTGTTATTGTTTTGTTTAAATTTTAAAATTGGTTTGTTGGTTACATTAAAATTCCCAGGTGTTTCCCTCCCTTCTCCATACTATAGAAGGCATCATTTGAAGCCCCCCTCCACATAGATAGATAAGTTATAGATATAGATATACTGTATCCCAGGGGCAGCTAGATGGCATAGTAGATGTAGAGCCAGGCCTAGAGGGGGGAGGTTATGGGTTCAAATCTAGTCTCAGTGACCCTTGGCAAATCACTTAACCCCCATTACCCAGCCCTTACTGCTCTTCTGCCTTGGAATCAATACATAGCATTTATTCTAAGGCAGAAGGTAAGGGTCAAAAAAAAAAACAACTCAACTATGTCTTACTTATTTCTATTTCTAAAATCTTTCTTTGGAGGTAGACATATACAAGTTATTCTTCAAACAATGTTGCTGTATATAATACTCTCTTGGCTCTTTTCATTTCACTCTTCATAATTTCATGTAGGTCTTTCACTATTAAAAAAATTAATCTGCTTGTCATTTCTTATAGTGCAATAGTATTCCATCAGAATCTCATGCCCTAAGTTGTCTAGACATTCCCCATTTGATGGGCATCCTTTCAATTTCAAATTCTTTGCCACTACAAATGGAGTTACTATAAATATTTTAAAACATAAAAGTTCCTCTTCCTTTTTCCCTGATTACTTTAGAAAATAAACCTAATAGTGGTATTGCTAGGTCAAGAGGTAACTCTTTGAGTATAAAAGAATGAGGTCTAGTAGTACCCTATTTTAAACTGTATTATAAAGTAATAAATATCAAAATGCTCTGGTATTGAAACTTGCTTGATGTATTGGTTTGTTTCTTTGATAGTTATTGATATAAGCATTTACACTCAGGAGTGAGGGAGCAATGTATATTGAGACATGCTGATGACGTTAAGAACAAAGTATATTAATATGAACATTTCTTATAGAAAAAACATTTCCCCTAGCTATATGCATGAAGGTATTTAATCTCTTCCTTTCTAACTTTTTTTTAATGCTATGAACTTTTATATTCAGGTCACGAATCCAATTTAAGCTTATTGTAGAATCTGGTACAAGTTTACAGACAATGTAATTTCTGCTGAACTGCTTACTAGTTTTAAAAGTTCTTGTAAAAAAGAAAATATTTCCCTCATTAATTTATGTTCTTGTGTTTATCAAATTTAGTAGATTGCTTGTTTATTGCTCATCCAATCTATCCTAATGACCTACTTAAAAAAAGTTTTTGATGACATTAGTGTTTTTTTAGGTCTGCTAAGCCTCCTTTATTTGTAGTTTTTTTCATTTTTACCTTGAGATTCTAGCTCTTTCATTTTTCCAAATGAATTCTATTATTCTGCTTACTTCTAAGAAAGTGTCTCCTTGGTAATTTTTTGGTATGGTACTTTATGTTCATTAACCTGAATAACATTTTTATTTTCAACATATTGGGATGGTCCTACCATGAGCACTGAATATCTTTCCATTTATTTCCATTTCTGTAAAAAGTATTCATGGTAATTACATAAATTTTACGTGAGTCTTAGAAGGCTACTAGACATTTTATGGATTTTGTAGTTATTTTGAATGGAATTTTTCTGATCATTTCTTCCTGGTTCTCATTAGTACTATATTGATATGTACTCATGATTTTGTGGTTGTGTTTTCATCTTGCTGCAATTAATTACTACAATAATTCATTTATTCACTGATTGCATGGTGTATTCTAAGTACCCTACCAAGTGACATCCAAATAGGGAAATGGGGAATTTTGTCTCCTTTACAGGTTGTGTTTTCATAATGAATTCTCTACTTATTTTTTTTGGGGGGTGGGAGAATTTAATCCCTTATATTATGTATTATGATTTTAAAGTTTGTATTGTCTTCCATTTTGGGTTTGCATTGTCTCTCTCTTTCCCTCATTACATAATGTTTTTATCTCTGATTGTTTTCCCTTCTTACTGGTTTAGCTAAAATGTCTATAACTCTGTCAAATACAAGGTGCACCCATTTAGTAATCCGGTAATATTGAGAAAACTTCTAATGTTTCTCATTTTTAAATGATGCTAGCTCTGTTTTAAAAAAAATGTGCTTTTAATTAGAATAAAATCTATACATTTTTTCATAGTTTTTTAAAAACATGAATGAGTATTATATTGTGAAAACATTTTTCTGCAGCTATTAAAATAGTTTGTCAAAACCGTTATTTTTATGATTAGTTATCCTCATTTTTATGCTAATTCCAAATCATTTTTGTGTCTTTTATATGAATCCCACTTGGCCACACTTTTGGGGGGAAATGTAGTCTTTGTGAAAAGACTACATTCTGCTTTGCCTCTCCCAGGTTCATTTGATTGTCTAATGAGAGGATTTTGGTAGAATGATTTGTTTCTTCTGTTGATAATTTTATAATATAGATACTATTACCTTTTAATATTTAATAGAATTCACTTATACTGGCACCTAGCTACACTTCCTCTAAACTCTCTATACCAATTCATTTATGGCTAGCTTAATTTATTTTTCTGATATTAAATTGTTTACTATCTCTGTTTTTTGTTTCTTAGATTGGATATTTTATATTTTTGCAGATACTCTTCTGTTTCTTTTGAGTTATCAATCTTCCTGGCATATAATTATGCATAATAGTTTCTGATTGTTCTTTTTATTTTTGAAATAATATCTTCTTAGTTTTTAATTTTGATATTTTTATTTTTCTTTCTTTTTCTTGATGAGGCAGGCAAATAGCTTGTTGATTTAATTAATATTTAGGAAAGAACAGGTCTTAGTTTTTGTTTATAAGTTCTATATTCCTTTTTATATGAGTCTCTATCTCCTCTAATTTGCAATGCTTCTTTCTTTTATTTTCTTTTCTTTTATTTTTTCTTTTCTTTTATTTTTAATTACATACTCAAATAATTGATCTTCTCTTTTTCTATTATCTTAATATAAATTGTCAGTGTCCCCTAATGACTACTTCAGTTGTATCTCCCAAATTAGGGTCGTTCTTTCCTTAACATAACTATTTATTTTTTTCTATAATTTGTTATAATTTATAAATCATTATTTGGGGTATCATTACTTAATCTCCATCTTTTACTAACATTTCCTATATCCATTATTAATTTAATTATGTTTGGTTTGTAAATAAGGTGGTTTATATTACTTCTGCTTTTTAAAATATTTGTTTCCGATTACTTTAGACCTTGACATTTGATCAGTTTTTATAAAAGTAATGAAAAATACATGAGCATAATGAGAAATATTTGTAGATTTTAGTATTTTTATTTAGAAGAGATCAAGGTCAGTTACAACTAGTTTTAACAATTTATTCAGTTCTATATATTCCTTCTTGTTTTCTTTCTGTTGAATTAATTTAGCCAGTTCTAGGAAGTTAACATGTTACTATCAATGCCTTTTTTTCAATATGCTTAGCTTTTCTTTTAAGAGTTTAGCCATGGTGCCATTTGGTACATATACATTTGTTTGTTTTTCATTTTTTAATTATCTGTTTTGCTTTTGACTTCATCTATTTTTATTCTTGGGATCTTGAATCACAATTACAACTACAACTCTTTTTAGAGTTGCCTTTCAGAAATATAGTGGACGTTGTTCTAGTCTTATTCTCTACATGCCTATGCTTAAGTGTGTTTCTTTTGTGCAGTAAATTGTTGGGTTGTATTTTTATACCAATTCTTCAATTCTTTTTCTTTTTAACTATAGTAATAATTTTAGAGTTTAAGTTGTTGTCCATTTTTTGCTCTCTCTGTCTCTCTCTCCCTCCCTCATTTATCCTTTCTCTTTTCTAGTTGAGATAAAAGTATGATACTTAATTTTCCATGCCCCTCTCCCACCAACCTCATCTATTCTTCTATTTTAGAGATATTTATTTGGAATTCTTTTACCGAAAACATTTTCATTCTACTCTCTCTTTTTAAAAACTCCTTACTCCTTCTAGGAATCTCTAGAATCAGTTCTCAGGAATGCTGATATTTTATGGAGTCTACATACAGGGTGAAGTGAAGAGCTAGGATAAGAAGAACCCTTCTTTTTATTTTCATTCATTACTTATGTTTTTGGGGTAAATTTCAGTTTTATTGATGTTTTGTTTTTATATTAAATATTCATTTTACATTTCTATTAGCCCGACCTCCTTATTAAAAAATCAGAAACCAATTGTCTATACTTTCAACCACACTGGAAAAATTAAATTTTTATTTATTTTATATAATTTTAATTACTTATAATATACATAGCTAAGCAAAATATTGTTATGGATTAATTAGCATTAATATGAATAACCCTTTCTTTTTTTAATTTTTAATCATTTATTAAAATGCATTTTTAACATGGTTTCATGATTCAAGTTCCTACTTTCCCGTTCCCCCCCCACCCATTGCCGACGCACATTTCCACTGGTTTTATCATGTGTCCTTGTTCAAGACCTATTTCCAAATTGTTGTTAGTTGCATTGGTGTGGTAGTTTCGTGTCCACCCCAACCCATGCATTCAAGCAGTTGTTTTTCTTATATGTTTCCTCTCCTGCAGTCCTTCCTCTGAATGTGGGTAGCGTTCCTTTCCATACATCCCTCAGAGCAGTCCTGTGTCATTGCATTGCTGCAGAAGTCCATTACATTTGATTTTACCATAGTATATCAGTCTCTGTGTACAATGTTCTACTGGCTCTGCTCCTTTCGCTCTGCATCAGTTCCTGGAGGTCTTTCCAGTTCACATGGAATTCCTCCAGTTTATTATTCCTTTGAGCACAATAGTATTCCATCACCAGCATATACCACAGTTTGTTCAGCCATTCCCCAATTGAAAGACATACTCTCCTTTTCCAGTTCTTTGCCACCACGAAAAGCGCAGCTATAAATATTTTCGTACAAGTCTGTTTATCTATGATCTGTTTGGGGTACAAACCCAACAATGCTATGGCTGGATCAAAGGGCAGGCATTCTTTTATAGCCCTTTGAGCATAGTTCCAAATTGCCAGTCAGAATGGTGGGATCAGCTCACAACTCCACCAGCAATGCATTAATGTCCCAATTTTGCCACATCCCCTCCAGCATTCATCACTCTCCCCCCTTCCTTCATTTTAGCCAATCTGCTAGGTGTGAGGTAATACCTCAGAGTTGTTTTGATTTGCATTTCTCTAATTATTAGAGATTTAGAACACTTTCTCATGTGCTTATTGATACTTTTGATTTCTTTACCTGAGAATTGCCTATTCATGTCTCTTGCCCATTTTTCAATTGGGGAATGGCTTGATTTTTTATACAATTGATTTAACTCGTTGTATATTTGAGTAATTAGACCCCTGTCAGAGTTTTTTGTTATAAAGATTTTTTCCCAATTTGTTGTTTCCCTTCTGATTTTGACTACATTGTTTTTGTTTCTACAAAAGCTTTTTAGCTTAATATAATCAAAGCCATTTAATTTACATTTTGTAATTTTCTCTAACTCTTGCTTGGTTTTAAAATCTTTCCTTTCCCAGAGATCTGACAGGTATACTATTTTGTGTTCACTTAACTTATTTATAGTTTCCCTCTTTATATTCAAGTCATTCACCCATTCTGAATTTATCTTGGTGTAGGGTGTGAGATGTTGATCTAGACCTAATCTCTCCCATATTGTTTTCCAAATTTCCCAGCAGTTTTTGTCAAATAGTAGATTTATGTCCCAAAAGTTGGGCTCTTTGGGTTTATCAAACACTGTCTTGCTGATGTCATTAACCCCAAGTCTATTCCACTAATCCTCCCTTCTATCTCTTAGCCAGTACCATATTGTTTTAATGACTGCTGCTTTATAGTATAGTTTAATATCTGGTACTGCTAGCCACCTTCCTTCACATTTTTTCATTATTTCCCTTGATATTCTTGATCTTTTGTTCTTCCAAATGAACTTTATTATAGTTTTTTCTAATTCAGTAAAAAAGTTTTTTGGTAGTTTGATAGGTATGGCCCTAAATAGGTAAATTAATTTGGGTTAGAATGGTCATTTTTATTACGTTAGCTCATCCTACCCATGAGCAATCAATGGCTTTTCAATTGTTTAGATCCAGTTTTATTTGTTTGGAAAGTGTTTTGTAGTTGTTTTCATATGATTGCTGTGTTTGCTTTGGTAGGTAGATTCCTAAGTATTTTATATTGTCTAGGGTGATTTTGAATGGTGTTTCTCTTTCTACCTCTTGCTGCTGTGATGTGTTGGAGATATATAGAAATGCTCATGATTTATGAGCTTTTATTTTGTATCCTGCAACTTTGCTAAAGTTGTCAATTATTTCTACTAGCTTTTTAGTTGATTCTCTAGGATTTTTTAAGTAGACCATCATATCATCTGCAAAGAATGATAGCTTAGTCTCCTCATTGCCTTTTTTAATACCTTCAATTTCTTTTTTTCTTCTCTAAATGCTACTGCTAGTGTTTCTAGTACAGTGTTAAGTAATAGAGGTGATAATGGGCATCCCTGTTTCAAACCTAATCTTATTGGAAAAGCTTCTAATTTATCCCCATTGAATATTATGCTTGTTGATGGTTTTAGATATATACTGTTTATTATTTTTAAAAAAGGTCCTTCTATTCCTATACTTTCTAATGTTTTCAATAGGAATGGATGTTGTATTTTCTCAAAGACTTTTTCAGCGTCCATTGAGTTAATCATGCAGTTTTTGTTGGTTTGCTTGTTGATATGGTCAATCATGTGAATGGTTTTCCTCATGTTGAACCATCCTTGCATTCCTGGTATAAATCCCACCTGATCATGGTGGATGATCTTCTTAATTACTTGCTGGAGTCTCTTTGCTAATATTCTATTTAAGATTTTTGCATCCATGTTCATTAGGGATATTGGTCTATAGTTTTCTTTCTCTGTTTTTGGTCTACCTGGCTTTGGAATCAGTACCATATTTGTGTCATAAAAGGAATTTGGTAGGACTCCTTCTTTGCTTATCATATCAAATAATTTGTATAGTATTGGGATTAGTTGCTCTTTGAATGTCTGATAGAATTCACTTGTGAATCCATCAGGCCCTGGCGATTTTTTCTTAGGAAGTTCTTTGATGGCTTGTTCAATTTCTATTTCTGATATGAGATTATTTAGGTATTCTATTTCTTCTGCTGTTAATCTAGGAAATTTATATTTTTGTAAATATTCATCCATATCTCCTAAATTGTTATATTTGTTGCCATATAATTGGGAGAAATAGTTTTTAATGATTGCCTTAATTTCCCCTTCATTAGAGGTGAGGTCTCCCTTTTCATCTTTAATACTGTCAATTTGGTTTTCTTCTTTCCTTTTTTTTTATTAGATTGACCAGTACTTTGTCTATTTTATCTGTTTTTTCAAAATACCAGCTTCTAGTCTTATTTATTAATTCAATAGTTCTTTTACTTTCAATTTTATGAACTTCTCCCTTAATTTTTAGTATTTCTAATTTAGTTTTCATCTGGGGGTTTTTAATTTGTTCGCTTTCTAATTTTTTGAGTTGCATGCCCAATTCATTGATCTCTGCCCTCCTTAATTTGTTAATATATGCACTCAAAGATATGTTTCCCCCTGAGTACTGCCTTGGCTGCATTCCACAGAGTTTGGTAGGATGTCTCATCATTGTCATTCTATTCAGTGAAATTGTTGATTGTTTCTATGATTTCTTCTTTGACAAATTGGTTTTGGAGAATCATATTGTTTAATTTCCAATTGGTTTTTGATTTGCCTATCCAGGTGCCCTTACTAATTATTATTTTTATTGCATTATGATCTGAGAAGGTTACATTTATTATATCTGCTCTTTTGCATTTGTTTGCTATGATTCTGTGCCCTATTACATGGTCAATCTTTTTGAATGTACCATGTGCAGCTGAAAAGAAGGTGTATTCCTTTTTGTCTCTATTTTTCTCCACATATCAATTAAATCTAATTTTTCTAAGACTTCATTCACCTCTCTTACCTCTTTCTTATTTATTTTTTGGTTTGATTTATCTAGATCTGAAAGAGAAATATTTAGATCTCCCACTATTATGGTTTTACTATCTATTTCCTTCAGCTCTGCCAGTTTCTCCTTTATGAATTTGGATGCTATACCACTTGGTGCATATATTTTGAGCAGTGTTATTTCCTCATTGTTTATACTGCCTTCAATCAGGATGTAATGACCTTCCCTGTCTTTTTAAATCATATCTATTTTTACTTTGGCTTTGTCAGAAATCATAATAGCCACTCCTGCCTTCTTTTTCTCATTTGATGCCCAAAAGATTTTGCTCAAGCCCTTAACCTTAAACTTGTGTATGTCTACCCGCCTCATATGTGTTTCTTGTAGACAACATATGGTAGGATTTTTATTTCTGATCCACTCTGCTATCTTCTTTGGTTAACTAAAGGAGACAGTGTGATATTTCTAAATCTTCCTATAACACATCACTTCTGCTCTTAATGACAGAATAAACTAAATAAAACTCCTTAACATAACAGGTTGCTACAGACTGTTGACATATTACTCCCTTTCTCTTGGCCATACTAACCCCTTACTTTTCCCTCTGTATTCTGTCTTTACTGTTTTCCTTATTTTTCCTCCATCCCAAAGAAAGGGGAGAAATTAAAACCTTTCATAAAACTTTCTGAGTCCTCATTATTCATTTCCTGGCCTCTCCTACCCTCTTGTTTCCACATCTGAGAGAAATTCCTTTGTATGACACTACCATCAATCATATTGATTTATTAATCATGACATAAGATTTTTCCATTTAAATATTAGTTCACTTCCCTCACTTATTTTTTAAATGAATGAATAAAAAAAGTACTGATGAAACAATTAGTATATACAAATCACCAGGGACACAAATAGAAAATCTTAAGGAGCTCA
Source organism: Gracilinanus agilis (assembly GCF_016433145.1). Classification (NCBI taxonomy): domain Eukaryota; kingdom Metazoa; phylum Chordata; class Mammalia; order Didelphimorphia; family Didelphidae; genus Gracilinanus; species Gracilinanus agilis. The sequence continues at coordinate 461,015,881 of NC_058131.1, forward strand.
CATTCTAAGAGAAGATACATACATAGGAGTGTTCATCTATAAGTCATTATACCTTTGTCTTCTTACAATTTTTTATCCCTGTCACTCAACAACAAATAGAAATATTTTTCCATAATACATTCATGTCCCTGTAGAGTATGAGATGTGAAAATGTCATTTTTTTGTTTTTCATCATTATTTGAAAGTATTTAACTTTCTGCATTTTTGTTCACATTTTGAATACCTTGTTCATTCCTTAGTTCTCTGGAAGAAATTAAATTCTTCACTTTTATTGAAAATCCACTTATTTCTTTTTCATGTATAGATTCAGCTTTGTGGGATGTTATTTTCTGGTGACTGATGATGTTCTTAGGTCTTTGGAATATTAAATCAGAATTCTTCCTCTCATTTTTTTGTAAATGTAGAGCACTCTATGTTATTTTGATTGTTTCTACCTGGATTTTGAAGGGTTTTTTTCTCGTTACTTGAAATATTTATTTTTTGGTGTTATGCCTGCTAAATTTGACTGAAGTCGAGGATTTCTTTCAATGGTATTCTCTGATCTGGATTTTATGATTGCCATCAATATTTCTGGACAATTTTTCTATATGATTACTTGGAGTGTGATATTTAGGTGTTCTTTTTCATGTTTTTCTGGAAAACTTACAATCTTTACATTTATCTATATTTCTATTTCATTATCTTTTTTTCTATCTCTGTACTTCTGTATTCTTATTTTATTTTCTTTTTCAGGGGCTTTACCAACATGGATAATGGTTCTGTGATTTTTCTTGATTTCTCTGATCTCATCTAGTTAAGACTTGCTGGTTTCACTTTTAAATGTTCCATTTTCATCCTTTTTTTGATATTTTCATTTGATTCTTTTGAATGCTTGTTTGAATCATTCAATTACATCACTGTCATTTCCAGAAACTTTTCAAAATGTGAGTGATCTTAGATTTCCTCAAAAAAAATTTTTGTTCTTTTTCCTTTGTTTTGAAATACTTCACTGAGATGAATCTTTTTTTTTTCAAATACAGCTTCAGTTCTCCTTTGTTCAGTTTTTTGTTTTGTTATAAATATGCTTTTAACCGAAATTCCTTTCTCTTCATAGTAACTCATGAAATGCCCCTTTCCTATTCCTTTCTGCATATTCTCTGCTCTTTCAGAGATCTCACCTTCCACTGGTTACTGGGGGGTATACTTTCTTTGGAGGCGGATTAGGGTGATACACCACCAGGTAGACTATAAGGGGCCACTATAATGGGACCTATTCTCTATTGTTAGCAGTCTCATTCTTCTGAGAACAATTGTTCTAAATGGAACTGGTTCTCTTCAGTCACTTGACTGGCCCTTGAGGACTAGTTATAAAGAGAGCAGGGTAGTTTCCCCTAGGACTGCTGAATCAGACGTTCTTAGAAGCCATTATAGTTTTGGGGTTTTTTTGGGGGGTGGAGGCAGGGGGAATCTTCCCCTTGTTCATTCAATTAACTGCTTATTCCTCCTTTGCTCTATTAATTAATTTTAGCCCGTGGTGCAGTTCTGGTGTCCTTGCTCTTCCACTTTCTTGTCATTCAGGGTCCATACTTCTCCACTAGTGCTTACTTTTCCTTCTCAAAACTTAAGAGATGGTCTGATTCATGGGGAGAAGTCTGGTATATATGAAAGCTGAGTGGGGAAAGAAGGGATGCTGGAAGCAGCAGGAGTACCAGGAATGATGGGTAGGTGATACAGTCAGGTGTTTCTGTAAAAATTCCATTGTGGTTCTTTATTTTATCTTCTTTTTATTGGTGTTTTCTGAAATCGGGAACTATTTATTCATATAATTTGATATGGCAGGAGAAGACCTGCCCCTAGTGTTCTTCTGAATCCACAGGATTCTTCCAGACAGTACTTTCTCCATTTAAATACAGATAAACAGAGTAGAGTTTTGCATTCTTTTTCAGTGAATTTGTAATGACTTCTGGATCTTTTCTTTATTTGTGACTAAGTTCTTAGAAAAGATCACCTGAAACAGTGCCCCTACTTAACCCATTATGCTTCTCTTACCATTTCATCAAAATTGTTCTCTGCAAGGTTACCAGTGATCTCTTAATTACCAAATCTAAGGGCCTTTTCTCTATCCTTATTTTCCTTGACATCTCTGCAGCTTCACTGATCACTCTCCTCTGATACTTTCTTCTCCCTAGGTTTTCAGGACACCACTCTCTCCTAATTCTCCTCCAATCTATATGATGTGTCCTTTTGTCTCTTGTGCTAGATCCTCATCCAGTATATGCCCTCTATAATGCAGATGTCCCACAGGGTTCTGCCCTAGATGCTCTACTTTTTTTTTTGTTCTATAATAACTTTACTTGGTCATCTCACCAGCTCCCATAGATTCAATGATCACTTTTATGTTGATGATTCTCAAATCTACCTTTCCTGCCTTAACTCTTCTACTGGTCTCCAGTTGCCTTTCAGACATCTCAAACAGGATGTCCAATACATATCTTAAATTCAACATGTCAAAAACTGAACTTTCCTTTTCTCCTAAACCCTCTCCTGTTACTGTAGAGCAGTGGTTCCCAAACTTTTTTTGGCCTACCGCCCCCTTTCCAGAACAAATATTACTTAGCCCCCTGGAAATTAATTCTTTTTAAATTTTAATAGCAATTAATAGGAAAGATAAATGCACCTGTGGCCATCACCCTTCCCTGTATTGCTGTAGCACCCACCAGGGGTCGATAGTGCCCATTTGGGGAATCACTGCTGTAAAGAGCAACACCATCTTCCCAGTCCCTAGACATAAAGACAGATTATCTGTCAACTTCAGCTCTTCACTATCTCTTACTGACCCCCATATCCAATCTGTTGCCAAAGCCTGCCAATTTCACCTTTGCAACTGCTCCTGAATATGCCTTCTTCCCTGACACTACCACTGTCCAGGTACAGGGCCTCATCACCTCATGCCTAGAATACTGCAACAGCCTGCAGATGGATCTGCCTGCTTCAAATTTCCTCCCACTCCAATCTATCCTCCATTCAGCTACCAAAGTGATTTTCCTAAAATGAAGGTCCACTCTTGTTATACCACCTCCTTCAATAAATTCCAGTGGCTCCCTATAGTTTCTAGGATCAAATACAAAACACTTCGGTGCTCAAAGCCCTTCAAAAGCTAGCCCCTTCTTACCTTTCCAGTTTTCTTATACCTTATTCCTTCACACATACTATTTAATGTAGTGACAGTAGCTCCTTCATTGTTCCACAAGAAAGATACTCAATCTTTTGGCTATAGGCACTCTCTCTGGCTGTCTCCCATGCCTGGAATGCTGTTCTTCCTCCTCTCCTAACAAATGAGTTTCCTGACATTCTTTAAGTACCAACTAGAATCCCTTCTTCTGCTGGAAGACTTTTCCAACCCTTCCCAATCTAGCAACTTTCCTCTCTTTCCTATTTACAAATATCTTGTTTGTAACTTGTTTATTGTCTCTTCCATCAGATTGAGCTTCTTGAGCACAGGAATTGTTGTTTTCGGTAGCTCTTTTTATATCCCCAGTTAAGGCTTAGTACAGTGTCAAGCACATAGTAGGCACTTAATAAATATTTATTGACTGTTAAATAATATTGTGGCTGAGATCAGTCAACAACTTTTTAATAATGTTTAGTGAATTGGGTGGCTTCCAATTATAACAGAGCTTCTATTAAACGTCAATGAAGCTTATTGACCAAGTTTAGAAGAACAGTAGCATCAAAACAGAAATGAATTCAGAAACCAGTCAACATCAACTGGAATTCACTGAGGGGAATGGTTATTTACCTAGCATCCCTGTTTCTCTACATACAAAAATTGAGTCCATTCAATTTTTCCAATTGGCAGAATACAAATTTGCAAAAGATAATTTATCATATGTCTCAATTCCTTAGGAAAGAGGAAGGGAGCAAAAGAAAGATACCAGAGATTCTAGATTGACCACACACACACACACAAAAAGGGTTTTAATATATTGAGAAATGAATTCTCAACCATTTTTGGAAGTTCGGACATACCAATGATGTTTGCTTGCTTACTTGATTTATTTATTTTCCCCTCACCCCTATGGACCTCTCTTTTGAATAAAGTTTCTAAATGCATGAAATAAAACAAAGATGTTTGCAAAGGAGACCAATTATATTAAAAGCAATTATAAAAATAATAATAATAAAAACAACTCTCAGTACCCTGGGTTAAGAACTCTTACCCTAAAACATAGTAGATAATATATTTCTAGGAAATTAGCTGCATTCACCATTGCATGGGATATAAATAACCATATTACATCTGTTTCCAATGTATTTGACTCTGAGGATATACCTACACTTATTTGGTGGCAAATTACCATAGACTAGAGAGGCAAGGGTTGGCAAACTGAGGCCTGTAGGCCAAACCTGTCCTGCCACCGATTTTTGTCTGAAGCATGAGCTAAGAATAGCTTTTACATATGTAAATAAAGAAAAATGACAGTAGGCAGGACTTAGACATAGGCCATAATTTGTTGACCCCCTGGACTAGAGTCAAGGATTCTAGTTTTAGCTCTGATACCAACTATATGTGTGACTTAAGGAATAGTCATTCTTCTCTTGGCCTTGGTTTCTTTATCTATGATTAGAATTGATAACTGCCAAGTTTTCATTAGCTCTAAAATTCTAGGAATATTAGTATCTTAATTAGAAAAAACTCTACTACAGATTTCCTAGAAAAGGAACAGCTAAAAATCATGAATGTAAATAAGTGGCTATTTGCAAAATTTACTGACCTCTGAATGAGTTATTTTAATTTCTCTTGGGATACAAATGATGGTTAATATTCTCAAGCCAAGGAAATTAACCTAAAATGCTCCCAACATTAAAACTTTAAAGTGATGGTTCTCAAAACTGTCAGTTTCAGGACCCCTTCACACTTAAAAATTATTGAGGACTCCCTCCTGTGAACTTTTGTATACATGGGTTATATCTCGCAATACTGTATTAGAAATGAAGAATCTTAGTATTATGAAAACACAGACCCCTGAGAAAGGATGTTAAAAAAATGAGAAGAAACCTCCCTGCTTCAAGCATGTTCCATGGTAATTCCACAAATCTTGCAGAAACTTTGGTATTCAAATCATTTGGGTACTTTCATGTATTAATATTTTAATTATCTTTTAGAGTTACTTAAAACATAGGGAATGGAAATGTTACTTAAAAGGCTGCATCTGGGTCACATTCCTTTTATTTTTCATTAGGTGCAGCTGATGAAGACTTCTTCTCAGCCCTGAATGAGAGACTGTTGTCAGCTATATGAATTCCATCACTGCTCTACTTAAACAACAACCCGAAAGGCTATTGCCCTCAGTTTGAAGCCTTCACCCAATCAAGTGAGAAGTTCTCAATTCAATCACATGAAACACAGTGCAGTGTTTGCAACATTCTGAAGAATTAGCATATCACCCTGTGGGAGACTATGCAGAATCCTCCTGTGGGGCTTGCTGGCAATCGCGAATGCAAGGCACAGACATTGGGTTCATGGTTCAATGACCTCGATGATATTTTCTCCACTCTGGAAAGTGTGCTAAGAGAATGGCTAATGCAAAATGTGTGGTTATCTTGGAGAGTTATCCAGTCCAGGGTAAAGTAAGTGAGTCTGAGTTAAAAGAACGAGGTCTGCTTTGCTTTGTGTAGCTAAAGCATAGGAGGCTTTTCTTGCAGCCTCTCTTAAGGCTTCTGAAGCAAATTTAGGCATTTTACTTTAATATATAAAAGTAACTTTGCCAAGAGCCTCTTGTTCCACTAAACAGCTTGCTTATAAAGGGGCGATTGCCAACAATCACTTGGATTAATCTCAGGGAAGAAAGCCATCCAAGCCTATAGAGAGAAGCTGGGGGAGCTTTTAAAATTTTAGCTTCTTCTCCTAACAGCCCTCTTTTCCTCTCAAGTTCCCCTTCTGGTCCTGAAAGAGTCAGAAACAGCTTCCCCCCCCCCCACTGCAAGACAAAGGAGGGTGAAGTAAGAGAAAGTAGGGGCTGAGGGCTGGCGGAGAAGACAGTCTTAATTTCATAAAAGCTCCCGGGCTGGGTATGCTATTTTCTCTTTCCTCTTGCTCCTTTATCACGAATCATCTCTTCCTGAATAAAGCTACTGGGGAGGAGAGAATCTATTACGGAAGTCTTTCTATCCAAAGTTCCTATGCCTTTGTCACTGGTCACTGAGAGTCAGAAAATGTATTAGCATTAGATATGCTATAAAGCATCATATTGGTATGACGATTTGATGCTAAATTTAATACTAAATGTTAATTTTACCTTTTTTTAATCCATAAATTACCATCACTTGAAAATCTCATGCTGCAAACAATGACAACCTATACAAGATATCTGACCAAATATCCCCCTAAAATCTTAACAACACCAAGGAAAGAAGAAAATGAAAAATCATACAGAGAGAAGATAAAACAATGACATCTTTGTGGATGAGAGAGGGGGGAAAGTACCTATTCTGTCCATGTGTAGGATCTCTATCACATTAAACTGACCATCAACATTATCCTGAAATGAAACTAACACTGAGGTGGGGTCAGCAGCATGCCCAGACCACATGCAGTTCACAGTGAAGGGTCAGGCCAGCCTACCAAGTGGAGAGTCACGCTATCATAAAGCCAGGCCCAAGTCCTCCCTACTCCCCACCATGATTCCACATGCCTTGTTACTCTGAGCTCTTCTCCATCCACCCCCAACCCTTATTTTGGAAGAAGGAAGACAATAAAGGGACTGCTTTTAAGTGCCAAGCCACAGCTGCTGTCGTCAGTGCTGCTGGCAAACTGGCACATGCCTCACACATCTCCTTCTCCTGCCTTCCAGACTGGCATGAATATCTTGAGAAGTTGCCAAAGCCTGCTTCTTCTAGTTTACAATCCATAGCTACAGGCAGCACAGCTTACAGAAACATCAGAAACACACCAAAATATACTTTTCACAGTTTGCCTTTTTGTTATAGTTACTAATAGAGTTCAATTAGTTGAAATTTGTGGAAAGGGCAGGAGGAGAAATAAGAGTAAGGGCAGCTGAAATGAATTTTACAAAGGACTTAAAATGTACTAAGAGTTTTGGGACCCTGTATAAAGAGGGGCCCCTAGGTGGTGTAGCAGATAGAGCCCCAGACTGGAAATCAGAAGACCCAGCTCCAGACTGGAAACCAGAAGACCTGAGTTCAAATCCAACCTGAGATATTTACTAGCTGTGTGACCTTGAACAAGCCATTTAATGCTGTTTGTCTTAGTTTCCTCATCTATTAAAAAAATTAGCTGGAGAAGAAAATGACTAACCATTCCAAGATCTTTGCAAAGAAAACCCCAAACTGGGGTCACAAAGAGTCAGCTATAAGTGAAATGACTACAAAAGAACAACAAAAGAATAAGGGGAAAATGAAGCACTAATAGGAAAGCTATGAGGATAAAGGGAAGAATATTTGAGGTAATATGAATAATGTTTTTGCCCATTGCTACCAGAGAATGAATATACTAGTCTGTAGCTATATCCTGCTTTATACTTCAATATTTCAAAATGTCTGATTTCAATACCGTGTCTACTACTCTCTCCCATAATGCTGACTGCAACACCTTCCCCTGAGCAGTTTCGTGAATTGCTGCTACTTGTCTGAATTTGTGATGTCTTTTAGGTAGGGAAATTCTGGTAAGGAAATTCCCTTCACTGACACAGAACTGTGATTCTTGTGTAATTTACTTCTAGAAAGTTGCCTGGGAGCAATGAGAAGTTCATATTCAATATAGTGTCTGGAACAGAGCAGACATTTAATAAATGCTAGTTGACTGACTAAATTATTTTCCCATAGTTACAAAGACAATAAGATCACAGACTGAGAGCTAGAAAGGACCTTGCAAACCAATCTAGCCTAATTCCTTCATTTTACAAATGGGGAAATTGAGGCACACAGAAGTTAATCAACTTGTCCAAGATCCTATGGGCTCTACGCAGTTGAACTGTAATATGAAGGCAAAACCTTTGATTCCAAAATTCAGGGCTTTTTCTACTATATCATATTATTTAAAACTTGATTATAAAAAAACCAGCACACATTTACTCAATAAACCAGTGATTCCCAAAGTGGGTGCTACTGGCCCGTGGTGGGTGCTGCAGCAATCCAGGGGAGCGGTGATGGCTACAGGTGCATTTATCTTTCCTACTAATTGCTATTAAAATTTAAAAAAAATTTAATTTCCAGGGGCTAAGTAATATTTTTTCTGGAAAGAGGGTGGTAGGCCAAAAAGTTTGGGAACCACTGCAATAAACTGTTCTATGATACAAATATGCTTTCCACTTGGGAAAAATCTTCAGAATTTATTTTCTTAATAGCAAATCTGATGGTTAAAAAAAGCCTAATACAAATATTTGTTTAACCCATCACAAATCACTGTAATTCATTTACATAAAAATGTTCAGCTATTAGATATAAGAGCAGGTATTTAGTCATTTACTATCCCAAACAATACTCCCTTTAATCTTATAAATAAAATTATCAGTGATAAATAAGATGATATTTAATAGTAAAGACTACACTTTGATCATCTGTGTTGCTCAGGTACAAAGTCTCATTTTTTTGGATCCCTCAGATATCTCAGGGGGCACTTTTGGAGTTGATTGTGATAGGTGTGCTATTTTAGTAAGTCAAGTTGAATTAACGCCAAGTATACATACACATAAGGACAAAGCTATGATGTTTTTCTATCTAGGAAATGGCAATTTTCTGACATAAAAGGGTTATGGAATGGTCCAAAGTAGAATAAAAATGAGATAGAGAATATTCTCCATTAAATGACAAGATGCTGAAAAGATCATTCTGAGATGAAAGCTAAGGAGGCATTACACAAATCTTTGAGCTACAACAGGAATTACTATTCTTTTTTATTCATGAGCCACATAAATATTGGGTGATATGGGTTGGATCACATGACCCTTGAGATCCCTTCAGGAATATGACTGTGGAGGCAGTGCCCTGAGACTGTTAAAGGAGCTTTGGGTAGACGAGCAAGCAAGGGGACCACCAGGAGGCTTGACCCTGAGAACAGCTAGACTTGAGACCTCAGGAGCCTAAAGAGCTCAAACCTACCATGGGCATGAGGATAAAGCTGAGAAGGCGCATGGCACTGTGACTCGGGCGAAAACTGCGGCACAGCTCAATAGGCAGAAAGCTTGTCTGCCTCACCAAGACTTTTGACTGAAAAAGAAATAATAATAATGGCAAGCCATACACAAGAACCTTCAAAGAGAAAGATCAAGAAGAAATCTTTAACACTCGACAACCTTGACACAGAAAAAATCCAGACAACAAAACAAACAGCAGAGGAGAACAAACAAGTAATCACATCCAAACCTTCCCCGAAAAATAAAAATTGGTCACAAGCTCTTGAAGAGTTCAAATCTGAGATCATGAGAAAGATGGAAGAGATTTGGTAAGAGAAGTGGGAAATAACTCAAAAGGAAATTAACAGGCTAAAATACAGAAACTCCTAATTGGAGAAAGATGCCCCAAAATCAAATGAAATGATAAGCAAATTGGAGGACACCGTTAAAAAGAGAATAGACCAAATTGAAAAGGAAAATCAAAAGATTAAAGCAGAAAACCAGTCACTAAAAAGCAGAATTGGGCAAGTAGAAGCCAATGATCTCTTCAAGACAGAAAGAACAAATAAAGCAAAGTCAAAAGACTGATAAAAAAAAAGAAGGAATCATGAAATACCTCACTTAGAAATTGAGAGATCAAGAAAACAGGTCTAGAAGTGTGTAAATGAAATTAACTCTAGCCCATTCATAGTCAAAAATCTACTTACCTTAGACATCTAGATTATATCATCTCCACCTCCCTCAGGGGGAGTAGAGATAGTTGATCACATGTGACAATAAGTATCAAATCAAGAACAAGGGACTGCCCAAAGGGCAGTCCAAAATCAGTGTAGAGGCAGCCATTGGTCCACTTGAATTAGAGGTGGCCCACAGGAAATGACGAGAGACGCTATCTCTTTAAATACGTGGGTTACAACCTGGTAAAGTTAGTTCAGAGAGTTCGGGAATTCAGGAGTTCAAGAGTTCCAGCTTTGGCCTTGGGACTGAAGGTGCTCGGCTGAGACCTCAGAATGCTTCTACTCTGAATTGTCATGTGGGTAACTTAGGCTGACTTCCTTGGCCTACCTTAGCTTTTCCAAACTCTGCCTTAAGTAGGCTTATAGCCTCTCTGATTTCTAAAATATTGTGGCTTGTAATCTAGTTTAATTAGTCTTTTAAGCCTCTCTCTCTCTATTTACCTATCTTTTACTTTCCTAATTGTAAATAAACTACCTTAAACTGGATGCTGACTTGGGTCTATTTTAATTATGGAATCAATCTGAATTGTTGATTCCTGGCGGCCACATTTTAAATACCTAAAATCTTCCTCTTACAGAAGAGACAATTTGAGTATCATTGGTCTTTCTGAAAAACCAGAAATTAATAGAAATTTCGACTCCATACTACAAGAAATTATCCAAGTAAACTTCCCTGATGTTCTTAAAAAAGAGAGTAAAATAGACATTGAAAGGATCCATAGGTCACCTTCTACACTAAACCCTCAAAAGACAACCCCCAGGAATATAACAGCCAAATTCAAGAGCTTTCAAGTAAAAGAAAAATTCTACAAGAAGCCAGAAAGAGACAATTCAGATATCAAGGGGCACCAATCAGGATCACACAGGATCTGGCAGCCTCCACACTAAAAGATCGCAAGGTTTGGAATATGATATTATGAAAGACAAGAGAACTGGGTCTACAACCAAGGATCACCTACCCATCAAAACTGACTATATACTTCCAGGAGAAACTATGGGCATTCAACAAGATAGAAGATTTCCAATATTTGCACAGAAAAGACCAGGACTAAATGGAAAGTTCGATATCCAACCACAAAAAAACAAGAGAAACATGAAAAGGTAAATAAGAAACAGAGGGGAAAGAAAGACAATGAGGAAATAACAGTGTTCAACATATATGCACCAAATGGTATAGCATCCAAATTCCTAAAGGTGAAACTGGCAGAGCTCAAGAAAGAAATAGATAGTAAAACCATACTAGTGGGAGATCTAAATATTCCTCTTTCAGATCTAGATAAATCAAACAAAAAATAAATAAGAGATAAGAGAGGTGAATGAAATCCTAGAAAAATTAGATTTCATAGATATGTGGAGAAAAATAAGTAGGGATAAAAAGTAATACACCTTTTCAACTGCACATGGTACATTCACAAAGATTGACCATGTAATAGGGCATAGAAACATTGCAAACTAATGCAAAAGAGCAGAAATAATAAATGTAACCATTTCAGATCATAATGCAATAAAAATAATAATTAGTAGGGGCACATGGACAGGCAAATCAAAAACTAATTAGAAATTAAATAATATGATTCTCCAAAACCAGTTAGTTAAAGAACTAATCATAGAAACAATCAATAATTTCATAGAAGAGAAAGAAAATGATGAGACATCCTACCAAACTCTGTGGGATGCAGCTAAGGCAGTACTCAGGAGGAAATTTATATCTTTGAGTGCATGTATTAACAAATTAGAGAGGGCAAAGATCAATGAACTGGGCATGCAATTAAAAAACTAGAAAGGGAACAAATTAAAGATCTCCAGTTAAAACTAAATTAGAGATTATAAAAATTAAAGGGGAAGTCCATAAAACTGAAAGTAAAACAACTATTGAATTAATAAATGAGACTAGAATCAGGTACTTTGAAAAAAAACAAACAAAGTTGACAAAGTACTGGTCAATCTAATTAAAAAAAAGAAAGAAGAAAACCAAATCATCACTATCAAAGATGAAAAGGGAGACCTCACCTCTAATGAAGAGGAAATCAAGGCAATCATTAAAAACTATTTTGTACAATTATATGGCAATACATACAGCAATCTAAGTGAGATAGATGAATATTTACAGAAATATAAATTGCCTAGATTAACAGTAGAAGAAATAGAATACTTAAATAATCCCATATCAGAAAAAGAAATTGAACAGGCCATCAAGGAATTCCCTAAGAAAGATTCTCCAGGACCAGATGGATTCACAAGTGGATTCTATCAAACCTTCAAAGAACAACTAATTCCAATACTATACAAACTATTTTGACATGATAAGCAAATAGGAATTCTAACAAACTCCTTTTATGGTACAAATATGGTACTGATCCCAAAGCCAAGTAGATCAAAAACAGAGAAAGAAAACTACAGACCAATCTCCTTAATGAACATAGATGCAAAAATCTTAAACAGAATACTAGCAAAAAAACTCTAGCAAGTGTTAATGAGGGTTATTCATTATGATCAGGTGGGGTTTATATCAGGAATGCAATGATGGTTCAATATTAGGAAAACCATTCACATAATTGACCATATCAACTGTAATGCAAAAGATGCAAGAGAGGTTTTGCTCTTGCAGGGGGCCAACTGAAAACTTCTGGCAGTTAAGCCTTAGAATTCTGAGAGAAAGTTCAATTGGTCCCCGAGGCTTGAACAGAGCGGAAGGATCATCTAGAGCTCTATTTTGGCTTTTGGTTTACTTTGGCCTGTGCCTTGTCTTTGGACGATTTGAACCCAGTTTTCTGGACCTCTCCCTGACCTTCTCCATATTATTTCGCTATTTCACTGCCTGTTTCCCAGGGTTCTGGGAGACAGGGTGGATTTTGGGTTTTTAGGGAAAAGACTTTGTGGGTTTAGTTTTCCCCAATAGGCAAGTAGGACATCCTCAAATTCAAACTATCCATTTAGTATACCCTCTACCTTAAAAGCAGCCAAATCTTCCTAGGGTGAGAGAGCAGCTTCTCTCTCAGTCTAACACATTCCTGAGACCCTCCTCCATTTTGAGTTTCTCCCTAGGGGCTTTTAGGAACCCCAAACCCCTCTCTCCTTCCTGACCAACCTTGAAACATTAACAAACCCTTGGTTACCTAATCAAACCTTCTGGAGAATCTTTGTGTTGAAGAATTAGGCAAGGATGAAGGGGAAGGAGTAATTCTCTTTTATTTTCTGAGGGAAACTGGAGGCATCCATCTTGGGAGGAAGTAGTTACTTGACACTTCCTCCTGAATCCCTTCAGTTTCACTGACAGGGAGGTGCCTTGAGGTTCCTTCTTTGAGGACTTGAGAAACTGACAAGAAAGCCCTCAAGTCAGATTCAAACCACTTCTGACTGGCCCTATTCCTTGTGTCTGTAAAAATACCTTTCCTGCCGGCAAAGGTTCAGCCTATTACCCCAATATCCTCTGTCTCTAGCCTGGGTGTCTGGTCTGTGTCAGCTGCCTCTCTCCTGAATACCTCACCCTGTACCCTTACCATCCTAATACCACCTTTGTCCATTCCTCCCTAAACCCAGCCATCCCTTTCATTACTCCCCTATCACCTCAATCACCTTTACCCTTCCATCACTCAGCAAGAGAAGGAGAGCACCCCCCAACTTTTGTTTACCCCCATTTTATCCATAACACAACAAGAAAACCAACAAAAACCACATGATTATCTCAATAGATGCTGAAAAAGCCTTTGACAAAATACAACATCCATTCCCATTGAAAACACTAGAAATTATAAGAATAAAAGGGCCTTTCCTAAAAATAATAAACAGTATATATCTAAAACCATCAACAAGCATCATATTCAATGGGGATAAATTAGAAGCCTTCCCAATAAGATCAGATGTGAAATAAGGATGCCCATTATTAACTCTATTACTTAACACTGTACTAGAAACACTAGCAGTAGCAATTAGAGAAGAAAAAAAAGAAATTGAAGGTATTAAAATAGGCAATGAGGAGACTAAGCTATCATTCTTTGCAGATGATATGATGGTCTACTTAAAAAATCCTAGAGAATCAACTAAAAAGCTAGTAGAAATAATCAACAACTTTAGCAAAGTTGCAGGATACAAAATAAAAGCTCATAAATCATGAGCATTTCTATATATCTCCAACACATCACAGCAGCAAGAGGTAGAAAGAGAAACTCCATTTAAAATCACCCTAAACAATATAAAATATTTAGGAATCTATCTACCAAAATAAACACAGGAATTATACGAACACAACTATAAAACACTTTTCAAACAATTAAAACTAGATCTAAATGACTGGAAAAACATTTGATTGTTCATGGGTAGGAAGAGCTAACATAACAAAAATGACCCTTCTATCCAAATTAATTTAGCTATTTAGTGCCATATCTATCAAACTACCAAAAAACTTTTTTACTGAATTAGAAAAAACTATAATAAAGTTCATTTGGAAGAACAAAAGATCAAGAATATCAAGGGAAATAATGAAAAAATGTGAAGGAAGGTGGCCTAGCAGTACCAGATATTAAACTATACTATAAAGCAGCAGTCATCAAAACAATATGGTACTGGTGAAAAGACAGAAGGGAGGATAAGTGGAATAGACTTGGGTTAAGAGACCTCAGCAAGATAGCCTATGATAAACCCAAAGAACCCAACTTTGGGACAAAAATCCACTATTTGACAAAAACTGTTGAGAAAATTGGAAAACAATATGGGAGAGATTAGGTTTAGATCAACATCTCACAACCTACACCAAGATAAATTCAGAATGGATGAATGACTTGAATATAAAGAAGGAAACTATAAAAAAATTAGGTGAACATAGGTATACCTGTCAGATCTATGGGAAAGGGAAATTTTTAAAACCAAGCAAGAGTTAGAAAAAATTACAAAATGTAAAATAAATAATTTTGATTACATTAAATTAAAATGTTTTTGTACAAACAAAAACAATAAAACCAAAATCAGAAGGGAAACAACAAACTGGGAAAAAATCTTTATAAAAAAATTCTGACAGAGGTCTAATTACTCAAATATACAAGGAGTTAAATCAATTGTATAAAAAATCAAGCCATTCCCCAATTGATAAATGGTCAAGGGACATAAATAGGGAATTTTCAGATAAAGAAATCAAAACCACCAATAAGCACATGAGAAAGTGCTCTAATAATTAGAGAAATGCAAATCAAAACAACTCTGAGGTGCCACCTCACACCTAGCAGGTTGGTTAAAATGAGAGAAGGGGAGAGTAATGAATGCTGGAGGGGATGTGGCAAAATTGGGACATTAATGCATTACTAATGGAGTTGTGAACTGATCCAACCATTCTGGATGGCAATTTGGAACTATGCCCAAAGAGCAATAAAAGACTGCCTGCCCTTCAATCCAGCCATTGCATTGCTGGGTTTGTACCCCAAAGAGATCATAGATAAACAGACTTGTACAAAAATATTTGTAGCTGCACCTTTTGTGGTGGCAAAAAACTGGAAAACGAAGGGATGCCCTTCAATTGGGGAATGGCTGAACAAATTGTGGTATCTGCTGGTGATGGAATACTATTGTGCTCAAAGGAATAATAAACTGGAGGAATTCCATGTGAACTGGAAAGACCTCCAGGAATTGATGCAGAGTGAAAGGAGCAGAGACAGAAAATTGTACACAGAGACTGCTATATTGTGGTAAAATGGAATGTAATGGACTCTGTACCAGCAGCAATGCAATGATCCAGGACACTTCTGGGGGATTTATAGAAAAGAATGCTACCCACATTCAGAGGAAGAACTGCAGGAGTGGAAACACAGAAGAAAAACAACTGCTTGAACACATGGGTTGATGCACTTGTGTTTGTGTATGTAGACTCAAAATGACTATATCAACGCAATTATCAATAATATGTAAATGTCTTGATTGATGACAAATGTTAAAACCAGTGGAAATGTGCGTTGGATATGGTGGGGGTGAAGGGAGAGTGAAAGGGAAAGTAAAAACATGAATCATGTAACCATGGCAAATTTTTCTAAAAAATAAAATATTTAAATCTAAAAAAAATAGATTTTTGTAAATTTACATTCCCATATCTGATGAGAATAGGGAAAAGGACATTCTTTCCCTCAATCTTCATTTTAACCATCATCTCTATACAGATATTGTTACTCATCATTTTTTTAAAACTGTGATTTTGCATTTCACTAGTCTAGCAAAAAGAATCTACCTTACTGGACCAACATAATTATCAATTAGCATGATAGATACAATAGCATGCTTCTTCTGATTATTAATGTTGGCATCTTCTTTATTATTTCTATGTGATAACATAAAGCACAGATGAAACAAGTCAGTCACTTGTTACTGCAAAGATGTAGTTAAAATTGACTTATTTTCAGGATTTTTTTTGTGTTGTTTGTTATTGCCTTGAAATACAGAGCATGACTTTCCTTTGTGGGGTTGTAGAGCTGAATGAGAACATAGAGCATCACACTCAAACTTCATTTGACAGATCTGATAAAGTGACTTGCTTATATCCCTGAGGGTACACAGCTAATAAGTAATGAACTTGGACTCAGGTCTTCTAACTTCAGTCCAGTGTTCTTTCAACCATTCCACATTTCCTCCCAATAACAAATAGTAATAGTAATTAAAACAATTTTTTTAATTGAACCACTGATTTTATCAGTGCAGGAAGTGCTTTAGGTGATCAATTTTTGAGTATAGGTCAGCATTTTTTTCCCAATGAGTTGTCTGTGAGTTGCCTCAGCTACTGGGAGATGAGGTGATTTTGTTCACTGCCCCAACTGGATCCAGTATGCATTAAAAGATAAGGACAGAACCCAAGTACTCCTGACTCTGAGGCCAGCTCTCTATCTATGTCATGTTGTCTTTCAAGAAAAACGTTATAAAAACAAATTAAATATTGGATTTAAATTAAAGCATTATGATTGATGGTAATTATTATCTTCATCATGATTATACTTGAAAAACATTTTCACATCTTATGTCAAATAGTTTCGAGGACACTATTAACTATACAGAATAATTATTGTTATTTTACCTGCACAGTGGTGGCAGTTGTTCAATTGTTTCAGTCATGTCCAACTCTTGTGACCCTATTTAGGATTTTCTTGGAAGAGATACTGGATTGCTTTACTATTTCCCTCTCTATCTCATTTTAAAGATGAGGAAATTGAAGCAAACAGTGACTTGCTCAGGGTCATAAAACTAGTGTCTGAGACCAGATTTGAACTTAGGAAGATAAATCTTTTGGACTTCAGGCCTGTCACTCTATCTGCTGTATCACATAAGTTGTCCCTTGAAACAATAGTACAGAGAGATTAAGTGATAAGAGTTTAGATCAAAGGACTTCTACTGACCTTTAAGGATCTTTATGATTTAATCTAGTGCTTGAGCCTATAGGAGATTGAGTGCCATAGATGGAGTCCAGAAGATCTGAATTCAAATCCTGCCTCAAACACTGACAAACTGATTGATTCTGAACAAGTCACAAAGTTTCTCTGTGGCTAAGTTTCCTCCTCTATTAAACAGAAATCTACCTTATAGTATCTACCTTACAGGGTTGTTAGTGAGGATCAAAATGAAATAATGCATGTAAAGAGCTTTGTAAACATTAAAATTATATATAAATACAAGCTATTCTTAATTAAAGTCACATGTCTATTGATAAAGTTAGAACTAAGATTTCCTGGCAGAGATATATTCCTTCCCAGGAAGTTTTCTCCTCTATAAAATGGGGATTAGAATGTTTGCATGACCTGTCTTGTAGGACTTTTGTGAGGTGGGTGCTTTGTAAACCTTAAAAGCAGTGTAGAAACATTAGTGTACTATTTCTGTCACTCTTGTTAGGTAACCAGACATTTACAGACATTTTATGTTTCCTTGTGTACTTTCTTTCCTTTGCTGCCTTGGAAAAGCCCAATGAAGAAATCAGTCAATTATTCAATGGCTGTTTATGGAGGCTCTATTTTTAGTCAAGGCTAGTAGTGAAGCAAATAAGCATAATAATAAGTATATAATTAGATTTTGTTTCTGTTATCAAAGAGTTTATATTCTAGGTGAGGAGATAAGGCATATATATATATATGAAAAGACAATTAACTATGCTGGGCAGTAAATGATAAGTTCCATAGGAACTATAAGCAGCAGGTACCAAACTAAATGAGTAAAATTTAGTGTTTCTATTTTTGAAATTGTGGCCAATATGATGATTTGAGAAAAACATGGTTTCTGACTTCCCAAAAAGTCTCTAACTCCTTAACCACCTCTCCTTTCTTACTTTAGAGAGAAAACTTCCTGTTCTTCCTAAATGTATTGAAGATAGTGTCATGAGGTCTCTAGGATGAAAAGCATGATACCCTGTAAACTATAAGCATTATGCACAAGGATAGGAAATGATAAGATTTTTTTCTTTGAGTAAAAGAGAAATAAGACTTAAGAGTTTTCAAAGAGGTCCCCAAACCAATTAACCAAGGCTAAACATTCCAAATTTGGAAGACAAAAAAGGGCATTCTATTAAATCAAAGGCCTTATCAGGTATAATCAGTCCAAATGGAAGGACTAGCTGAAGAAAGAAGTTAAATTAAATTAAGCATGAGTCATAGGCTACCTGAAACTCTTCTGGTAGAATAGAAACTTATATTTAATTACTTCTTCAGGTCAAGTCTTTTCAAGTTGAGTATCCAATAACTCTGTTAAGAATTTTGTAGTCAATATTGTTGAGCATTCTAATTGGATATAAGTATTAAACTGACTATTTCAATATTCTGTATTACAATAAACACAACATGCAGCCCCAGACATAACATTTTTTACTTTTTTAATAATAAGCATAATATTCATCCCTAGACATAACATTTTTAAAATATTTTATTTTTTAGAAAAATTTTCCATGGTTATATGATTCATGTTTTTAGTTTCCCCTTCACCCCTCCCCATAACTGATGCACATTTCCACTGGTTTTAACATGTTAGACATAACATTTTTTGATTTTTAAACAGAAGGAATTTATGGCTTAAAAATTTTGTATCCTTCTGCCATTAATCTTGGCCACAGGCTACAGCCTACCAATGACAAAAACAACCCTTAATGAATATTAATCTTTTATCCAGAATGATTTGAATGTAATGCCACATATGTGTACTAAAAAGGTATCAAAGTTGTTAACAAAAGCCCATATAAATAGCTCAATCAGGTTCCACTATAATAATATGTACTTCCTTTTAATCCAGCCTGACTGGGCACAGAGATTTATTTCATGTTAGACTTATTTTTTAAAAATAGATTCTGAGCAGGTATCATAGGTTAGATTGGGGATTGCATAAATAAGCTTTGTGTTGGGATGTGATAAAGGATACATTTAAAATTTTAATAGGAAAAAAAATCCTTGAGACCAAAAGCAAATACATGATTCCTTAAAAGTCAAAATAAAACCAGCTATAAGAGAGGGCAAACATCATGGTGTTATCTTCATAGAACAAAAACAAACTCTTTTCTGTGAAACTTTGTGAATGGAATAAATGAATGAAAGAAAAAATATTTATTAAAAAGCATTCTGTGCCAAACTCTGCTAAGTGCTGGGGATACAATTAGAAAAAAATCAAAACAGTTGCTATTGTCAAGGAGCTTACATGATAATTGGGAGATAAAAAGCATTTTAAAAAAAACCCCAGTTCAATTGAAGGGCAGATGGCAAAGCTCAAAAGTCCTTATGTTACATAGATAGTTGAGATGGCAGGGATAGGAGACAGAAGAGAGTAAAGACAGATGGTAAAGCCTGGAAGCTCTTTGGAAACAGTGACAGGGCAGATGACAAGTCCTAGGGGTCCTTCATCACATCATAAAAAACGTGAATAGTTGAGCAACTTGGGTGTAAGAGTAATGCAAGAAAGGAGGGCACTTTTCAGGGGGCAGCTTTCATCCCTCCTGGTCTTCCCACGTGTGGAGCTCTTCTACCATCCTGGATAGGCCCTGGGATGTTTCACAGCAAGAGGAGTACTTTGTAGCTCTCAGAAGGCTATCCTCCTGACTCTCAAACACAGCCTAGATGTTATTTCCTCCTTCAAGTAGCACAGTTCCACCAAGCTTTATAATCTTTTATGCATCTACGCCTCATGGTTATGTAACTTAAGGACCTCTGGATCTAGCATCTAGACCACCTAGACTTCTAATAAGTCCTTTTAATGTTCCCTTTTGATAAGCCTTCTTTTATGTGTTGTCTCCCCTAATCAGTGTGTGGCCTCCATAAGAGCAGGGACTGTTTCCAGTTTTTAATTTTTATCCTCATTGCTGATCACAGAGGTTGGCTGCATAATAAATGTTTTTTCATTCATTTATCACTTTGGATAACATTTAAAGTTATCACATTAAATCAAAGTTATTCATACATACATATACATATATAAAAAACTGTTACCAGTACAGATGTAGCCATGAGTTTAGAAATCATGTTTTATTTACTTTAGTATCTTCCTTAGGAGGTAGCAATAAGCAAATCAAAAGGCACCCACCATATGTCTAGCACTGTGTTTTGGGGATACAAATATAACAAATGAAATAATCCTTGCTACTAAGAAGCTTAATACATTGTTAGGAGAAGAAGTACTTATAAGTTTATAACAAGGAAAACAAGTGCAAGTTTGGTAGTTAGAGGAAATCAAGAAAAGCTTTGTTTGAAAGGTGGTATTCAAACTATTGTGCTCAAAGGAATAAAGAACTGGAGGAATTCCATGTGAACTGGAATGACCTCCAGGAATTGATGCAGAGTGAAAGAAGCAGATCCAGGAGAACATTGTACACAGAGACTGATACACTGTGGTACAATCAAACATAACGGACTTCTCTACTAGCAGTAATGTGAGAATCCAGAGCAAGGCTGAGGGTTTTTCTTTCTATCCTCAGTCTCCTTGTAATATACACAGCATTATAATATATTAGTGCTAAAAAGTAAGGACATTTTAGTCAATTTATTTACATAATTCCAAAATGCTTTCCAAAGTAGTTGAATTAATTCCCAGCTCTACTAACTATATATTAAAATTGTTGTCTTTCTACTCCTCCTCCAAAATGGATTATTTTCCCTTTTTTGTCATCTTTGCCAACTTGCTATGTGTGAGATAAGACCTCAAAGTTATTTTTATTTGCATTTCTGATTTGGAACATTCTTCGATATGTTTGTCAATGTCTTACAATTCTTCCTTTGTTAACTTTTTGTTCATATTCTTTGGCCATGTAAAAGTCTACCTTAACCTGTGTTCCTAAATATGAAAAAAATTTGGATAAAATTTTCCTTGGTTTTTCCATAAAGCTATCCACAGTAAAAAGATGTATCATATTTCTTCCAAAGATGCTTCAAGTTGTACTCACCTCCTCTCAATAACAAATAGTTTAATCAGAATGTAGTTGTGGGTCGCTGCTTCTCATCTCCCCCCATTTCCCAAAATCCCAACACTTCCCAGAAAAACAAGACTAGAAGACATTATGAAGTATTAAAATAATTTTCCAGTTTCAAAAGTAAAACTGCATTTATACCAATAATTTTTATAATCTCCCCAGAAGGATATTCCATGACTACCTTCCACTCCATTTACTTATCTGTAAAAGGAAGCAGTTAGTCTCTCCAAATTCTTTAAATCATTAAATAATTTAAATGGAGATAAGAAACAAGATTACATGAAGGTTCTTAAGAGACAACATGCAAATTAATTCTAAGAAAAGTTTGCATATATATCCATGACTATAGGCAAGATGGTTTAAGTGGGAAAAGAATTGGGTTAGTTTAAATGACCTGAGTTCCAATTTTAGCATTGTAACTAATCAGTGAGTGACCCCAGACAAGTCATTCAAGTGTTCTGAATCTCTAGTTCTTCTCTTATAAAAGAAATTACATTAAATTGCTTGCATTACCTATTTCACAGGATTGTTTTGAGGATCAAATGAGATAATGTATGCAAAATTGTTTTAAAACCATGAAACACTATAGAAATGTAACCTATTATTCACTGAGATAATTATATAAACATTTCTGCTGCCAAAAAAAAAAAAGATGGATATATACTGACACATTTAAAGAGGCATTTCAATTGTAAAGTTAAATGTGCATTAGTGACTCTCTTTTCAAGCAAGAGAAAAGGCAGGTTAATGGCTATTTTTTTATTATTTTTTTAATTTTTCTTTTTTAATTTTAAACCCTTAACTTCTGTGTATTAACTTATAGGTGGAAGAGTGGTAAGGGTAGCCAATAGGGGTCAAGTGACTTGCCCAGGGTCACACAGCTGGGAAGTGTCTGAGGCCAGATTTGAACCTAGGACCTCCCTTCTCTAGGCCTGGATCCCAATCCACTGAGCTACCCAGCTGCCCCTATGGCTATTTTAATATAAGAGCAAACCAACCCAAACACTGCTACTATTGCAGAACAAAAAGGGAAAAGGATTATTCTGTGCCATTTGGGTATCTTTCCATTTAGGCAAGGGAAATGATCCCATAAACAATTTTATTAACTAAAATGAGAAATACTTAATTTGAATTTTAAAGGCACAGACTATCAGGGAATAGTGATTAATGATTTGTCCATATACACATTAACTAGCTCACTGATAACTGAGAACTGTCACTATTTAGAGAACATTTAATTTTCTTTTCTTAGAAAGGCTGCTATAAGATTGAAAAACTCATAAAAGAAAGTAAAAAACAGTACTTACTCCCATAGTATACAAGGACATACACAAATGACAAAAACCAAAAGGATGGTCTCTTTAGGCATCAATTTTTTTTACCTCTTAAATGGGGACAATGACATTTACACTTACCTACTGTAGGAAAATATAAGTAATGGGGTCACCAGGGATATTAAAAATCAACTATGGGGTTTGTGGGAACACTCTCTGGGATGTAAGAGAGACTAAAACTGAAGTCTTGTACAGCTACACCACTCCCAACTGGAAAAATAACAGCCAACTGTCACTCTGGCCAGAGGCCTTGAATTAACTGACAAGGTAACAAGGTGAAATTGGGTTTTAATTAGAAACAACTAAAAGGAGGGATAGGAATGACTACTCTAAAATCTTAACACCTAATAACAAAACCCAAAGGGACAGGGAAGGACTTATTCACTACACTAATTTAAGCTATCTAACTAACAGGGCCCAAGGAGCTATACTGGAGTCTCTGGGTTTCTGCCTCAAACCTGGAACCTGCCAGGCTTGAGTACAGCTGGAGCTTTTGTGGCTTTGGGATTTCTCACTGCAATCCACTGATGATGTCTGGATGCCAGGAGCTACAGTTGTCTCAGGAACTAAGCAGTAAGGGTTTTGCTTGAAGCACTGTCCTCTTCTCTTGTTCTTTCCTTAAATGCCACACCACACAGGATCCCAGGGGAAAACAGGATGGAAGGTATCCTTTGCTCTGAGGTCTCCCAGGCTGGCAACAGTTTTTGCCTACCACTAATGGAGTCCACACACAGCACAGAGATAGACTTCCTCCTCCTTCATTCCAACCTGGAATTCCCAGCTCCAGCTCCTTCCTGCTAGGTATTTCCTAATCAATATATAATCAATACCTAATAACTAGCTAATCTAATCTTACTCATAACACTACCTGATGAGGAAAAAGGTTTCAAAATAGACTGACTTCCTATTTAAAAGGCCACTTTATAGCTTACAGAGAACTTTATATGTATTATTTTATTTGAAAATCTATCTAAAGCAGTACATTAGTATTCTTGTACTAATATCATGAAATAGCAGTATATTATTTGTAATATTAGCAGTAATCACAGAGAAGTATTATTTCTATCTTAAAAATGAGGAAATTGAGGCAGAGATAGATTAAGTGGTTTCAGTGAAAGCTGGTAGAGGTTAGGGCTACGACTTGGACCTTATCTTCAGACTATAAATCCAAAATGTGAAACAACTTCTAATTGAAAGGAGAATTCACCTTTTGTTTTGGTCCTTTCAGAACTACTTGAGTTCAGCCAGCCAGGGGACCAAGTATTTGGCTGCTATTGTACTTTATGCAGTAATATATTTCCAAACATGCTTAAAAAACCAACACATTTAAATGTGCTTTAATTAACAGCAACATTCTTTAAGAGCAGCATTCACTGTTTTATGTTTTTGGCATGGTTTTTGATGTGCTCTTTCTACATCAGATGAGTCACATCCCCACACCCTATAAACAGGGCTACAACAATTCTTTGAGTTAATTAAAATTCAACTTAATTCTAAATTAGTTGTCTACTTTTGCTAGTTTTCCTAAAAAATCATGTTTGCTATCATTTGCTTGTTTTCTCAAATTATTGCTAATGTGTTATAAAAGTACATGAAAAATTCCTATAAATAAAGAACCTAGTAGAAAAATTGAAGCAATTGTGAATGTAAACATCTGTCTTCAGTTCTCCTTTCCGATGGCAATCAAGAATGAATTTAAAATATGAGTTCTATTTAACCAGAATATGGACATTTTAAAAATATTGTAGCCTAAAATGAATACTCAGAAATTAAGCCAGGCTGGTCATCTATCTAACTTACCACAATCTCTTCCCTGATTCCAAGACAACAATACAACTACAATTTCCTAGAAATTCCCTTCGATGCACACTGTCATTCTCACATAGTTTTAACACAAATATATTTTGCTTTTCAAGGACTTCATAGGTCTATGTCTTGAAACTATATTTTCAGCTCTGAGTTTAGAGAGCATATACTTTGTACAATGCTGTGCAAATTGTATCATTATTAATGAATATTTGTTGAACTAAGGACATTATTTTAAAATTAAAACAGGATACTTAAATATTATTACTATATATTACTAGCCTAAGAGGACTAATTCATAGTTCACTTAACTTGCCATCCTGCTAAGGTTCCTTTCTGAGATTCTATTGCCTAGTTATTACCTTTTTTAAATTAGAATTTAAAGGAATCTAGACCAAATCCCTTATTAAAAATTATTTTGGACTTAACAAAATGAGCATTTCACATACAAAGTAGAAGAGAGGAAACAAAAAAAAAATCTATATTATGTAAGGCAAAGGCTGACAAATTGTAGCCTGAGGGCCAAATCTGGCCTGCCACTGTTTTGGTAAAGACCATGAGATAAGAATAGTTTTCAGATTTTAAAATACAATATAACTTCATTTCAAAATGTAAAAACCATTCCTAGATCACCAGCTGTACCAAAAAAAAAAAAAAAAGTGCTTCTATACTTTACTTGGCTCCTGATCTAGAGCTTGCTTTTTCTTTTAAATATATAATAAATTCAATGTGTAACTTTCAGAGCTATCCTCCTTGTCAGTGTTTCTGTTGTGAATTTTTTTTAAAGTTTTAATTCTTTTTTGGTGGGATGGAAGAGGCAGGCAATCCTCTCAGTAACCCCATTCTTCCCTCTCCTAACCCAACCACAGAGAAAGAAAAGGGAAAATCAAAACCTTTGTGACAATTTTGTATAGTCAAGTAAAACAAATTCTCACATTAGATCTTTGTCCTATGATTGGTGGTTTGTTTTTCATCTAAATATATTATTACTTTGTACTTTGTAATCTAATGATTAAAGTTTGTTTCAGTCTCCCAAATGCTAGCAACTCAAGTAAGTCTTCTATCACCTTCAGGTCTAAGAATATGCCTTCACTATTATTTCATAAGTCACTGATTGAAATGTTGAATGAATTTAGAACTTTAAGACATCATTTATTTTTTCTCCTAAAGTGTCACCAACTCTCTCAATTGTTCACTTCCTAGGTGAGCCTACAAATAGATGTATATATAGATGCTTCATAGTATAATTCATATTATAGGATCCCTAGCTAGTTGATTCAAATGCTTTATCAAAAATGTTCAAAATACATACCCAATCTAAGAGAATTAAGAGACTATATCATAGAAGTCAACTATCCATAATAGTTGTGAAAAGATTGATGGCCATAAGTTAACTCTGGGTGTAAATAATGGGTACATGGAATTTGCCCTATGGCTTTGCCAGAATTGTGTCAGGACTGAGAAATTAGATATATCCCTTGAAGCAGATAAGGATTGTTATCAAAAAAGGAAGTAAATAAGCTGAGTAGGTGGGTATGAGGAAGGATAAAAGGGGGAATAAGGGATTATAAGGTGATTGGAGGAGGAATGAAGGTATGGTTAGGTATATAGGAGATAAAGGAAATAGGGTATATAGGAGAGGGCAGCTCAAACAAGTTTATTCCCAGAGGCTTGAGACTGAGAATACAGGGAGGAAACTAAGGCCAGTAATAAACGTTTAGGCTTGACTGGAGGGTTTCTCCTGTTAGTTTCAAAGTCTCCTGAAGGAGGGATCGAGAGGGCCCCTCCCTGCCAGTCAAACTGAGGGCTGGAGGAAGTCTTGAAGGTGGGTACTTCCTGTCAAGATGGATGCCCCAGTTGTCTCAAGAAATAAAGGAAAATGATTCTTTCCCCTTGGCCCTTGTCTTAATTTTCGACACAATGTCTCACCACAGGGTTTGAATAGGTAACAAGGGGATATATTAATACCAGGGTCAGTCAGGGGTTCAGGATTTTCTAACTGCTGCTAGGGAGAGGGGTGAGGGTGGGGGATGGGTCGCGGAGAGGTTTAGACAGAGAGAGCCTGGCTCTCCCAGTCAGGAAGATTTGACTGCCTTTTAAATAAAGTCTTTATCAAACCTAGGGATAACTTATTTGAGGATACTCCAATTATCTAAAGAAACTAAAATCCATTATTTTCAATCACCAAGCCCCCCCTTCCAACCAGAACCCAAAGGAAAATCAGGGAAGGGGAGGGATAAAGATGGGAGATCAGGGAGAGGTCCAGAGAAATGAGATATGTTCAAATTTCCCAAAACAAAATAAGCACAGGCCAAGGCCGAAGCAATTAGGCCAAAGCCGAAAGGCCAAAGCAAAAGCCTCCAGCCACAGCGAAAGCCAGAAGGCAAAAGCCCCAGGAATGCAAGGATGGTTCAACATGAGGAAAACCATTCACATGATTGACCATATCAACAAGCAAACCAACAAAAACCGCATGATTAACTCAATGGACGCTGAAAAAGTCTTTGAGAAAATACAACATCCATTCCTATTGAAAACATTAGAAAGTATAGGAATAGAAGGACCTTTTTTAAAAATAATAAACAGTATATATCTAAAACCATCAACAAGCATAATATTCAATGGGGATAAATTAGAAGCCTTTCCAATAAGATTAGGTTTGAAACAGGGATGCCCATTATCACCTCTATTACTTAACACTGTACTAGAAACACTAGCAGTAGCAATTAGAGAAGAAAAAAAGAATTTGAAGGTATTAAAAAAGGCAATGAGGAGACTAAGCTATCATTCTTTGCAGATGATATGATGGTCTACTTAAAAATCCTAGAGAATCAACTAAAAAGCTAGTAGAAATAATTGACAACTTTAGCAAAGTTGCAGGATACAAAATAAAAGCTCATAAATCATGAGCATTTCTATATATCTCCAACACATCACAGCAGCAAGAGGTAGAAAGAGAAACACCATTCAAAATCACCCTAGACAATATAAAATACTTAGGAATCTACCTACCAAAACAAACACAGCAATCATATGAAAACAACTACAAAACACTTTCCAAACAAATAAAACTGGATCTAAACAATTGAAAAGCCATTGATTGCTCATGGGTAGGATGAGCTAACGTAATAAAAATGACCATTCTAACCCAAATTAATTTACCTATTTAGGGCCATACCTATCAAACTACCAAAAAACTTTTTTACTGAATTAGAAAAAACTATAATAAAGTTCATTTGGAAGAACAAAAGATCAAGAATATCAAGGGAAATAATGAAAAAATGTGAAGGAAGGTGGCCTAGCAGTACCAGATATTAAACTATACTATAAAGCAGCAGTCATCAAAACAATATGGTACTGGTGAAAAGACAGAAGGGAGGATAAGTGGAATAGACTTGGGTTAAGAGACCTCAGCAAGATAGCCTATGATAAACCCAAAGAACCCAACTTTTGGGACAAAAATCCGCTATTTGACAAAAACTGTTGAGAAAATTGGAAAACAATATGGGAGAGATTAGGTTTAGATCAACATCTCACACCCTACACCAAGATAAATTCAGAATGGATGAATGACTTGAATATAAAGAAGGAAACTATAAGAAAATTAGGTGAACATAGGTATACCTGTCAGATCTATGGGAAAGGGAAATTTTTAAAACCAAGCAAGAGTTAGAAAAAATTACAAAATGTAAAATAAATAATTTTGATTACATTAAATTAAAATGTTTTTGTACAAACAAAAACAATAAAACCAAAATCAGAAGGGAAACAACAAACTGGGAAAAAATCTTTATAAAAAAATTCTGACAGAGGTCTAATTACTCAAATATACAAGGAGTTAAATCAATTGTATAAAAAATCAAGCCATTCCCCAATTGATAAATGGTCAAGGGACATAAATAGGGAATTTTCAGATAAAGAAATCAAAACCACCAATAAGCACATGAGAAAGTGCTCTAATAATTAGAGAAATGCAAATCAAAACAACTCTGAGGTACCACCTCACACCTAGCAGATTGGTTAAAATGAGAGAAGGGGAGAGTAATGAATGCAGGAGGGGATGTGGCAAAATTGGGACATTAATGCATTGCTAATGGAGTTGTGAACTGATCCAACCATTCTGGATGGCAATTTGGAACTATGCCCAAAGAGCAATAAAAGACTGCCTGCCCTTCAATCCAGCCATTGCATTGCTGGGTTTGTACCCCAAAGAGATCATAGATAAACAGACTTGTACAAAAATATTTGTAGCTGCACCTTTTGTGGTGGCAAAAAACTGGAAAACGAAGGGATGCCCTTCAATTGGGGAATGGCTGAACAAATTGTGGTATCTGCTGGTGATGGAATACTATTGTGCTCAAAGGAATAATAAACTGGAGGAATTCCATGTGAACTGGAAAGACCTCCAGGAATTGATGCAGAGTGAAAGGAGCAGAGACAGAAAATTGTACACAGAGACTGCTATATTGTGGTAAAATCGAATGTAATGGACTTCTGTACCAGCAGCAATGCAATGATCCAGGACACTTCTGGGGGATTTATAGAAAAGAATGCTACCCACATTAAGAGGAAGAACTGCAGGAGTAGAAACACAGAAGAAAAACAACTGCTTGAACACATGGTTTGATGCAGACATGGTTGGGGATGTGGCACTAAAGGACCACACAAATGCAACTATCAATAATATGTAAATAAGTCTTGATTGATTACACTTGTTAAAACCAGTGGAAATGCACATTGGATATGGGGGGGGGGAGGTGAAAGGGAAAGTGAAAACAAGAATCATGTAACCATGGAAAATTTTTCTAAAGAAAAAAATAAAATATTAAAAAAAAAAGAAATACTACCTTTCACAACAACAACAAAAAGATTGGTGGGGGGGGAATACAAGCTTAGTATGAAGTGTGGTGATAAATAATTAAAAGGAATTTCAGATGCTTGCAAATGTGGTGCTAATTCTCAACTCCAAGGAGAAATATTAATACATTGTAGGATTATCTACATGATAATTTTATCCTTTAAAAGCCAGAAGAAGCAGTGAG
This sequence comes from Gracilinanus agilis, assembly GCF_016433145.1. Classification (NCBI taxonomy): domain Eukaryota; kingdom Metazoa; phylum Chordata; class Mammalia; order Didelphimorphia; family Didelphidae; genus Gracilinanus; species Gracilinanus agilis. Next base: position 461,045,311 of record NC_058131.1, read on the forward strand.
GGGAACTAGACCTGATTCTGACAGACTAGTTACTGAAGTAGAAATGATGGAAACTTAAGAGTTTGGTTGGGAGGGTTGGATGATTCCAACTTGGAATCTATGATAGAAAAGGAGAGGAAAATTATTCATATCATATGTACTCTAGATTTTGGGAGAGCAGATTTGAAAAGGCTTAGAAAAATAAAGCACATAGGATCAAAGATTTATACCTGGTCAAGATCTTAAGAGATCACCTTATCCATTATTTTAAAAATGAAAAAATGAAAGCAGAGAGGGGCTTAATAATTTGCCCAGCTTTCATACAACTACTAAGTGTCAATATGAGCGGACCAGGTCTTAATGACTCTGAGTCCAGGGCCCTATCCACTATAATACAGTCCTACAAAAGTTTTCTTGTCTCTTGTGGTGCCATTAAACTTCAATGACTCTGCAAGAGAGAGAAAGGTTGACAACTTTATGCAACTTTGCCACACTTAAATCTAACTCATTAGCAAGACAAGACATCACCCTAGTGTAATGATGGGCAAACTATTCCCTGAGGGCCAGATCCAGGCCATAGTTTGCCCATCACAGCCTTAAGCAATTCCCTAATCACTATGCCCCCACATTCAGATGTAGTGATTAGGAAATTGTTTAAGGCAGTGATGGGAAAATTACAGCCTGGATTTGGCCCGAGGGGAATTGTTTGCCCATCATTGCCCTAGTGCATAATATAACTCTTAGCACATAAGTACCACCTTGGTCCTCTGAAAATGAAAGATGAACAACAGGCAATACAGCCTAGAACTTTACAAAGGTGACTGGTCTAAGGACTTTGAGGAACATAGAGAAATATGAGAAGTTGTGTATAAAGTGTATAAAGGGATGATTCAATAGGGGAATGTGTTGGGAAATAACTATACTATAAAAAAACAAAATACAATACAATGAAGAAAATGTAATCAAGGTAAGGACCTAATGGAGGATGAAAACAAAGTATAGGTGCTTGTTGGATATGGGTGGGAGGAGGGAGGAAAAGAATATAAATCATGTAACCATGGGAAAAATATCAATTAATTAATTAATTAATTAATTAGAAAAAAAGTATAGCAGAGTTGTATGAAGTTAGCATTTGCATTGCTAAAACTAACAAAGAGCTAAGTTCAGTAAGGAATGCTTAGTAGGGGAAAAAGATAGTATGAAATTCTACTGATGAAAAGCGGATCATTGCTGAGGGTGCATAGGAGAAAAATAACTGATGATGGAGAGGTGGATAAGTCCAACTTTTATTCCATTGCATATCTATTTTTTGCCAAGAAACATGACCATTCACTTAGAAAGGGCAGGAAGAAGTGACTAACCAGCACCTGAAATTCAACATAAGGTGATATAAGAGCACTCTATACTAAGTGGCTAAGGCAAATGATAATCCAAGTTACTAAAATAATTAGAGATATTATTGGCAAAGAAAAAAAAAGGAAAATGACAGCTTTTGGGGATAAGCAAACTAATCATACTGTGGTGAAGGTGTGAACTGATCCAGATATTCTGGAAAGCAAACTGGATTCTAAATTCTACTACCTTGACTCCCTTACCTACCTACCATTCCTGACTTAGAGGCCCCAGCAAAGGGGAACCCAGGGGTAAATTAAACAAGAGTTCTAGTCACAAGGCCTCTCCTCCAAGACCTGGGGCCTTTTCACTCACTCACATGGCAGTCCTAAGGGAAGATACAAGAGCAATCTGAGGTCATAAGCCTGAGCTCCTCCAAGGCCAAGTTCATAGGAGACAAAAGCTGGTCACAGGAAGTTATTAATATTTTTAAAAACAGTTCTTTGTGTCAATTCCTGTGCCTTCCTTCGACTTTTACATGGACCAATAGCAGCTTTAGCTTTGCTCTGGACTGCCTGGGGGGCAGTCAGTCATTACTGATTTGTCACTCACTAACACACATGGGTCAGAGACCCAATCCACCATTTAAGTAGTAAGTGGGGGTATATATATTCCTGGTGGCTAAAATCTAAATAGGCAGGGGAGAGTTAATCCCACCTTCACATCTTGGCTTCTACCATTTATCTTAGTTCTCCCTGGAAATTACTAGGTTTATAAGACTAGTAAGATTTGAAGGATCTTCTTTGAAGCATTTAAAAATTATCATCTGATTCATTATTTAATCGATTTGCTTCATTATGATTTTCATTTGCCCACATATACCCTTTATTTTATAGAAAAGGGGAGAAAGTACATATTGGTTGAGAAATTTGTCTCAATGAGTCAACAGAAGGACTGGAAGTAAAGTTCCAGAGTTCTATTTTACTTTCTCTGCTTAACAATAAAGCCACAGAACATTTTCCCCAGTAACCACATGTGAGATTGTCTTTGAGAAACACTAAACAATTTAGATATTAAATAAGCCCAGGAGAAGAGGGGAGGTTTCAGATTTTCTAAAATCCTTAATAACTTACAGAACTTTCCTTAGATTGAGGATGGAAAGGAAATATTTCATGATTTATAGTATGTGAGAGCAGGGTCAATTTAGATTTTCTTTTGTGAAGTGTGAAAAGGGCACATTTGGCCCTGAGATCTAAATAAAGATCTTCATTCAAGATTGACCTTACTAAGTGACCTTTGTATTTTCTTTAGGGACTGAGGTGTTAGGGTCCAAATAGAGTTATTAAAGAAATTGACAAACCTAGTCTATTTCATATCTACCTGCTCTATTCCTGCAGCTTTCTCTTGGGATGATGTGGCTCACATGAGTCTCATGCCAACATTTCCACCAATTATTTTGCTCACTTTCACTGCTTTTCACAGTTTATAGGAAATATTGCATAAAATCTTCTGCCACCTTCCTTCAAAATGAAAAAGTGTTTTATATGAAACTGTTTTATGAGTTTCATTCTAAACCAATGTTCTCCTTGGCTGCCATCTATCTCTGCTCATCAAGGAAGTATCTTTTGGGCAAGTTGGTTTGGAGACTTTTTTGTTCTATGGCAAACTTTTAACACAAATTAAATTTTTGCAAAAAAATAAAATGGCAATACTCAAGATCAGTACCTTTGCCTTTTTTTCTGCTTCTTACTTTATGATTTATCTAGATGGCTAATCTAAATAAATCAGACTGAAGCTGTTACAGTTGTTTGCAGTATATTGACAGATTTATCCTTATAAATGAGATTTTGAATCATGTAAACCGACCAATGATTTTGAAATGATCTCCACACAGTGACCCTTTGTATTCTGATTTCATTCTTTCCTCCCTTCCTTCCTGATGATGTATAGCATTGGCAATGTCTAGTACTTACTAAGACTCTTCTGGAAGAAAGTATTTGTGATATATAGGTATGATGCTTTTAGGTAGTCTAAAAACTTTTGGTTTACTAGCCATTTTTTTTAAACCCTTGTACTTCGGTGTATTGTCTCATAGGTGGAAGATTGGTAAGGATGGGCAAATGGGGGTCAAGTGACTTGCCCAGGGTCACACAGCTGGGAAGTGGCTGAGGCCGGGTTTGAACCTAGGACCTCCTGTCTCTAGGCCTGACTCTCACTCCACTGAGCTACCCAGCTGCCCCTAGCCATTTTTTAAAATCATCTTTCCCTTTTTCTTTTTGCATGTCATCAAGTATCAAAATGTATATTGAGGGGGGTAGCTGGGTAGCTCAGTGGAGTGAGAGTCAGGCCTAGAGACAGGAGGTCCTAGGTTCAAACCCGGCCTCAGCCACTTCCCAGCTGTGTGACCCTGGGCAAGTCACTTGACCCCCATTGCCCACCCTTACCAATCTTCCACCTATGAGACAAAACAAGGGTTTAAAAAAATGTATATTGAACTAGTTTAAAGGATCTTGTCAAGTTCTTTGTAGGATTCCCTTATGTCTTTAGATTCTGTGACAGATTCTTAGTAGCCTTTTGCTAATGTTTTTCATAAGCACTGCAAAACGAAATTGTCAAAGGTTCCATGAAATAAAGTTTTCTATTGCTTTTGAATCAAAGATAAAACCAAATTTGCCAAGTCCTCAGTTTGTCACTCCAATGAAAAAGTATGAGGCTTTCATTTTCCATAACTACTCTTTGTATTCTGGTTTAATTTCTCATGGTAATATCAATATTGATGTGCCTTACTTCTAAAAGAATGAAAACTGGGTCACTGTACCCTAATATCTAAACAAACATCTTATGTTCAGTATTTTTCCCAAACTAAACTGGTGTTTTTAAAGCTATGTGCAATATAGATATTAAATATATGAATTTATGCCCATTCAAGATGCCTGGATCCATTTTCTTCATGAAGTATAAAATACTTTTTTTTCACAGGTTTCAGAACTTATTTTCTTGTTAACCTGGCAAGTTACAAACTTTTGTTTTCTCTCTTTTGCACCATAACTCAGTTGAAATAGTGTCCTACATAATCAATGGTGTTCGAATATATAGGAGAAAGGCACACTGAGATGAAATCTAGCAATTCAGTAAAAATAAAATTCAATAAAGTAACAGGATGTTCAATACACATACTAATTAACTTAACATTAATTCAAAGAGAATAGGGAAAGACAGTTTTAAAAAATATTCGTTTTGATGAACAGCTAGGACCCAGATTCAAAGGTAACAAGATACTTAGATCTACCATTGCTTTTTAAACTCCCACATATATTAAAGAGGCATTTCCTAAACACTCACTTCTAAATTATGAAAAGATAGTGACTTCTCCATTTGGGTTGAGCAATTTCATTACTTTTCTATTCACTGGCCAAATTTAGAGAGGGGTACAAATCCTTCATGTTTCACTGACTTGGTGCTTAGCTTATGGTCACTCTACTGTGTAGAGCAAGCAGACCACTATTATCAAAGGTAGCTATTATTTGGCAGTAATGAAGCAATGATCTGGAAGCTATGGCCTCTCCCCTTTAAGGTGAACCAAGAATATAGTTCTGATATCCTATCCCTGTATTTTGAATCCTCCAAAGTCTCAGTCTCTCTGTCTCTCTGACTCTGACTCTGACTCTGACTCTGACTCTGACTCTGACTCTGACTCTGACTCTGTCTCTGTCTCTGTCTCTCTCTGTCTCACTGTCTCTGTCTCTCTGTCTCTGTCTCTGTCTCTGTCTCCCTCCCTCCCTCTATCCCTTCTTTCCTCCCTTTTTCTCTCTGCCTCCTTCCTTCTCTCCTTCTCTTCCTTTTTCTCTCCCTCCCTCTCTTCCTTTTTTTCTCTCCCTCCCTCTCCTCCTCTTCTCCCTCCCTGCCAATTTGGGTGGCTGGGGAAGGTCCCTTCTTGTAGATGGGATTGAGCGGAGCCTTTAAAGCTGATCACCTCTCAGACACTTCCTGGCTGCCTTTAAATGACTTAAAAGTCACTTAAACCCTTTCTAGCCCAGACTCCTATGACATGAGAAGACTATTAGCCTTCCCAAGCTTGTTGTGATGANCTCTCTCTCTCTCTCTCTCTCTCTCTCTCTCTCTCTCTCTCTCTCTCTCTCTCTCTCTCTCTCACACACACACACACACACACTACTTTTCACACCATCAGCTCTATATAGATGACTCCTTGATATATGTATCCAGCCCTAGTCAGTCCCATATCATGAATTCCTATTGGACATTTCAAACTGGACATCCAGGAAACAACTGAAACACTATATCCCCTAAAACTGAACTCATTGTCTTTCCTCCTAAACAATTCCCTCTTCTAAATTTCCCTAATTCTGTTAAAAAATCAACCTTTTTCCCCCAGTGTCTCAGGTTCAACATATTAGCATTAACCTCAATGCCTCACCCCAATCAATCCAAGAAATCAATCAAGAAGTCTTGCTATCTCCACTTTCACAAATCACTTGCATCTTACATAGTAGGGGCTTAATACTTATTGACTGATTGATGAAATGCTAATTTGCTTCTGCCACAACCAGGAAAGCAGTATAGCTGTTCTGTGGGACAAGAAAGCACCTGATAATCCCAATGAGAACATCAGTCACTTTCCTTCTCTGAGGCTGCCAACTAGACCTGGTTCCTGAATTGGTCTTTCTTAAGCTGCTTCTCTCTGACACAGCATAATTTAAAGTGGTGACAATAAAGAGAAGAAAAGAGTCAGGTGAGAGCTAATTGTGGCAGTTGTATAGCACTAAGAAGTCTAGTAAATTGGGAGACATTCCCTCTGCATGTATTTGAATTCAGTTCTATGTGTGCTGGCTAAGGAAATGCCCAGTGGGATGTTCTACAAGCTGGTTAAGGTCCTTGGCACAGAGTACACAGAAAAGCTAGGAAGTTTTGATTCTTTTAGCAAGTTAGTAACAACTGAGTGTATCCTTGAAACCTTTGGAACACTTTCCTAGTTTCTGGGGCCAGGCCTGAGTCAAATTGTGGAACCCTGACTCCCTCATCAATCAGACTATGAATACCAGACGAGCAAACCATTTTAGAAATCAAAATACAATCTCGCCTCATTCTGTAACAACTCTAATTGGATAAGAATTAAAAGAACAGGTCATATCTGCTTCAGTTCCAACCTCAGTGGTCAAAAAGAAATGCATTCTTTACTTCTTCAGATAAGCCTTTCCCCTCTTACACATACTGGAACTTAAAAATTAATTGTCACAATGTTCTAGACACTAAAATTAATTTTAGCAGCATTTCCAAAGAAATGGAAAATCAAAGCATTTTGCTACAAGATCCCTCTTTTCTCCCCCTTATCTCACAAACCCTTCATGACAGGTAATATACTATATTCTCCTTCACTCTAGTTTCTGATGAAGACAGCTTTTCTCACCAAAGCTAATTCCATTTCCCCTCATCTTTTCCAACAACTTTTCCTGCCATCCTCTTCATTCTAATCTGAAATCTCTTCCTATTTACCTATTATCTCCGTGCTTCCTACAAACATGCCTAAGTCTTAAAAAATCCTCACCAGGTCCTACCTTTCTTAGGTAAATTCCTTTAAAGAGTCATCTGCAGCTGGTGCCTCTGCCTACACACCTCTCTCTCTCTCTCTCTCTCTCTCTCTCTCTCTCTCTCTCTCTCATCTTATCAACTCAAATAACACTGCTTTTTCTAAAGCTATCAGTGATTTCTTAAGAGCTAAATACAATTATCATTTCTATGTAGATGACACCTAGTTCTATATACCTATTTCTAGTCTCCTAGGCTCATCCTATATCACAAAGGACTTACAGAACATTTCAAAGTTGACTTCCCTTAAGTATCTCAAATTTCATATGTCAAAAACAGAATACATCATCTCTCCTGCTACTTTTTCTCCAAACTTCCATATTACAACTTTTGGTACCATCATCCTTCTAGCTATTCCACAAGCTCAGCATCATCCTGAACTTTTCACTGTTACCCAAAACATCCAATAAGCTGCCAGTTGCCTTATTTCTACCTAAACAATATCTCTTGCAGACATTTAACCCTTTTTTTCCATTCACATAGCCACTAACATTGTTCAAATCCTCATCAACTCTTGCCTATACTGTTATAATAGCTTTTTGGATCTTTTTGCCTTAAATCTGTACTCCCTTTTGGAACACATCCCCTTACCAAATCCAGTTTCACACTGTTATTTTCTAGATCAAAAACAAACTCCACTGTCTGACATATAAAGCATTACATAACCTGACCGCTTCCTAATTTTCTAGTTTTCTTATATGTTATTTCCCTCTAAACACTGCTATCCAGCTATACTGGTCTATTTGCTATTTTGTACGCATATATTCAATCTTTCCTTTAGGGAACTCCACTGGCTAGTTCCCATTCCCAGAATGCTTTCCTATCTCATCTCTACCTCTTGTAATCCCTAGTTTCTTTTAAAACACCTCAAATGCCACCTTCTACAAAAGGCTTTTTCTGATTCTTCCAGATACAAATGCTTTCCCCCCAAAATTACCCTGTATTCATTTCATATATATATATATATGTATATGTATACATATATAAGTACACATACATATATATGTATTTGTTTTGTTTATGGTTATACATACATATATGTGTGTATATATATATATTGCCTCCCCTGACAGAGTGTACATTCCCTAAGGATAGAGACTTTCACTTTTGTCTCTATATCCCCCAGTGCATCTTACAGGAACTAAGACTAAAAAGAGATCATGTACTGGGCTCCACTGATCAGAAGATAATAATTCTCAGAGACTACATTAGATGTGTTTATCATATCACATTCACTTTTAAAGGCTCTTGGCATACATTCTATTCAAACAAAAAATGTGATTACTTTTGTAATACAACCAATGCTTTGCTTCATTATCTGTGCATGTACAACATTATAAATATATGCTGTCTTTGGAGAAAAACATGTTTTATATGTATATATATAATATATACACACACACACACATATATATATATACATACACATACATATATATGTAAAGGGAGGTCACATGTTTCAGATTTAACCTCAAAATCAAATTCTTTAACTTCATCAATATCAGTATCCATAACTTCTATGTATTCCTCTACTGGACTCCATGCAGCAGCTGTTTAAAACCCTTTCTCCTCTTTCAAGATTCTATGCTATTTTACAATTCTCTTTTACTCAGGAGAGATCTTCTGTCTTATTTTACTAAGAAAATCAAGAAAGTACATGTTGAATTCCCTAGAAATCATGTAAAACATATCTCTGTATTAAAGTAAGGAATATAAAGTGAAAAAATATGCTTCAATCTATAGTCAGAGTTCATCGGTTCTCTCTCTGGAGGTAGACAACATTTTTCATTATGAATCCTTTGGAAATGTTTTGAATCATCGTCTTGATCACAGTATACTTAGGTTTTTCACAAATGATCATCCTTGTTATGTACAATCTTCTCTGGGTTCTGTTCACTTTACTTTGTATCAGTTCATATGGGTCTGCCCAGGTTTTTCTAAAATATTCTTACTTATCATTTCTTTTTTTTTAAAACCCTTATCTTCCATCTTAGAATGAATACTGTGTGTTGGTGCCAAGTCAGAAGAGTGATAAAGGCTAGGCGATGGGGGTTAAGTGACTTGCCTAGGATCATACACCTTGGAAGTAACTGAGGCCAAATTTGAACCCAGGACCTCCTGGGTCTCAATCCACTGAACCACCTACCAACCCCTTAGCTTGTTTGTCATTTCTTATGGCACACCAGTATTCCATCATCATTTTATAACATAACTTGTTTAGTCATTCTACAATCGATAGGAATCCCCTTGACTTTCAATTCTTTGCCACCACAAAAGAGCTGCTATAAATATTTTTGTACATATAGGTCCTTTTCCCTTTTTTTGTTTTCTATCTTTATGGGATGCAGAACTAGAAGTAGTATTCCTAGGTCAAATAGCATATGCACATTTTTATAGCCTTTTGGGTGTAGTTCCAAATTATCCTCCAGAATTGTGGACCAGTTCACAACTCTTCCAATAGTGCATAAATGTCTTTATTTTTTTATACCCCCTCCAGCATTCATTATTTTCCTTTTCTGTCATGTTAGCTAATATGATGGGTATAAGGTGGTATCTCAGAGTTGCTTTATTTTGCATTTGTCTACTAGTGATTTAGAGCTTTTCCCATGTGACTATTAATAGTTTTTATTTCTTCTTCAGTATACTACAATAAATTTGTAAAGAAAGGCTAATAGTTATGGGGGAAATTAGGGAAAATGAACAAGATACAAATCTAAAATAAAAAAGCTAAATTACAGGGGGCTGCTGAGTAGCTCGATGGATTGAGAGTCAGGCCTAAAGACAGGAGGTCCTAGGTTCAAATCCGGCCTCAGACACTTCCCAGCTGTGAGACCCTGGGCAAGTCACTTGACCCCCATTGCCCACCCTTACCAATCTTCCACCTATGAGCCAATACACAGAAGTTAAGGGTTAAAAAATAATAAAAATTTTAAAAATTTTAAAAAAGCTAAATTACAAATCATATGATAATCCTTCTCAACCTGGGCATATCAGGAATGATGTTGGAATGTTTACCTAGCAGGTGTGAATTTAATGCAAAGAATAATTACTGAAGCAAGTTCAAATTTTTTAAATATATATTATCAGTACCATGAGCTGCTGCTGTTTCAATTACTACTAGAAAAATCTGAACAATAAGAATATGAAGAATGTTTTTCTTTTTTCTTCTGCTTCTTGTCTCCTTTTTATGTTTTCCTTTTATATTTCAAATATTTTTCTTGCTTTTCATTCACTTGGGATTTCTCATCCTTGTTTTGAAGTGTTTTCTTCAGTAGGACTAAGTAAGATCTTTTTTCTCAATTTAAACCTTCTCTTTGCTATATTTCTCTTTTCCCCATTTTCTTTTTCCTCATTTGTATTTTATCAGGTTAAAGTCTATAATTTATTTAGTTCCTCCCTCTCTTCCTTGTTTTCTTCACTACTAGAGCTGCTGACATCTAAAACCATATCTCTTTTGAGGTCAGACTGGAGAAAATTATGGCATTTAATAGTTAAGTAACCAGAATAGTCTATTAAAAAAAATTTTGCTCTTGTTTCCTCCTTTAACTGAAATTTGGCTTTATCTTCAATTACTTAAAAAACATTATTCTGAGAAGCAGCCCATCTGACTGTCAAATAAGTCCATAACAACCAAAAAATTTAAGAACCCTTGATTCAGGGGCACAGGATTTAGCGCTAGAAGGGATTCTTAGAAACAGGTAAGGAAACTTTCACCCAGAGCCAATTTGCTCTTAGAAACACAGCTAGTGTACACAGTATGTTCGAGTCTCTAGAATTTATATTGGCAGGGCCATAGCACAGAAGGGGGCAGCTGCTGGGTACCTGTTACCTTGGAGATCCTCTAATGAAATACTGTGTTTTTAATACCTGTTTTTAATTCATCCTAAAGACTGTGATTGGGAGAATCTTATATCAACCATTGATAGTCCCATTCCTTGGCTATTCAGTTGTTTTTTGGTTTTGTCCAACTCTTTATGATCCCATTTGGGGTTGTCTTGGCAAAGACATTGGAGTGGCTTATTTCTTTTTCCAGCTTATTTTTCAAGTAAGCAAATTAGAGTTAAACGATGTGCCCAGGATTACATAGCTAGAAAATATCTAAAGCCAGATTTGAACTTAGGAAGATGAGTCTTTCTAACTCCAGGTCTGGGGCCAGCTAGTTGTCCATTCTTTTAACCAACACCACATAGAAGAATTTTTACTTACTGTCTAATCCAATGACAACCAATCTATTAAATGACAGTCCTCCACTGAAAGTCTTACAGATCACAACTTCCATATCCCTGGACAACAGATCACTTCAGCCAGCAGAGATCACCTCAGTCCTAGGTCTATGATGATATTTTTTTCTAAGCAGGATGATAGTGCTATTTAATAGTGTTTTCAAGTCTCTTGAGACCCTGTACCTTGGCAAAGATCCTGGAGTGGTTTGCCATTTTCTTCTCCAGATCATTTCATAGATAAGGAAACTAAAGCAAATGGAGTTAAGTGATTTGCCCAGGGTCTCACAGCTAGTAAGTGCCTGAGGTCAAATTTGAACTCAGGAAGATGAGTTCAAAAAACAAGCCTGGACAGTACTAGGTTTTGGGCATTCCCACTGCTGCCAGTCCATTGGAAGTTAAGGAATCCACATCCAGAAAGGGATGATGATGTATAAATAAAAGGGCTTTAATCACCAATTTGGAGCACGTGCTGACATTTTGCAACTCATCCTGGGCAGCTAACCATCTGATGAAGAGACAGACTGTTGATGCTACTGAGATTGAACTGGCAGACCAAAGTAAGCAGTCCCCTTTGTTTTAAGCTGTCTGGGTTCACCTGAGGAGTCTTCCTTGAATCTCTTCTATCATACTGGTAAAAGTTATATCCCTATTATGTATATCATAATTGTCATATTTCTAATGAATTTTAGATTTTGAGGTGAAGAGTTCTGTATTACTTTGTATCTCTGGTGCATAGGAGATATAGAGTATCTGCACTGTATACAGTAGGTATTTAACTGCTTGTTGAACTAAACTAATTTAGCAATGCTAATGATTATTTGCAAAATCATTCTGAACTTGAATGAGACTTAAAATACTACTGAGTTTTTAACAAATAAAGATCCATTATCAAAAAGCTGCTGAAATGACACACTTTTATGTGCTTTGATGTTTCAATTTGAAAGCCAAATATTACAGTGAGGCTCAAAGATAAAGATAAGCATGACCACACAAAAAACCTTTGAGATAGAAAAAAATCAAAATTTGAAAAATTAGTGAAAGAGGAGCTACCTGATTCATATTATAAAACAATTATTACAGGGCAATTAGATAGCAAAATGATTAGAGTGCCATGCCTGGAGTTTGGAAGACCTGGGTTCAAATCTGGTCTGAGACACTTCCTGGCTCTGGGACTTTGGGCAAGTCACTTATCCCAAACTGCCTACCTCTTATTTCTCTTCTATCTTAGAAGTGATACTGGTAAGAGTAAAAAAAAGTCATTATCATAATGAAAAAATTTCTAAGAAGGGATGAAAGAAAAGTCCTTTAAATGGCCAACTACCCATATAAAATATGACTTGATTTTTTAAAAAAGTAACTTACAGCTTTGCTGGAATATATTTGTTTCATGAAAAAAGATAAGATAAAAATAAAAAGATTTTTCAACCATTATTTCTAAAACCTGCATTTTCTAAGCAAGTTATCAAGGCAGTATGGATTGAACAAGACCCATAAGTATGTGATGATGATGGTGATGGATTATATTTGCATAGGTTTTTTTTTAACAAATAGTTTTCCATATATTTTATTTGATGATCCTTTAGGGGCAGTTCATAAAGCACTGAACCTGGAATCAGGAAGACTTGGGTTCAAATCTTCAGTTAGGCACTTACTGTGTGACCCTAGGCAAGTCACTTAACCTCTGTCCATCTTAGTTTTCTAATCTATAATATGGGGACAATAATAGCCCCACTTTCTGTGGGTGGCAGTATTTATAGACACGTTGAAAAACTTAAATTGCCATCTAAATGCTAGTTTTGTTGGTAATCTTACAAAACTTTGTACAAGTTTTATAAACACCTAAGAAAAATTTTAAACTACTTCTTTCATTACACACTTTTACTTTAACTATATACTGCTATTTCCTGTGCTTCGTTGCTGAACTCATTCTGCCAAAACTTAATCAACCAAAAAGCCAGAAAATATTGCTATAAAGATTCATAGTTAGTGCTAACCTATATTTTTATGCTTATTACTCATAAAGGCAAATTCTAAAAACTGTATAAAGACCTAAACTGGTGAAACATTATACAGTTTAACAGCTGGGCATTTTATGAAGATAAAACTGTTATCTGTCCAAATAAAATGAAAAGCACATTAAAAAAAAGATTTTTAGGAGGAAAACTTCCTTTTACACTGAAAGGCTAAATTTCTAATCTGAGAATTTAGCCTACTAGGCCCTAGTAGATAGAACATTGAATCAGAATGCTCATATCTCTCTCTCTCTCTCTCTCTCTCTCTCTCTCTCTCTCTCTCTCTCTCTCTCTCACACACACACACACACACACACACACACACACACCCCAAATGAGAGGTCAAATCTGGACTTAGATACTTCTTAGCTATGTGATCCTGGGTGAAGTCACTTGTCTCCCATTGCCCAGCCCTTACTGCTCGTCTGTCTGGGAAAAAAATACATGGTATTAATTCTCAGATAAAAGGTAAGGGTATAAAAACAAATAACAGACGGACATTCAGGGTATCATTGCAATGTTGGGAAAAAGTAAGGAAAGACCCTAGAATATTGCATAGATCCCATGTGGAATACATATGGCAAGTATGGATGGTCAATGATTGCTGAAGGGAACTGAATCCAGATTAATTAAATTAGAGCTGATAACTAATGTGTCAGAAGTAAAATTCAAATCTAAGAACAATAATTTACATATTACAAAATATTAATACAAAACTCAAATAAGCTTATATGCACACAGGGTAAAAAAATTGGATTATCACTTCTCTTAAAGCAGAGGTTTTTAAGATTTTTGTGTATCATGTACTCCTTTGGCAGACTGGGGAAAAATCCAGACCCCAACTTGGAAAAACCTTTTAAATGCAGAAAATAAAATAATACATAGAATTACAAAGGAAATCAATTATACTGAAACAAAGTAATAAAAACCTTAAAAGAAGTAAGTTCATTTAAAAAAATCTGTTCTAAAGCCTCAATTTCTTTTAAAAAGAGAAAATAGATACTGCCCAACTTACAGTCTTCACAAGGAATGCTGAGGTAATAGGTATAAAAAGACTTTTGAGTTCATATACTAATTTTAATATGTTAATGTATTAAAACAAAGTCATAATTGTTTCACTTAATATTAACTTGACCAGGGTGGTGGCAATCTGAAAAGTTAAAAAAAAAAGTGCTCCTTCATTTCTTTATTGATAAGATTGTTTTTGAAGATAAGCAAAGGCCTGCCATAATTGTTAAATTTTCATTGTGAGCATTTATGCCTGGGAAATCAGCAAATTCCACAAATCAAAGCTTGACTTATTGTTTTATTTTCTAGACTTATGAAAATGCTAATAGTGCAGATTAAGTTTAAAAAGTATTTCACAGATATATTTTCTGCCTCCCTCCCACACACATCCTCAGGGAAGGGAAGGGAGGAGCTTGTTAAATATTTGCTATCACACCTCTACAAATGATATTAGCATACCAGGTATGATTTGTTAAAAACGTCCACTCTAAACGCTAAAACCTTGGTCACAGACAAATAAATGTCTTGGATCCATTTGAAAGGGAGAAACTTTATAACCAAATTCATTGACCTCAGAGGCAGTAGAACTGGGTTGAACAGACATAGTTCTGCCATAGATCTGATCTGACTTTTCCTCATCCAAACAATGGAATCAAATGACATCTTTTAAGGCTCTTTTATGCTCTATTACAATATTATGATTCTGAAGTTTCTTTAATGAAACATGCATAAAACAAAAATTCAGTTTTACAGATGAGGAAAGGTCTTGTACATCTAGACCAAAAATAGTTTAGGACATGAAAAGACAACCAAAAAAAAAAAAAAAAGATTTCATTAAGTATCATAGCAGGTTTCAGAAAAGCAACACATAGATATCTAGAGTATCTTTATCCTTTTCTGTACTCTCCAGTCACTTAACCTCTCTCTGAGTTTAGAATTTCTCTTCTATAAAATGAAAGGGTTAGCCCAGATGATTGGCAAAATCCTTTTTAGTTCTGAAATTCTATGATCAAATGCTTCCTCTCTTTTAACTTCTGGGGTGGGGTGGGGGGAAGAGAGAAAGGAAGGCACAGAACAGAAAGCTCTAATCCAAAAATCCAAAATTCAATCAAACTCAACACATTCATGTCATACTAATTAATACACTAGTAAAATGTTCACTTGTCTAAAAAGAATCACATGATGAAACTTGTATAAAATAAAAATTTTAGTAACAGCACAGTCCACTGAAAATAGCACTGTCTATGGAGTCAGAAAGCCTGTGTTCAAATACTACTTTGTATTTCCTGTTGGTATGACTGTGGGCAAGTCTCTTAACTTTTTGAGGCCTCAGTCCATCATCTGTAAAAATTTGACCCCTAATGAGGCCTTTTAGTTTTAAGGCCAAAGTAGTTCTGGATTCATTCAAGTCTATACGGGTTTTTAAACAAGTAAAAATTTCTTTGAATTTGTGTCATTTTCTACCTCTTCCCATGCCCTCCTAATGACTTGGGGATATAAGAATCTTGACCATTTTAGACCTTGTCCTAGAATATTCAATTATCCTCCTGAAAACAACAAAGGCTACTAAGTACATGAACATAAAGCAGCCTTGTTACAATGCATATAAAAAGGACCAAAGGATTTGTTCCTGGCATTATGCTATTTTTATATTTTCTATTAATGACTTTGATAAAGGCGTGTCCATCAAATTTATAGATGAAACAAGGCAGAGAAGCAGAATTAACAAAATGGATAGTAGAGTTGATCATCAAAAAGATCCTGACAGGAAAAGTTCCGGGTTAAGATGGTGGCAGAGTAAAAAGCAGCTCTTAACCTCTCCTGACCGAAACACACAAAACTCCTCAAGGGGTCATAAAAACAAATCCTGACGAACGGAGGAACCCCACAACAGGGCACAGCGTGGAAGGTACGTGGAATCGAGGCATTTCCATGCTATAAAGGGGTGAAACAGCTCTCACTAAATCGCGGGCTGAGCAACCACCCCACCCCCAACCCCTCCACACACAACACCTGTAGCGCTGAAGCCAGTTAAAAAGAAATGGAGCAAGTTTGGGGCACCCATCGAGCCATTGGCAGCTCCAGGGCCTGTTCCTGAGAGCAGCAAGATTTGGGACCCCAATAACCCAAAGAAAGCACTCTAAATTTGAGCGTGGGAGAGCACAGGCATGGCGGAGGCTTGGGTGGAGGCAGACACAGCCAGGAGCCAAAGCTCTGAAGCCTGAGTGGGGAACCAGCATAGACTGGTATACGACTGTGGAAGCAGTGCCCTGAGACTTGTGAAGGAACCTCCAGCAGAGGATCAAGCAAGGGGGTCCACCAGGGGGCTTGACCTTGGAAAAAACCAGAACTCAGACCTCAGAAGCCAAAAGACCGCGTCGAGGATAAAGCTGAGAAGCTGCTGGGCTAATGATGGCTACCCAGACTCAGGAAGTTCAGAAGAGAAAGCTAAACAACAAGAAAAAGAAGTCTTTAACACTCGACAACTTTTACACAGAGAAAATTCAGACAACCGAGCAAACAGAGGAGGAGAACAAACAAGCATCTGGACCCTCCTCAAATTAGGAAAACGGGTCACAAGCTATGGAAGAGTTCAGAACTGAGATTCTGAGGAAGATGGAAGAGATCTGGCAAGAAAATAACAGTTTAAAAGGTAGAATCTTGCAATTGGAAAGTGAGGCTCAGAAATCAAATGAACTGATAAGCAAATTGAACACCAGAAATGACCAGATTGAAAAGGAAAACCAAAAGATTATAGCCGAAAACCAGTCCCTAAAGGCTAGAATCGAGCAATTAGAAGCTAATGATCTCTCAAGACAATAAGAACAAATAAAACAAAGTCAAAAGACTGAAAAAATAGAAGGAAATATGAAATATCTCAATGAGAGAGTGATAGACCAAGAAAACCGGTCGAGAAGAGACAATCTGAGAATAATTGGTCTTCCAGAAAAACCAGAAATTAATAGAAACCTGGACTCCGTACTAAAAGAAATTATTCAGCAAAATTGCCCTGAAGTCCTACAACAAGAGGGCAATATAGACATCGAAAGGATTCATAGAACACCCACTACATTCGATCCAGAGAAGAAAACAGTTAGAAATATTATTGCCAAATTCAAAAGCTTTCAAACAAAAGAAAAAATTTTACAAGAAGCCAGAAAGAGACAATTCAAATATCAAGGAACACCAATCAGGATCACACAGGAACTGGCAGCCTCCACGCTAAAAGACCGTAAGCCTTGGAATACAATATTCAGAAAGGCAAGAGAGCTGGGCCTGCAACCACGGATAAACTACTCATCAAAATTGACTATATATTTCCAGGGGAAAGTATGGGCATTCAACAAAATTGAAGAATTCCTAGTATTTGCACAGAAAAGACCAGGGCTAAATGGAAAGTTTGATATCCAACCACAAAAATCGAGAGAAACCTGAAAAGGTAAATAAGATACAGAGGGGAAAGAAAGAAAACTTATAATCTTTAAATTTGCCTTTCTAAGGGCCTCAGTAACATCTAATTACATGTATTCCTATGTAGAGAAATGTTATGTATAATTCTCTGTAGTGAACTCTATTCACTATTATAGTATTCACTATTATAGTAATCAGAAGAATAATTCACAGGGTGAGGGTGGAACACTAAATAATCTAAGATGACATGGGGGATGGGAAAGAGGGGGTGAATAGCAGGGGACACCAAGAGAAACTTGAGGGAATAAGAAAAATAGGATATTCTATTCACACAAAGAGGGTATGGGAAGGAGAGGGGACAAATACTATTATAAGTAGGAGAGGAAGAGAGTATTAAGAGGTAATAATCAAACCTTACTCTCAGTGTAATCAACCCGGAGAGGGAAGAGTAGCTATACTATCCATTGGGACATAAAACTCTTATCTAACCCTTCTGAGAAAGTCAGAGGGGATAAATCAAGGGAAACAGGGGAGTGGGGAGGTCAAAAAAAGGGAGGGGAGAAGAAGGGGGAGGGAAT
>NC_058131.1:461063554-461092612 GCF_016433145.1 Gracilinanus agilis
GGGGATAAGGGATAGGGTCTTAATAGCAAACCACTGGTTTTAAAGGATATAGTTTAAGGAAAAGGGGTAGGAATAGGGGAGGAAACGAAAATGTCAGCAAATGCACAACTGATGATTATAACTCTGAATGTGAATGGGATGAACTCGCCCATAAAACGGAAGCAAATAGCAGAGTGGATTAGATACCAAAATCCTATCATATGTTGTCTACAAGAAACACATATGAGGCAGGTGGACATACATAAGTTTAAGGTTCAGGGCTTGAGCAAAAGCTTTTGGGCATCAAATGAGAAAAAGAAGGCAGGAGTGCCTATTATGATTTCTGACAAAGCCAAAGTAAAAATAGATATGATTAAAAAAGACAGGGAAGGTCATTACATCCTGATTAAAGGCAGTATAAACAATGAGGAAATAACACTGCTCAATATATATATGCACCAAGTGGCATAGCATCCAAATTCATAAAGGAAAAACTGGCAGAGCTCAAGAAGGAAATAGATAGTAACCATACTAGTGGGAGATCTAAATATTCCTCTTTCAGATCTAGATAAATCAAACTGAAAAATAAATAAGAAAGAGGTAAGAGAGGTGAATAAAGTCCTACAAAAATTAGATTTAATTGATATGTGGAGAAAAATAAATAGGGACAAAAAGGAATACACCTTCTTTTCAGCTGCACATGGTACATTCACAAAGATTGACCATGTAAAAGGGCATAGAAACATTGCAAACAAATGCAAACGAGCAGAAATAATAAATGTAACCTTCTCAGATCATAATGCAATAAAAATAATAATTAGTAAGGGCACCTGGATAGGGAAATCAAAAACTAATTGGAAATTAAATAATATGATTCTCCAAAACCAATTTGTCAAAGAAGGAATCATAGAAACAATCAATAATTTCATCGAAGAAAATGACAATGATGACACATCTTACCAAACTCTGTGGGATGCGGCCAAGGCAGTATTCAGGGGGAAATTTATATCCTTGAGTGCATATATTAACAAATTAAGGAGGGCAGAGATTAATGAATTGGGCATGCAACTCAAAAAATTAGAAAGTGAGCAAATTAAAAATCCCCAGATGGAAACTAAATTAGAAATACTAAAAATCAAGGGAGAAATTAATAAAATGGAAAGTAAAAGAACTATTGAATTAATAAATAAGACTAGAAGCTGGTACTTTGAAAAAACAGATAAAATAGACAAAGTACTAGTCAATCTAATAAAAAAAAGGAAAGAAGAAAACCAAATTGACAGTATCAAAGATGAAAAGGGAGACCTCACCTCTAATGAAGGGGAAATTAAGGCAATCATTAAAATCTATTTCGCCCAATTATATGGCAACAAATATAACAATTTAGAAGATATGGATGAATATCTACAAAAATATAAACTGCCTAGATTAACAGCAGAAGAAATAGAATACCTAAATAATCCCACATCAGAAAAAGAAATTGAACAAGCCATCAAAGAACTCCCTAAGAAAAAATCGCCAGGGCCTGATGGATTCACAAGTGAATTCTATCAGACATTCAAAGAGCAACTAATCCCAATACTATACAAATTATTTGATATGATAAGCAAAGAAGGAGTCCTACCAAATTACTTCTATGACACAAATATGGTACTGATTCCAAAGCCAGGGAGATCAAAAACAGAGAAAGAAAACTACAGACCAATCTCCCTAATGAACATAGATGCAAAAATCTTAAATAGAATACTAGCAAAGAGACTCCAGCAAGTAATTAAGAAGATCATCCACCATGATCAGGTGGGATGTATACCAGGAATGCAAGGTTGGTTCAACATTAGGAAAACCATCCACATAATTGACCATATCAACAGTATAACAAACAAAAATCACATGATCATCTCAATAGATGCTGAAAAAGCCTTTGACAAAATACAGCATCCATTCCTATTGAAAACACTGAAAAGTATAGGAATAGAAGGACCTTTCCTAAAAATAATAAACAGTATATACCTAAAACCATCAACAAACATCATATGCAATGGGGATAAATTAGAAGCCTTCCCAATGAGATCAGGAGTGAAACAAGGATGCCCATTATCACCTCTATTATTCAACATAGTACTAGAAACACTAGCAGTTGCAATTAGAGAAGAAAAAGAAATTGAAGGTATCAAAATAGGCAAGGAGGAGACTAAGTTATCACTCTTTGCAGATGATATGATGGTCTACTTAAAAAATCCTAGAGAATCAACTAAGAAGCTTGTAGAAATAATCAACAACTTTAGCAAAGTTGCAGGATACAAAATAAATGCACATAAATCATCAGCATTTCTATATATTTCCAACACACTAGAGCAGCAAGAAGTAGAAAGAGAAACACCATTTAAAATCACCCTAGACAATATAAAATACTTAGGAATCTATCTACCAAAACAAACACAGCAATTATATGAAAACAACTACAAAACATTTTCCACACAAATAAAACTGGATCTAAACAATTGGAAAGCCATTGATTGCTCATGGGTAGGTCGAGCTAACATAATAAAAATGACAATTCTACCCAAATTAATTTACCTATTTAGCGCCACACCTATCAAGCTACCCAAAAACTTCTTTACTGAATTAGAAAAAACTATAACAAATTTCATTTGGAATAACAAAAGATCAAGAATATCAAGGGAAATAATGAAAAAAAATATGAAGGAAGGTGGCCTAGCAGTACCAGATATTAAATTATACTATAAAGCAGCAGTCATCAAAACAATATGGTACTGGCTAAGAGACAGGAGGATCAATGGAATAAACTTGGGGTAAATGACATCTGCAAGGCAGTGTATGATAAACCCAAAGAGCCCAACTTTGGGGACATGAATCCACTATTTGACAAAAACTGTTGGGAAATTTGGAAAACAATATGGGAGAGATTAGGTCTAGATCAACATCTCATACCCTACACCAAGATAAATTCAGAATGGGTGAATGACTTGAATATAAAGAGGGAAACTATAAATAAGTTAAGTGAACACAGAATAGTATACTTGTCAGACCTCTGGGAAAGGAAAGATTTTAAAACCAAGCAAGAGTTAGAGAAAATTACAAAATGTAAATTAAATGGTTTTGATTATATTAAACTAAAAAGCTTTTCTACAAACAAAAACAATGTAGTCAAAATCAGGAGGGAAACAACAAATTGGGAAAAAATCTTTATAATGAAAAACTCTGACAGGGGTCTAATTACTCAAATATACAAGGAGTTAAAGCAATTGTATAAAAAATCAAGCCATTCCCCAATTGATAAATGGGCAAGAGACATGAATAGGCAATTTTCAGGTAAAGAAATCAAAAGTATCAATAAGTACATGAGAAAGTGTTCCAAATCTCTAATAATTAGAGAAATGCAAATCAAAACAACTCTGAGGTATCACCTCACACCTAGCAGATTGGCTAAAATGAAAGAAGGGGAGAGTAATGAATGTTGGAGGGGATGTGACAAAATTGGGACATTAATGCATTGCTGGTGGAGCTGTGAACTGATCCAACCATTCTGGCTGGCAATTTGGAATCATGCTCAAAGGGCTATAAAAGAATGCCTGCCCTTTGATTCAGCCGTACCATTGCTGGGTTTGTACCCCAAAGAAATCATAGATAAACAGACTTGTACGAAAATATTTATAGCTGCGCTTTTTGTGGTGGCAACAAACTGGAAAAGGAGGGTATGTCCTTCAATTGGGGAATGGCTGAACAAACTGTGGTATATGCGGGTGATGGTATACTATTGTGCTAAAAGGAATAATAAACTTTAGGAGTTCTAGGCGAACTGGAGAGACCTCCGGGAACTGATGCAGAGCGAAAGGAGCAGAGCCAGAAGAACATTGTACACAGAGACTGACATACTGTGGTAAAATCGAATGTAATGGGCTTCTGTACCAGCAACAACGTAATGACCCAGGACAGCTCTGAGGGATTTATGGTAAAGAACGCTACATTCAGAGGAAGAACTGCAGGAGAGGAAACATATAAGAAAAGCAACTGCTTGAACGCATGGGTCGGGGTGGACATGATTGGGGATGTGGACTCGAAACTACCACACCAATGCAACCACCAACAATTTGGAAATAGGTCTTGATCAAGGACACATGACAAAACCAGTGGAAATGTGTGTCTGCCATGGGTGGGGGGAATGCTGGGGGTGAAGGGGAAAGTAGGAGCATGAATCATGTAACCATGTTAAAAATGATTATTAATAAATGTTAAAAAAAATTAAAAAAAAGGAAAAAAGAAAAAAAAAGAAAAAAAAAAGATCCTGACAGGCCCTCAGAGCACCAGGGTGTATTGAATATGTCACTAAGTAGGGACAAAAGTAAAATCTGGTACTAAGGTATAAAAAATCAACTTCATGAATATAAGATAAGGAGCTATGTTGAGAAAGCAATTGTTTCCAAAAAGATCTGGGGATTTAAGTGGATTACAAGTTCAATAAGTGAATACTGGGATATAAGAGCAAAGAAAGCAAATGAATTTGGGGCAGGATTAAGAAGAAGACTTCTAGGAATAAGGAAGTACTTTTTTCTTTGCCCTCATATCCTGAATTCATCTTGAGAACTGTATTCAGTTTTAGGTACCATAGGTTAATAAGGAAGTAGATAAGTAATCAATGATATAACCAACCACCACTCCAGAGGACCAATGATAGCATTATATACAATGTCCATCAGAGGTCAAATACTCAAGGGGCAGATGAGAAAATTCCTTTTTAGGATATGGTGAAAATATAGCTTATTTGTTTCTTTGTTACAAAAGAGATTCTGTTTTAATTTTGGGGAACTAACCAAAAAAAAAAAAGAGTCATTATAGAATTTTTTTTTAAATTCACAAGATATAAGAAGAAAGTTGACGAGACAGAGACAAGGAATGAAGCTGATGTATTTATTGTGTTTTTAAATGCAAGCTGTATGCAATAGAAATTTATGGTTTCATATGCAATCCTCTTTATGTTCCATGTATATAAAAATGTTCAAACTTAATGTTTGTAAAATACTGAATGACAAAAAAGAAGAAGAAGAAAAATAAAATTGGAAAAGAAAAGAAGTAAATAAACTGGATAGTGTTGGGAAAGGCAATCAATGATGGTGAAAGGCCTAGATCAGGGGTCGGCAACCTTTTTGGCCATGAGAGCCATAAACGCCACATTTTTTAAAATGTAATTTCGTGAGAGCCGTACAGTGCTCACAGTGCGTGCTCCTGTAACAGCGCCTGAAAAAAAGTTGACTTTATGGCTCCTGCAGA
The DNA here is from genome assembly GCF_016433145.1 of Gracilinanus agilis. Classification (NCBI taxonomy): domain Eukaryota; kingdom Metazoa; phylum Chordata; class Mammalia; order Didelphimorphia; family Didelphidae; genus Gracilinanus; species Gracilinanus agilis. The sequence goes on from NC_058131.1 coordinate 461,068,823, forward strand.
AAGAGCCATATCTAGCCCTCAAAAGAGCCAGATATGGCTCAAGAGCCAAAGTTGTCAACCCCTGGCCTAGATACATATCATATGGAGACTGGTTGAAGGATTTGGGGGGTGGTTAGCCTGGAGAAGGAACAGAATGGCTTTTTTAAAGTATATGAAGGGCTGTCATGTGAAAGAGGGCCTAGATTGATTTTGTTTGGCTCCAGACAGTAGAACCCAGAGCCATAATGGTTGGAAGTTGTAAAAAGCCTAATTTAGTGTCAATGTCAAGAAAAGCATCCCAACATTGAGAGAGCTGACCAAAAATGGAATGAAGCAGTAAGTTTCCCTTTGGTGTAAACCTTCTGGCAGAGGCTAGACAATTAACCATTTTTGACAGAAAATTCAAAATCAAAGCAAGTCTCCCCTCCAATTTCCACTTCTTCCCCCTCTCTCTTCTCCAACCCAAATCACTCAAAATTCGGTTGGTATTGTAGATACAACTAGCATCTCTAAACCAATTTTCCATTCACACCAAACAAAGGTCCATACACAGGGGCAAAGAATTCAAATGAATAGCTTTCTGCGTTAGCAAATAGCAAGCTGACTTCTGGAGAAGGACCAAGGCAAGATACTAATTATTTTAGACTAATGAAGGCTGCAATTCACCAGTTTCCTTAGGAGGTTCAGAGCAATAAAACATTGTTGTTTGTTTTAAATCAGCCCTTTGTTTCAGGCAATAAAAGGAGTGAGTATAGGAGGAGAGAGAGAAAGAACAAGACCTTTACATCAATGTATGGGTCACAGACATCTTCCCTTTGTGTTTTTGTGATTCAAACCCATAACTCACATGGTTTTCTCTCATTCTTTCTTTGAGAACTTTTCATTAATCTTCATTGTTTTTTCCTACCCAATCACTTTTAGGCTTAGAACTGTATTACTTTACTATGGATTTTGGAAGTCAGATCCTTATCAGAGATATTTGATACAAATAGTTTTCTCCCCCAGATGATTAATTCAGTTTTTCTTCCTCTTTTCCTGATTTTTTAAAATCCTCTGAAATATTTAGCTCCTTAGAACATTTTTGTCCCTTTATGTTTTTTCTTTATTTTATTTCTCAGTTCATTTTTTTAGTTCTATAAAGAATAATTTATGAACATGAAAGAACGGATTTATTTTTTTAAATCCTCTTTAGTTATGAAATGAATAAACATCAACAAACACAGACATTTCATATGTACAAATAACAGAAAAGAGAATGTGCATATAAGACTATGATCTCCTGTTGCCAACTCCTTCATGCCACCTCAGCTATTCACAGTGATGATCATCTCTTTGATCTTGCCATGACCTACAAATGTACCACTTCCATGTTAATTCTGAAAGTTCCTTATCTGACCATAATAACCTGTTGTAACACCAAAACCTGTTCTTGCTCCTCACCATGACCTCTAATTTCTCAAGAACTTCAGGTCCTTCCTAGGCTATCCATCATTTCTGCACTAGCTGCAATATCCTCCCTTCCCCATCTTGACTCCTTAGTTATCAAGTTCATTTGTCCTCTAATTGTCCTCTTCTCTTGAGTCCCTAGCCTCCTTATCCTACCAAAGCTATTGCCTTGCCAACTCTCAGGCTTGGATAATAACTTTTCTTTACTCGCTCTGTTGAGCAAAGCTGAAAAGAATCATGAAATTAAACTATTGGGTCCACTACAAATTTATGTTAAAAATATCAACTAGGCTTTAATTGAAGCAAGGAAAACTTTTTACCTCTCCTTAATTGACTCACTTTCCCACTTAGGGCAACAACTCTTCTAAAACTTTTTATTCCTTTTCAAACCTCCCATGGGTCCTTCTCGCCTCACTCTCTCATCTAAAATCCTGTCCCATATTTCACTGAAAAAATTAAGGCCATTTGCCATGGACTCCCTCCTTCTCCCCTTCTCCTCATCTTACATCATTCAGGTGCCTTCTGCCTCTTTATTTTCCTTGATACCCTTTTCTATCTAGGTTTTCATTACACTGTTCTCGCATGTTTCTTCTACCAAGTAGAGCACTCCTGCTCAGTTTCCCTTGCTGGATCGTTATCCAGGCCATGCCTGTTAATCATGGCTGTCCTTCAAAGTTCTGGCCTAGGACCACTTCTCTTCACCTTATAAACTACTTCATAGATGATCTCATCAGTTCCTATGCTATTAATGGCTTTGATAAAATCATTATGGATCTGACTATATAGTCACACAGACAATTCTCAGATTCCTTTTCGGTATCTTCATACCTCCAGGCTTGCATCTCTAATCCCAAAACTGTACTTATTCTCTTTCCCCCAATTCCTCCCCTCTTCTTAATTTTCTTATTATTATGTAAGGTAGACCCATCCTTCTAGTCATTTGTGCTCACAACCTAGATGCCATCTTCAACTCCTCACTCTCTTTTACCCCCATATCCAAATAATTGCCAAGTCCTATTATCTCTATTTCCAAAGTATTTCTTTTATAGGTGTCTTTCTCTCCTCTGACACTGACACTCCTACCATGCTGGTGCAGGTCTTTATCAAATTGTGCATGGATTATTGCAATAGCTTGCTGGGTTTGACCAGGTTGCTTCCCTCAATGAACTACAGCAACTTCCTATTGCTTCCAAGTCCAAATATAGCATTCTTTGTTTGGCAGCTAGACCCCTTTCCATCTTTATAGACTTTTTATGCCTCATACCTCCTTACACCATTGGACTCTAAGATCCAGTGCACTGGCCTCCTTTGCTTTTTCTCACACATGACACTCCAGTATCACTTGCTACTCCAGAACTCCTTCCTCATCCCACCATGCCTAGAACTCACTCTCCTCATCTCTGCCTCCTAGTTTCCCTGGCTTCCTTAAAGTTCCAGCTGATTTTTATTGCATTCTGAATGAGTGTTTTAAAGGCATGGACTACATGAGAGAGAAGGTGAAAAAGGCCCCTGAAACCAAATGAATTAAACTCAACCTCAAATTTCTCTTAAGTTCTCTCAATGTTTGCAAAAAGAAGGGCTTCACTTTGAAGGATCCATCCCAAAGGAGTCTTTTGAAGATGTTATTCCCTCCAAAAGGACAGATTACAACTTATCCAGGCCTGCCCATCTTATGTGATTCTTTTTCACATTTTTTTCATCAATTTGTCATAGGTAATTTACCCAATGCACTAAAGGCCTTCTAGAGCTCATGACTTTGCATGGATAATAATGCAGTACAGAGGCTGTCCACTGGTTATTCCTAGCACTAACTATGTAACTATCCATCTTTTTTTTTCTTGTCATATATTTCTCTGGTGACAGAACCTTTTTTCCAATTTTATCCATAGACATAGCCTATAATATATTTCTATATTACATTCTCAGACAGAGAATCCACTATGATATTAAGGACCAACTTATATTAGGTCACTCAAAGAAACATTTTTATAAATCCTTTTTCTTTCTGAAGGGGAAATAAAGAAAAAGTGAATTCGTTTATTCTGGTGAAGAACAAAATATTTTAAGGTGTGAGTGAACAATTTTGTCTATAAATGCTTCTATATTCAGAAAATTCAGTAGTTTCCTTTTCTCTAGGTCATGAGAAGGTTATAGAGTCCAAGGATACAGCTTGATTATGGAAATATAACAGATGGCTATGTAATCATGATATTTATATTAAACACATCTCAATTGAAAAAAACAACAACCTCCCCTAGTGTAATTAATGTAACTATTAATTCCACTTAAAAAGAGAAGCCCTGGAGGTTGTGAATCAGTGCTAGCTATTAGCCAAATAGGATATCAGTTAAAGAAGGGAAGTCAGAGAAGGAAAATCAAACTCATTCAAACAAAAATGTATGAAAAGACTCTCTGAAGGGGCTGAACTTGTCCATTTTTCAAGAGAAAAAAATTATACAGATATGAGGATCCATATTCAAGGGATAATCCAACTTGGAACATATTAATCACTGGTGGAGAGTTTTTTCCTCTCACTCTCAAGCCATTTTGGGAGTTACAGTAAGAAAAAAAAATTTAAGTCAATAGATTTAATTCAAAAGAAGGCCGATTCCAAATGACATTTATCAAACTCAAACTCCTAAGCCAAATTAACATTCTAAATTACCAATAGGAATCTTTGTAAAAGAATCAGGGCCATTATAACCTGTTAGCTTGAATTTGGAAAACATCTTGGCTCTGTTTAGCAACATAAATAGATTGTTTTGTCAACCTCTTTGGAACATGCACCTGTTGGGAACAGACATGACATTTTCAGGTGTTGAAAGGATTTTGTTGTTTTTAATTGAAAACATGATCTTTGATATTTAGCTTCACTTAAGCCAAATGCTTACTCTAAGAATATGGTTCCAAAAAAGATGTAAAATAATGAAGGAAAAACAGAATTAAACCTGCAATGAGGTATGATATAGTTACTGAAATGATTAGATAGGCACCCCAAGTCTGATACAAGTAACAAATTTGAGTTGGAATCACTAAATTCTACCTGCAGGCAAATGGGTAGGAACAATAATAATTCATGGCAGTGATGCTGAGGGAATTATTCCAAGATTCTTTGCACGTGTCAGAACAATAACACATGTAGTTACTCTATTACTAACTAAAGAATTAATGTCAAAGTGATTATTGGTATCCATTTTGCTTTCCTTAATTCTAGAAGTATACTAATAAAAATATACAAATATAAAATGAAAATATACAGATAATGAAAATGTAAATATATTGATAAATAGCAAATAAAATAGCCATAATGCTTTATTTTTTAAACCCTTATCTTCTGTCTTAGAATCACTACTGTGTATTAGCTCTAAGGCAGAAAAGCAGGAAAGGTTAGGCACTGGGGGTTAAGGGACTTGTCCAGGCTCACACAGGTATGATGTATCTGAGGCCAAATTTGAACCTAGGACCTCCTATCTCTAGGCCTGACTCTCAATTCACTGAGCTGCCCCCCATAATTCTTAAAAAGCAAAAACAACCTAAATTCTAAGAAAAATGCCTTATCTCTTCTTAGTATCTATATTAGTTATGATATTCTGTACAAACTTAACCAACTCCCCCCACTAATCTGAATCAATTAAAGATGTCTAGCAAGGGCAGTTTGATTCAGAAGCATGAACATAAATGTATGATTTGAAATAGTACCTGCAGTGATAAGGAGAGCACAATTTACTATAAACTGTATTTCTGCACCACTGGCTGTAACTTACTGATGAAATGGGTCCTTTACAACCCTGGAAAATGAATGTAAGTGACTGAGAGAATGGATGCAGATGCACTAATGGCAGCTTTCCCTTTGTGGCTGATTAACTAAAATATCTGTTCAGCTTCATGCAGATTTTAAATAAAATGTTCGAACATGTGAATACTAAATTTAAGATAGGCTTATTAGGAGGGGATAGGAAAAGAGCTAGGAGAGAAGAGATGGAAAATTTTAGTAACAAATACACATGACTCTGGTTTTCAAAATAGGCTAACTCGTTTTTACATGCTAATAATAACTTGTGTTTGTATAGCAGTTTGCAAGAGCTTTCCCCCAACATTGCAAGATAGGCGGTATTATGAATATTCTCCATTTAAAATTAATTAATTAAATTATCTTCATTTCAAAGATAGAGAAACTAAGGCATAGGGAGCAATGAGTTGGTCAGGGGACAAATTGGATGAGATAACCTGCTGAGGTCCCTTCCAATTCTGAAAATTCGATTGTGACATAATAACAAGAGCTGGAACTTAAACTCGTATCTTCTGACCCTCAAGTTCTGTGGACCCATCCATTAGACCATGTTGCCTCAGTTCTAAGGAAATTCCACAACTTTGTTTATTGTCCCACTGTAAAGAAGAGTTTATCCATGAGGCAATGTGAGATGGTAAAAGAGGTAGGAACCAGAAAGTTAGGGATGTGAGTACTGACCATTTTGGAAAGCATCTTGGATCTGTCACTAATTATCCCAAGTGACCTCAGGGAAGTCATTTTACTTCTTAAGACCTCCATTTTCTCATCTTTAAAATGAAGGGGAGGAGGGAGTGGTTAAGAAGATTTAGCCCTAAGAACTTGTCACATCTAAATTTCTAAACCTTTCACTACCATATCTGCTCTCAACTGCAGAAACTATAAGGACAAAGACAAAATTGAAAATTAGAAGCTAAACTGAGATTTAATTGAAACCATAGATTTGGATCTACCCATTTTGCTTCATTTTTTCTAGCAACTAGTTACCATCTAAAAACTCAAATTTTACTAGGAGCAGTGAAATATAGCAGTATTTGTGCCAACCTGACTGCATAGTTTCACATTTGAAGAAGCTTGAAATTGGACATAGACTAAAAAATGAAAAAGTTAGCTACAGGGAGCCGAAAAGAGCTGCTTCTCTTGGCTGATAGATTTAGCATCTTTACAACCTTGATACTCAATCTGATAACACCAGTTGATGACAGCAGCAGATTTGATCTGTAGAAGACATATTCTTGGAACTAAAGATTAGTTCTGATTTTTTAAGGAAGAGACTCATTTTAAAAGACAAGAAGGCCTTTAAAGAAAGAAACCACTGCTAGATAGAGGAAGGATTCTAAACCTTCCTTCCTAAACACAGATTAAAAAACTTGCTTTTAAGAAAAGGCTTTATTGTTTTTGCAACTTTCTCTGAGGAGCTCAAAGCACTTTTACATACATTATACAATTAAGATTTATGAAAATTGTGTGACAAGACAGAATTATTTCAACTTATTCAAATGGAGTAGCTCCATTTGAATAAGTTGAAATAATTCTGAGCCAGTTTAAAGATATCCATTTAATGTAGATAAGGACAGGTAGGTGGTGCAGAGTTGGGAAGACTTCAGATCATATCTGACTCCAGACACTTACTAGCTCTGAGACCCCAGGCAAATCACTTAACCCTATTTGCTTCTGGGTTCTTCACCTGTAAAATGAGGTGGAGAAGAAAATGGCAAACTACTCCAACATCTTTGCCAAGAGAACCCCAAATTGGATCACAAAGAGTCAGAATGAACCAAATGAATTAATGTCAATTATATCAGAATAATAGAGTTGCATATTTTCCTTAAATCTGACTTGCATAAAACTTAATTAAGGTCTATATACACACAAACACCCTACTCCCACCCATATTTGGTACTATTCTTAGTTTTATATCTAATTTTTCTTTTTTCTTCCAAAAAGATCTCATTTTAGGGATGTGTTATATATCAACACTATATAGAACAATAAGATTTCTTCTAATTTCAAATATAATGCTTTACCTTGGAAGAAAAGGGGTAAGAATAGCTTTGTGGGTATTAGTTGGTGGTTTTGTTTGGTTAATGCCATTGCTCTTAAACCCTAAGATAAAAAAATTTTTTTATTAAATGAAGTTTTACAGTTCATTAATAATAGCTAGTGTTTATATAATGCTCTAAGATTTGAAAAATGTTTTACAAATATTTTATCCTCACAACAATCGTGGAAGGCAGGTGCAATTATTAGACCCTCATTCTATAGATGAGGAAAACTGAGGCAGCCTGTGGTTAAGGGTCATTAAGTTAATAAGTGTCTAAAGATGAATCTGAACTCAGATCTTCCTGACTAAGTTCAATTTTCTATCCACTGCACAACCTCACTTACAATGAAATACCTATTACTTTTAGGAAGGATATTAGTGAATTATTCAATTTCACATAAAAATGTGGGTATCTGAAATTATAAAATTTAATACTGTTCAAGTATGGTTTGCATGAAAAATGCTTGTCACTTTAAAGCACAGAAAAAAGAGAACTCTAATATTTAAATAAGTCCTAAATAAAAATCTGATGACTTGGTCACTAAATGATTCAGTCCTAATAATTTTAGTTGCTCTACAAACTGCCAACCTAAGAAAATAAATACCTCTTGAATTCTTACCTGACCAGTGTCCAGTAGTGCTGCCTGCTCTATCTGTGCATGTCTCACTTACAGGTCTAAATACGGTCTCCCATCCACCAGTAGCATAGCGCCAGTTATGGGATTCCAAAATCAGAGTTCTTTGAGTGCCATATGCAATCATGAAGCAGTAGACAACATGGTGGAGTTGACAGCCATAGCCACAGCCTTTGTTGATATTACACACCAGCTTCTTGGCTTTTCTGCAATCCTTGGGGTTCTGGGAGTAGAAGAAAGAAGTCAAGCTGGAGACAAACTATATATAGAGACTTGTTTCTCTAAGTGAAAAAATGACAAGGGTCTTAAATCACATGTAAGCTAAGACTATTCCAATACATTGCCCATTAAACAAAGGAGCAGACTTTCACTCGATGAAAATTTATGTGCATTCTTGGTAAAACAGTGGTGAAAAAGGACAGTTATTTCACATACTTCACTGAACAAATGTAAAATAAAGCAATTGGCATTTTAAATTACTCTTTTGCTTTGCCGTCTGTTAGAACATAAAAATACGATCATCTCTGAACTCAAAATTGTGTATATCATGAAAAAAATCTCAGGGAAGGGACTATTTGATTTGTTTTAGCAGCATCTCAGTGTGCTGAGCTTCTTGTCAGTGAAAAGGCTCAGATTTTCCTAGAAAATTGCAACTTACATGAGACCAGAACTCTACACATTACAAATGTGAGATCAGAACTCTAAATGTCACAAATGAAGTTTACATTAAAAACATGGCAACACAAGCCACCAGGTTGAAGCTGACATTCTGATCAGAAACCAAAATGTGTTATGCCAAAGGTAGGAAGAAGAGAGAAAGGGAGAGGAAGAGGGAGAGGGAGAGGGAGAGGGAGGGAGAGGGATAGAATGAATGTTCTATGCCATCTTTTGCCTGGGGGAATTACTTTTATAATTGCAAAAGCAGCTATTTAAAAAGGGGGAAATATTGTCAAAACACTGAAAATTACCTAACAGTGGTTACAGTAGGATTAACTAACCCAGAAATTTACTTTTTTAAGTCTGTTTATTTTTCTTCTTTAAAATCCTTACTTTAGTTCTTAGAATTGATAATAAGAATTGGTTCCAAAGCAGAGGGACCATTAGGGTTAGGAAATAGGGTTTAAGTCACTTGCCTAGTGTCACATAGCTATGAAGTATTTGAGGCCACAAATCTGAACCTAGGATCTCCTGTCTCAAGTCCTGGCCCTTTATCCACTGAGCTACTCAGCTGCCCCTCAGTCTGGTTTTAATTCTACCTTAATACATTTCTACTTTTGCTAAATATCCTTAGGTATCATTCACTGTTCCTTAACTACAATTCTGTCCTGACCTGAGATCATTAGCCAGAGTTTTCATCAAGCTGTTTTGCCTCAAAAGGAAAATAAAGGTGAATGCATTTGAAAATGCCAAAAAATGTATCTTCTATACATCAAGTGGCAAAAGAATCACTATGTGTGTCTAAGGTAATACTAGTCACCCAGACTTCAAGTATGTACCTTCTTTCCAAAGAATGGTATCAATGTTGACAAGTTGCGGCCATAGATGCTGAGCCTAGGTGATGATGGTAAAACTAAAACACGATTTGGAGAGAAAAGGCGAGGTAAAACTTCAATACAAATAGCTGGAGGTGCCTTACAAATTCAAATGTGATACTGCTAGCAGGTTGTTTCTGAGAACAGGCCCAGCATGTATCATCAATAACCTTTTAGAAGTCAGAAACCCTGAGTGGTCCCAAGGGGCTGCCCTGATAAATTTCAGCTAGTTTTGGTCAAATTTATTTCCTGATCAAGTACCAGAGTTGCTGATTCCTTTTGCCTAAGCCTCTGAAAAGTCTGTCAGAACTCATCAGAGGTTTCTCACTTAGGCAAATGGCATTCATTCCCTTCCCAGCTGCTACAGATGCATCAGATCTGAAAGAAAAAGAGAGGGAGGAAGGGTGGATGATATGTGAGAGTAGAAAGCTGGCAATGATGAGCAATGCACTATTAATTCTCTGTTCCCTATCAGACAATGATACTGGGAATAAATAGCATTCTCAAGCCGATTCAAAGTTTTATTAGCTATTTAGAAGTTTATCAAGAGAATATAGAACACTAACATTTATCAAATTTATGTAACTTGTAAGAAATATAGTACTTCTCTGAGTTATATTTTTATATGTATTAAAAAGGGAATGTCCTTCACATGGTAAAAATGAGAAAAGAACAAAAGAAATGTTGTGACTTTCATTATTAAACTGAATAAAGCTGTTTGACCAAAAAGCTTTAGGAGCTCTACATTTCTTTCTTCCTTTTTTCTATTTTCCTCATTAAAACCATCATACCTCCATTTAGGGAGAATGCACATAGTACACTTTTATTCTAATAAGAGTTTAATTAGATTATAGTACTTTTATCAGAAGGGTTTGAGGCTAAGGAAAAGAAGGAAATGGGGCTATTAGAGAAAAAGAGATTTAATACAAGAATCTAAAAGTATCTCAAATCAGTTGAAAGACACTGTCATTCAGTATGTGATTTTGCTCTCCTGAATCATAGGTAACATTGAAGAAGGAGGGAAAATTCCATTATGTTTGGCTCAGGGATGAGAAAGGTCTAAAAATATAAGGTAAACAACAGGCACCTTCAAGGCAGAGAGCTCATGATAAGAAAAAAGGAAATAAGGGGCTGCTTGGATTGATAACCACAAATAAAAGAATTTAGAAGTACAACCAAATTTGTTGTCACAGTGGTATTTTAAAAGTCCAGAGAACACATAAGAAAAGGTCTGTGTGTGTGACACACACACACACGTGCACACACACACGCTAACATAAGACAAGTTATTTTGAATTAATATTTGGAAAAACAAAATAGCTGCAAGCTTCTGATCTAAATGAGAAGCATTGTTTCATGAGGGAGAGCCAGAATGAACAAGACTGTTCTATTGGAAGGAATATATAACTTCTCTATGAATCAGTTTATTAACGTATAGAATGGAAGTAAAATTATTTGTCCTTATTTACTTCATTTGCATACTATGATGATATATGTCAGGATGTGTCTGAAATTGCTTCAAGCTCTTAGGTGGAGAGGCACTAGATTACTCCAAGGCAATTGTATGTCACACAAGATAGATGCTAGTGTAGACAGATAGAACTAAGACCTGGGCTCTAGAATACCTTTATTATATATGGTTTTTATTGAATATAGAGACTTTATTTGAGGAGAAGGTACAACAATACTGTTGTATCAGTATACTGATACAATAGGTATCCATGGCATTCCCTTTTACATAAACATCATCTTTCTGCCCTTCTTAAGTCACTTTAAGGACACTGAACAAGATGCTGTTTTCTAACACCTTTGGCTACCTGGAATGAGTTTGTCTTAGGAAAACTTGAAGACATACTTTCTTTCACTGGAAGCTATCCTACAAGCAATTTGCCTCTAACCAGGAGGTCATATTAAAGGAAGAAATATTTGAAATTAAATCAGTTTTCTTTTGGTAAAAATGCCGTGGCATTCAAGACTTTAGAAATCTATGCAATATGTCCTACTCTTCTGTTCATAATCTACTTAATCTCTTCATTGAAGAATAGTAAGCTGGAATGAATTGGCAATCCTTATTATGTGATTATACGAAGGAAATGTTAAAACTATTGTAGGGGGCAACTAGGAGCTCTGGACCTATTATCCCATTGGTTTAGGGAACTCCAGTGAGAAAGCTCCCTGTACTAATGAAGATAAACACTTGCTCAACAACCTACTGTCTTGATTGTTAGGAGGCCCTGAGAAGTTAGATCAGTGATTCCCAAAGTGGGTGCTATTGCCCCCTGGTGGGTGCTGCAGCGATCCAGGGGAGGTGGTGATGGCCACAGGTGCATTTATCTTTCCTATTAATTGCTATTAAAATTTTTAAAAATTAATTTACAGGGGGGCTAAGTAATATTTTTTCTGGAAAGGGGGCGGTAGGCAAAAAATGTTTGGGAACCACTGAGTTAGATCATTTGCCCTGGGTTACTAGAGAGATACTGCTAGGATTTGGGGAGTAAAAATAGGGTTTATAATTGACTTTTTAAAACAGGCGTAAAACAACCTCCAAAAAATCTTTCTTAGTGTCTATAATCTTTGGCAAGAACTATCAGATATGAAGATATAAAAATGTTCAGAATAATGATGACAACAATAATTAGTATTTATATAGTGTCTGCTTTGTGCCAGGAGCTATGCTAAGAGCTTTACAAATATTATCCTCAAAACAAATCTGGAAGTTAGGTGATATAATTATCTCCATTTTAGAGTTGAGGAAACTGAGGCAAACAGAGGTTAAATGACTTTGCCCAGGTCACACAGCCATTAAGTATCCAAGGCAAGATTTAAACAAAGCTCTTCCTGACTCCAGGCCCAGTGCTCAATCCATCACGCCACCCAGCTACCAAGTTTATATCAAGTGCAAACTTTTCTATTTACATAATAATTTCTTCAGATCTGTACCAAACTCCTTTTTATTCTGTTTATTGAAACAAGTGGTTTTCCTCCTGTTTTGAGCCTCACTTTCTTCATCAGTAAAATCTTGAAGGGGTTTCCTTCAGGTGATATCTATAGTTTTTTTTCAGATCTGTAATATTACAGATATCAATAATATTTAAATTTTGTACTATTTCCCTCATTATCTTATTTCAATTGCACGACAAGCATTTACCAAGTGAATTCTATATGCAATGTTCTGTTTTAGATATTGGGAATATAAAACAATTCCTGCCTTCAAGAAGCTTATATTCTACTGCTCCTTAAAACAATCCTGTTAGAGACAGATAAGGCAGTTATGGTTATCTCATTTTGTAGATGAAGAAACTAAGGCTAATCACACTATAAAACAATGTTAGACAACAACAGAATCACATTGTCATAGATTTTCTCAGCTGAGAGATCATCAGAGAACTTTCAGTCCAATCTATACCCAATGTGAAGATGGAATTAACACTCCCCTTGCCTACTTTTAAATTTAATCAACAAAAAAAGAATACACTCCTATTTAACCCCAAAGTAGGGGAAGTCCACAAACTACATATTAAAGGGCTTTGCACCTCTAAAAGCAACTGACTGCCCCCTGGGAAGTCCTAAGCAAATTTAAAGACTAAAATTGGTCCCCTAAAGTGGAGGACGGAACAGGAAGTGACATAAAGAAGAGTCTTTAAAAGTGGCTGAAACTTCCTGTCATGAGGTCTTCGAGCTCTTTCAAGGATTTGGAGGCTGGTAGAGGATCTTCTTTAGCGTGGACCTGGGACTCTAGCATTTGGTAAGTTTGCTCTTGGATCTTCCCCTTTGGACTACAATGTGGGTGAGTGAAAAGCTGACTCCTTTCCTGGCTTCTGGAGAGATTAGTTTCTGGAGGAAACCATGTGGTTATTCACCACCAGGTCCTCCGGTTAAATGGCCCTCCAGCTGAGGACCCTCAGGTGGAGGGCTAATTAGCCCAGGCTGAGTTGAGACAGGCACAAGAAACATTTAAGGTGATAAGCTAGACTGCTTACTCTACCCTCTTTCACACATTTCTCTACTTTACTCTTTTCCCTCTATTTTGTAAATAAAGCTGCTAAATAAAAAGTCATTTGACTTGAGTTATAATATTGGTGACCACATTCTCTTATATTTAGTCAAACCATATTAATTTTATCCCCTACACCAACTAAAGATCTCCTTTCTAATATCTTCTTATCAGTGTGTCCAACTTTTAGATACTATTTGAGTGGGCAGCTCATTCCACATTTGGACAGTTCTAACAGAACATTTACCCCCCATAATTTCTAGTTCTGCTCTCTGGATCCAAGGGAAACAAGTATAAGTCCTTTTACAGATAACTTTTCAAGATGTGAAGATGGCCCCCAAGTCCCTTCTAAATCTTCTCTTATCCTAAATATTTCTAGGGGCTTCAATGAATCTTCTCACAACATCTTAGTTGTCCTACTTTGAACATGCTCCAATTTATCAATTTCTTTACTTTTCAGTTATTTTTGAGACATGTCTAACTCTTCATGATCCCATTTGGGGTTTTCTTGGCCAAGATATTGGAGTGTTTTGTCATTTCCTTGGTAGTTATAACTAAATGAATACAATGCTTCAGATGTAGTTTGAGGAAAATTGAATATGGTGAGCTTATAAATGAAACTTATTCTCAATATTTGTCTAAATTCATATATAATTTTAAACTGCAAAATTACATTGCTGACTTCTATTGGGCTTGTGGTTCAATAAATTTGCAAGTCTTTAAAACAACTAATACTTATTTTTCCCCTCCTGTTCTGCACAGTTGAAGTTTTGAATTGATGTAAAAAACTTCATATTTATTCTTACCAGATTTTAGAATCAAAGATTGTTAGAACTGAAAGGAACATCAGAGATCTTCTAGTTCAATCAGATACTATTACAAATGAAGAACAAGAGATTAAGACAGGTTTAAGTAGCCTGCTCGAGGTCATAATATTAATAGCATTAAGAGCCTACAACCTACACATGTGTATTCCAAGGTTTAATGATACACTTCCCAATACATGATAATCTCAGTCATATCAGAAAAAATAACAAAGAGGGAGAAATGGATACTGAACTATTAGGACTTGTAAAGTAGCCTTGACCAACAGAGTGAATAAGGGCTAAATTAGCCCCCACTCCAACAATTGTCCACAAGTTGTATAAAGAGTTTGGCTATTGTTTCCAGCAGAAAGACAATGGAATTTTTTTAATGGAAAAACCAGATATTCAATAAACAACTATTAGATTAAAGTCTAGTCTAGAGTTTCTCTAATTATAAAACCAAATATATTTCAATTTTACTTATTTGAGAGAATTTATAACATTCAACTTTGTGCTGGCAATGAAGGACAGATTTTTTAAAAAGTAACTAAGGCATTTCACAATGCTAGAAATAGTGTTTTTATCAGCTCCAAAATTATATAAAAGATTGCAACAAAAAAAGTAATGAAGTGAATAAGAGAATGAGACATTCTAAAGAAATAAACTTTAGGCTCTGGGTGAAGTTCGTAGCCATAGAAGAGAAAGTTAAATATAGCATTTTCATTTTTAATAGCTAAGAGATGAAATTACTGTCTCAATCTATGAAACAATATTTTCATACTAAAGTCAAGATGTTATCTCAATGTTCTTTCTACCCCCTAAGGCAGAAAAATTTTTGGCAAGTGGAGAAAGTGGCATAATAGCATAGGACCAAATATGCTATGCCCAATGCTTTAGGAAATGTTTCCCCGGGCTTTTCTTTAAAACTCGAGAATGGAAACCTAATGGGGAAACAATAACATATCAAGCTGTACAATGTGCTGACTTTGTTATCTTGACAGCTTGGTACTTTAAAAAGATTGCACATGCAACCAAGTCAGTAAAAGCCATAGTAGTATTTTACAGTTTGGGAAGAGGAAAACTTCCAGCTGCAAGTAAAAGTATCAGCCATTTTAACTTGATCATTTCAATTTTATTTTTAAAATCCTTGCTTAGAATGCTTAAAAAAACACCACACACACACTAATATGAGTAAGACATTAAACAATTAGCAGTAAATACAGTCACAAAATTACCCCCAAATTACAGTAAGCAGGTTGAAAAAAAAAAGAGGGACTAATGATTGCTTATATTCAAGATCCACAAAACCAGTGCTTTGTTGGATTTGTAAAATTAGGACACTGCTAACCATCTATGGAAAATATCCTCTCTCTCAGATCATCCTGGAACACTGAGGAACCCTAGAAATGTTTTAGAACCAGAGGTTACTAATCTTTTTTGTGTGTCATGGCCCCTTTAGGCAATCTGGTAAATTGCCAATCTAGGCAATTCCATAATAATATTTTAAATGCATTAAATAAGGGTTATAAAATTATATTGAAATAATTATTTTTCAACAAGTTTATAAATCTCAGTTTAAGAGATCTTATTTTAGCCTAACCAGGACAAAGAGATTAAGACACAATCAGCCTGTTTCTCTCACTCATACTATAACAACAAAAAAATTCTACAGAAATCCACAGAAAGGTTCTTTTCATGAGCACACATATTATTTTGCCTAAGATTTACAGCCCACAGGCCTCTTTCCACTAGTCAGAGATTCAGGCTGACTGTGTGAGGTTAAAGATATTATATCATCTAAACTATTCATAATTACTTCTTGACTTAAGAAAGGTCCTCTATCACCACTTTACATAGCAAATAGAAGAATCTCTTTCCTCATAATGGAAATATAGAGCCCTCTCTGGCTCTGCCAGCAGTCTGGCACTGCTCTGGAGTGCCAGAGCAACTTTTTAACATACTCATGGTAATACTCTTCAGAGAAGAAAAATACTATTTTTCCCTCAACTAGAAATGTCTACCCTGGATAAAAAGAGAGCTTTGGATGTGAGATTTGAATCAGTATATTTGTCTTAGACAATAGTGAGATGAAAAATGATGAATGCACAAAAGAGAAAATAACAACTTAATGTTTGACAACTGTGGTTATTTCGATGTTTTAATAAAATCTAGAGAAATTTACTCTGTATTGCTGACTTCTTTAGACCACAGTAAAATGCCACTCACCTGGTAATTTTCAACGATATCAACAATTATTCTTGATTCAAAATGTCAGCAAACAATAAAGCCCAAATCAAATTCAACTATCACCACTGCTGGACAGAGCCACTCTTTTCAAATCCTTTTATGAGGTCAATAAGCCAAGAGCCTTTACAAAGCATGATAGCTTCAATGAGATTTCATCAATGTGGCTACTTCTTCTAATCATACAGACTCATCCATTCCCTCTCATGTTATATGACTTTTTTTTGCCTGTGTCATTTCATAAATCCTACACAGGAGATACAATCAACACATTGGGGCCTACCTCTAGTTTCTATGACATTCCCCAAGTACCAATGGAACATATAGGTTATTCCTTAGTTATCTTCTGACCTCACTATGTAATTACCCCATTTTCTCTCCTCATTATCTACCTTCACAGATGATACCCTTTTTGCACTTCTCCAGGGAAGTTCTCTAATGATAACATAATGTGGCATATTTATTCTCAATATGTATCTCTCCACTGAGCCAAGAGATTGTTTTTTGGTTCCCTTTGGACACATGAGAAAATCTACTCTATCAGATTGTTGAATAGCATCTCCAAAAAAGAACCTCTAGGCCAGAGGTCCTTAACTGCTTTTGTGTCATGGATAGGCCGGACAAGCTGGTGAATCCTATGGAACTCTTCTCAGAATAATGTTTTCAAATTAATTAAAAACAATGGATGCCAAAGGAAGTATTTATGTTGAAATAATTGTAAAGATAAGTTTGTAGGTTCTTTCCCATGGTAAGAATCACTGCTGCTAAGCTACTTTTCCATTAACAGAAAGAAAGCCAATATTACTATGATTTGAATGCTCTAACAGTGCTAACTTGTTAATTTGACTAGACAAGAAACTCATGTGTAGAGTGACAGTAGCCATAATAATGTTTATAAACAGTGTGATTCTTAGAACCCTCTGTCTACTTTCCCTACATTCTGTCATTATCATTGAAGATGCAGAAGAGGGCCACATTGAACCAAGGATGATCTTATCCCTCCCTCCCTTTCTTCCTTCCTAACTTACTTCCTTTCCTTTTTCTTTGTCATGACCAAATAATTAATTATGTAGTGGCCAGTTAACTAGTGATGAGTCTTCCTGTAATTATCAAGGCTGGTCCTTTGAAAACACATACAACTTGCTGCTAAGATTATATTCATGGCATAACCGTTTTAGTGGGCAAACCTGGATTACTTCCATGCAAAAATAAAGGAGCAGGTTAGGAATCTGAAATATTATTTTAATTAATAGTAAAAATTACACAGAAAGAATATCTATTCTCTTTAAAATTATGATTAGATGTCCATCAATTGGGAGATGGCTAGAAAAACATGCTGTAAAAAATGAGGAAAAGGAACAATTTCAGGGCAACATTGGACTACTTGTATGAACTGTTTCTGAATGAAGTAAAAGCTCAGGAGAAGAATTTGCATAGTTAAATAACATTACAATTTTAATGACTTACAAACTCTGATATAATCATAAGAATAAAAATTTAGCATTGATCAAAAACTGTATGATATAAATCTGAGAAGTAATGAAATGAGAGGAGAAAAAGAAAATCCAAAGAAGAAAGATTTGGAAGATTTCTGGTTGTCTACATGATCAAAATAAATCTGAAACAA
This sequence comes from Gracilinanus agilis, assembly GCF_016433145.1. Classification (NCBI taxonomy): domain Eukaryota; kingdom Metazoa; phylum Chordata; class Mammalia; order Didelphimorphia; family Didelphidae; genus Gracilinanus; species Gracilinanus agilis. Next base: position 461,086,917 of record NC_058131.1, read on the forward strand.
TAAGTGTAACTTAAATCAAATGTGAAATTAAAAATCTTGATAAAAAACATTATGCCAGAAGACCAATGATAAAATGGTGACAATGAGGTGATGGATACAAGATGCAGAATAAGACATATATTTTTGGCCATGACTTATGAAGGAATATAATTTGGCTTGACAGTGTGTATTTGTAACAAGGGTTTTCATTTTCTCTTTCTCTTTTTCCCCAATAGGATGAGAGGCTTGAAGAGACAGAAATACATGTTAGCTAAAAATGAAATTAAATTTTAAAAGAAGAAACATGATCATTGATAACAAGTAATATATTAGAAAGCTTTTTAATGTACCTCAAAACTTTAAAAAACCCAGCTCCAGACAGTCCTTCTCAAGATTAAGTTAATAATATTCTGACTGAAAAGCAGTGTGTAGTAAATAGATAAAAAGCCAACCTCAGAGACAGAAAGACTTAGGTTCAAGTTCTTCCTTTAAAATATATTTTCCATGTTACTGAGTTAGGCCACTCACATAACCTTTCTGTGCCCTAGGCACAGAACTTAAAGTGAACTAAGAACTTAAAGTGAAAGTCAATGGCTATTCTACAATGGTAGTAGGACCTTACACCAAAATTTCCTAAAAACAATAAATAAGAAGACCAATCTAAATAATAAAATATAATAATGCCATCATAATGGAGATGAAAATGATAATATCTAAAATGATTTTCTTTCACAACCCCAGTACTTATCATAGCATCTACTGATTGAATGATTTTAAAAATGAGATAACCCTATCTAGAATAGAACCTTGGAAGATCTTTTTGAGTCTGAAAATATGAATTTGATTAGAAGAACTACATTAAATTAATAACAATAACAACAAAAAATAATTAACATTTATGTACTCCCTACTGTGTTCCAAGTTCTGTGCTATACACTTTACAAATATTATCACCTTTGCTGATTTGATCTAAATTAAAACCAAGTTTTGTCTTGTTTTTTTAACCTGGTGTCTCCTATAACCATTATGAACAAAACCATTCTCTCATAATATTTTACATACTATAAAAGCATTCAATGGTATATTCTGCAATAATTTTTATGGCAAGAAGAAAGCCAGAAAAGAAGGTAGAATTCTGTATGTATATTACTAAGGATAAAAGAAAGTGGCAGAAGCAGATTGAGAAAGTGACTGAAAATACACACACAGAACACACATACACACACACACACACACACACACACACGGCAAAATTATAACATCTAACTAACTCATCCAATAGAAAACTGAACCCTAAATAACCCAATTAAAGCTTACAAAAATAAATTTAGGGAAGAGAATACATAAAATTAAAGCATAACAGAAATTCTTGATATCCTTAATCAGAAACTGAAAGAAAAGATCAAATGGTTAAAATGATTTAAGAATCAAAGCAGTACAAAGATGAAATAAATTCAACACCAATCAAAAACTATGTTATAGACTTGAGAAACGAAGAAATAAGAGGAAAAAGAGAAAACTGAAAGAAGAAAGAAGTGTAAAATTTCTAGTTATTTACATGGTCAAAATAAATCTAATACATTGAGTACAAGCTGGAACAAATATGAAATAAAAAAAGAGTATTATTAACATAACAAATAAGAGAACAATCATATTAAAGGCATCTTTTCTGGAAAATGGGACAACAGTAGGTCTGAGTAAATCCATAAAAATTATTTCATTAAGTGATTCACAGCAGTACATGATTTATTGGCAAGTTTATTGGTAAATTATATTTATTACCAACATAAGAATACCAGTGACCCTTCAAATATAGGTCAAATACATGTTTATGTACTTAATACAAAACATTCACAGCTTTTATCATTAAAAAAATCTATTAACATTCACCCCCAAAAAAGACAAAACAGATTAATTAGCAATAGAGATAAAATGATATCCCAATGATTTAGAGATTGCTGAACAAGCCATCTAAAAATGCTTCTAATGGGTACAGCTAGATGGTTCAGTGGATTGAGAGCCAGGCCTAGAGAAGGGAGGTCTTGGGTTCAGATTCGGCCTCAGACACTTCCTAGGTGTGTGAACCTAGCCAAATCAACAATCCCCATTGCCTAGCTCTTATTCTTCTGCCATGGAACCTGGAACTGCCCTGGAACACAGAACTAATTCTGAGAGAGGAGGTATGTTTTTTTTTTTTTTAAAAAAAAAAAGGAAAGAAAGAAAGTAGCTATAACATTTCCACTACTTTTTTGATTATTAAAAAGTCTTTAACTCAATCCCATACTTTAGTCATATACTGCCCTGTTATATGTCAAGAAAATAAAAATTCAAAAGCAATAGATAATCTGTAGAAATGTAAAATACCCAAATAAACAATAAGCCAAATACTAATGAATTATTTTATGTTATGTTAATGATAAAATATAAATATAATAATCCAATTTCAGAAAAATAAAATGAATTCATTTATAAAAAAACCATAGGGGGTGGTTCATATTGCTATAAGGAATTTATAAGAAAATCTTATCAAACTTTTGAAGGATAATTAATGCCTATACTATGCAAATTATTATCCAAAATTAGAAAGAGAACCTTCTATCAAAACTTTAGTATTAGACAAATACAGTTTAATACCTTGTAAACAAGGAAAAGATAAAGCTAACAATAGAACAATATTCTTAATGAACATAAATCTTAAAATTTTAAATGAAATTCTAGCAAAAAAACCCTCCAACATTTTATATTTTTTAAAAATCATGTACTAAGATAAAGTTGTATTTATACTAAGAATGTGAGAATGGTTCAGCATTAGAAACGCAATGAACCTAATTAATCCATATGCAAGTGGGAGGATCCAGTGAAGTCACTACTTAACCTCTCAGGGCTCTAAGGAAAATGTATCAGAGAAGCATGCCTGCAGCCCACCACACACTGTTAACAACAATCCTGCCTGTGGTCCAAACCAGACTGAAAATATAACTGAGAAATATTTATCAAAATAAATAAAATACACTAAAACATACACAATGATAACATATGGTTTTAAAGTCAATATACAAGGATATTTATGCATGGATTTGTAGCCTTTCCTTCTAATGAGTTGAGTTTGTTAAGTTTGTCAACATTTATCAGTCTACAAATTGCAGGGAAGGTGCCAGTTAAGTTTCTTAACCTGAGAACCGCCTAAATCCATGCAATCACAGGTGTAATCCCTATCATATATAGTCATACTATAAATATAAGCACTCAAAACAATTATTACATTAATAGATGCAGAAAAGCATTTGATAAGATATAAAGCAATCTTTTAAAAAATGATACAAATACCTAGGAACCTGAAACTATTTCTATAGAAATGGAGAAACAACAGAAAAGTTCCCAGTAATTAAAGAACTAAAACAAGAATGTGCCATTTCCCTGCTGTTATCTGACAGTTTTCAGAAATGGTATAAATAGCAATAATAGAAAAATAAAGGCAAAAAAAATAGGTAGAAGGGAAATAAAACTATTACTATTTTTTAACAAAATGGTGATTTATTTAGGAATTCCTAAGTAATTGGTAAAGAAACTAATTTTGACATTAATAGCTTAGGTAAATTTATAGATTGCAAAGTAAAGCTCCTTAAATCAATAGAATTTTTATTATTTATTTTTATAAGAAAAAATAAAATCCAGGAAGCAGTAGTGAAAATGGAAGTTCCATCCCAAATAACCAAAAAATGCATAAAATATCTGATTCAATCTTCCAAAACATACTCGATACTTATAACGATAAAATTAACAAATGTTACTTAAAGAAATAAGGAACTTAAGTAAACAGAAGGATAATCAGTGCTAATGGTTAGGCCATTCCAAATATATATACTACCAAAGTTAACTTATACATTTAGTGCTATACCAATGAAACCACCAAGGGAATACTATACAGAATCAGGCAATTAATTTATAGTGAAAAAAGTAGAAATGAAACAAAATGAGTAATACTTCAATACCTCAAATGATTTTATAAGGCAATAATACTGAAAACTACTTGGTACTAGTTAAAAAGTAGAAAAATATATCAGTGGAATAGACTAGACAAGGAAATTAAACAACAAAAGGACAATGAAGAAATGCTCCAAATTATTAGTAATAAGATATTCTAGTTAAAACAACCTTAAGGTTCAATCTCTTGTTCAAGAGATTAGCAAAAATGACCAAAAGGGGAAAATGAATTAATTGTTAGACATCATATGGGAGAAGAATCTCCATGCAAATATGAATGAGTCTAACCATTCTGGAAGGCAGTTTGTGGCTCTTCCATCTAGTTGAGTTTGCCAGCACTGTTACAGGCACCTCTCTAAGTCTGTTGCAGAGAAGGTGCCAGGTAAATTTCTTAATCTGAGAGTTGCCTATACCCATGCAATCACAGGTGTAATCCTTATCATATAAAGTCACATGATGGTCCATATATATAAAAGAGAGAAAGGACACATATGTAAAAAAATACTGATAGCACCAGTTTTTGTTGTAGCAAAGAACTAGAAACTAAGAGGGGAGGGGATTTCAGTTGGTAAATGGCTATGGTTATATGGGAATGAAATGTAGGATTCTTAGTTTGGGTGCCTTGGACATATAAGGGTCTGTAGATAAATTTCAGGAGGCCTATGAATATATTTTTAATATTTTGATAATTGTATTTCAATATAATTAGCTCTTTTTGTACTACTTTTATTTTATGCTTTTCAAAATAGTATTGAGACAACATATTCATGAACTTTAACAGACTGTCAAAGGGGTCCATGATACAAAATGGATTAAGAATCTCTTAGATCAGTGGTTCCTAAACTTTTTTGGCCTACCGCCCCCTTTCCAGAAAAAAATATTACTTAGCCCCCTGGAAATTAATTTTTTTTAAATTTTAATAGCAATTAATAGGAAAGATAAATGCACCTGTGGCTATCACTGCTTTCCCTGGATCGCTGAAGCACCCACCAGGGGGCGATACTGCCCACTTTGGGAATCACTGACTTAGATAATGGAATTTTATTGCAAACTAAGAAATTATGAAAGGGATAGATTCAGAGAAACTTCGGAAGACTTGTCTGAAGGAATGAAGTGGGTAGAACCAGGAGAATAATTTACAACACTATAAAGATAACCAACTTTTAAACATTTAAGAACTCTGACCATGATTCTAGAGATGTGATATTTAATTCACTATTCACTTCTAGACAAACTAGAATAGCAAAAATATTTTTGATCTATTAAATTGTGCATACCCCTTGATTTTGTGATACTGATAGCAGATCTATACACAAAGAGATGAAAGAAAGAGGAAACAGAGTTATATGTATAAAAGTATTTATAGAACCTCCTTTTGTGATGACAAAAAATTGAAAACTGAGGAGAAATCCATCTATCAGGGAATAGTTGAACAAGTTATGGTTCATGAATGAAATGGAGTACTGTTGGGCTATAAGAAATGATGATGGGAATGGTTTCAGAACAAACCTGGGAAGACTTGTATGAACGGATACAAAGTGAAGTGAGCAGAACCAGGAGAACACTGTACACATTAAGAGCAAAATTGTCTTTAATGTAAAACTGTGAAAGATATAGAAGTACGAGACAAAATACTCCCCAAATCTAAATGTGACAGATGAAATAACAATTTTAACCAAAAAAATCACACACACACACACACACACACACACACACACACACACACACACACA
>NC_058131.1:461092622-461335829 GCF_016433145.1 Gracilinanus agilis
ACACACACACACACACACACACACACACACACACACACACACACACAGAGAGAGAGAGAGAAATGCATTTTTGGATTAAATGATGTGCTTTTTTATTAGGAAGAGATAACTTAAATTGAGATGGTTAAGGGGCATCTAGGTGGCTCACTGGATACAGCGCCAGGTCTGGAATTGACAGGACCTGGGTTCAAATCCAACTTAAATACTTCCAAGCTGTGTGACCCAGGGCAAGTCACTTATCCCCGTTTGCCTAGCCCGTGCCCTTCTGTCTCAGAGCTGTTACTAGGACAGAAAAAAAAAAAGTTGAGAAGTCATGAAAATAATATTGCCTGTTTAATATAGTCTCTTTTCCTTTCTTCTCCATTATCCCTATGGTCCTCTCCTCTCTTTTCCCTCCCCCCCAAAAAATACCCCATCCTTTGTAAAAAATAAAGTAAATATAGTTAAGGAAATTGAGTGAAAGAAAGAAAAAGACCTTGTCAGCAAGAATGGGATCTCTTCTTTGAACATAGGAAGGGGAAAAGATTAAGTTTGTATTGTTTCAAAGTAAAATAAGATTTATCTGTATTTGATATGAATAGGAAGTGACATGTTAATTCAGGGAGTAAGAATGGGCTGTGAAAGGTTTTTCTTAGAGATTTCTTATGTTCACTATGTATATATTAAAAGAGTTCTATATCAGCTCTTTAAAGCAATTTTTACTATAATATAATTTCCCAAATAAATATTATGATCTTGTATTTTCTATTCATATTAATCTGGGATGGCAAAATTTTGTTGTCAGTATTAAAATTTTGGAAGAAGATTCTTTATTTCATGAAATGAATTGCAGAAATATATACTCCTTGAAATATAAAAAAGTATTTAGCATGATAATAAAAGAGCAACATTATAGTTACCAGTTAAATATGCATTAAATAGCTGAAAATTTATTGGTCTTGAAATGTAGTGTTACAAGTATCTGAGGAATCATTTTTAAAAAACTTTAATATCTATTTCAAAAAGAGAAATTGAAGAAGCCATAACTTAGCTTTTATAGGAAAAAAATGGGAGGGTCCAAATCACTAATCTAGATAAATGATTTTCAAAGACTGAGAAAGATGGGAGTTTACACCATTCAGATGACAAACTTGGTCCTACTTCACAAATTAGGAATGAATAAAGAAGAGAAAGAAAATCAGAGAAAGAAAATTCCAAATATATATATATATATATATATATGTGAATATATATATATATATATATACACACACACACACACATACATATATACATATATACACACACATATATATCACAAGAAAACACTGATGGCAAAAAACAAAAACAAAAAATCAATAAATAAAATACTAGCAAAGGGAATATTATCAATTTATAAAAAATATGCATTATGATCAAACTGGATTGATACTAGGAATACAGGGATGACTCAAAAGTAGGAACACATAATTAGTATAATAAATCATTGTAACTAAAAACATGGTCTTGTCAATAAGTGCAATAACAATTTTTCATAAAATAAGAGTACTTACATCTTTTAATATACCACAAGTTTTAGTAAGAATTTAGGGGCCTTTCATTAATAGGACCAGTTGTATTTACATAAAACCAAGAGCATTATTTGTAAAGGAGAAATACTTGAAAGTCTCTTAATAATATCAGTAGTGAATTGAGGAGACCCATTGATACAATTATTACTTGACATAGTATTAGAAATGCTAGATTATGATACATTATTATGTATTATTAATAAACACTGGCAACAAGAAAGAATAATTATTAAAATTAGTAGTCAGAAAAAATTTCTAAGTTCAATTTGTGCTTAGAAAACCCTAGAGCAGGGGTCGGCAACCTTTTTGGCCGTGAGAGCCATAAACGCCACATTTTTTAAAATGTAATTTCGTGAGAGCTGTACAGTGCTCATAGTGTGCGCTCCTGTAACAGCACCTGAAAAAAAATTGACTTTATGGCTCCTGCACAAAAGATCCATATCTGGCCCTCAAAAGAGCCAGATATGGCTCGAGAGCCATATGTTGCCGACCCTTGCCCTAGAGAATCAACATAAAATTGAGACAAAAATCATTAATATTTCTATATATTAGGGGGCAGCTGGGTAGCTCAGTGGATTGAGAGCCAGGCCTAGAGACGGGAGGTCCTAGGTTCAAATCTGGCCTCAGACACTTCCCAGCTGTGTGACCCTGGGCAAGTCACTTGACCCCCATTGCCCATCCTTACCACTCTTCCACCTATGAGCCAATACACAGAAAGTTAAGGGTTTAAAAAAAAAAAAGAAAAAGAAAAATATTTCTATATATTACTACTGAAAAAAATGAGAGAAAGAGAATAAGAAATGCCATTTAAGGACAAAATAAAACACATGCATAAACCTACCAAAACATAAAAGAGGTTAATATAAAAATGGGTTCAAAATAGTTTTCATGGAAATCAAAAAATAACTGAGTCCAAATGAGTGAGATTAGGTAACACAAATATGTACTAAAGCCAAGGAATTCAAAGATAGCTAAAAGGATATAGATGAATTGGTCAAATGAAATAAAGCGTTAACCTTTCTTAAAAGTGTTTTACAAAACCGTTTCTTAGATTTAAGCCTTTCAAGGAAAGAAGATGAAGCAAAGCATAGGGGTGATGGTACGGGAGGCCATGGAGAGATGAGGCATGATCATGGTAAGGATATAAGAAAGAGGAATGAGGTAGGAGGAGTAATTTAAAGATAGGATATTATGGATAGAGAGAATTTCAATCCTGAGTTATGGATCAGAAAGGAATAATATTTGTGAACCTTACACTTGTTTCAGGGTGACAGAAAAACTCACGAGGATTCAAATACTGGTGGTGTTAAGTCCACAAGCAGTGTTCATTCCACAGTGTTTACTTTGGTGCAGAGCAACCACAAAAATAAGTTGGTGATTATTCTATTAAGTATAGTCAGGACCCTCTAAGATCCTATCTTTAAACCTACTTGTGAGGTTTTTTGTTTTTTTTTTTAAGTTTCCTTAGGTTCTTTCCACTGAAAATTTATGTTAATGTTGGACTTTTCAAACCATTGGAGTCTTATGATTCACCAAACTAGAATATATTCTCACTGTAGGGCCCAGTAAATGGAAAAATTAAGAAGGAACAAAATCTTTCAACTTTCTCTGTCCCCCAAATTTGCAAGAAATTATATTTAAAGTTAAATAAAAACTGAGAAGTAAAATCTTCAACTTCCATTTTGCAATCCATGATATTTTTTCTGAATAAGATTTTGATCTTAGTTATTAAGCACAGAATATTCTGGAGTAAGACGCTTAAAGTATCATTTAAAATTATATCTCAGTCCAGGGCACAGGGATTGTTGTGCTTCTCTTACTATAGTCCTGAAAACTGGATCAAAGAAAAATTCCGAAAATGGCTACTAAAAACAGAAACAGGAAAGTAACTCCCATGTCCCTGAATCCCTTTGTCTAGTGTTGGCTCTAAATGATGTGGTGCCTTACTCTTTTAAATAACAAGATATCTAATAGCTTGAAATGTTTATACTCCTGGGTAGAAGCTAGACAAAGCATATGCTGTATCATCTACCATCTCATTCAATGAACAAAGTTGAGGGAGGAGGTAAGGGCAAGACAGAGAGAGGAGCTGCACTGGAGACTTCTTTCAATCAGTGAACAGGACCAATGAAGCAACAAAGTTAGGTAATGAGAAAGGAGGGCTGCCAGGTAAATGGTCAGTTTAAAATCCCTACATAAAAGGCTTATTATAATGATGACTGTTCTATACACTACAGACTATAAGGATATAATATTCCATTTCTACCAATTTTCTTTCATACCTAAGCTTCTTTTTATACGTTGTCTTCTCCCATTAGATTGTGAGCTCCTTGAGGGCAGGGACTGTCTTTAGCTTTTCTTTGTATCCGTAGCACTTAGCACAGTGCTTGGCACATAGTTGGTTCTTAATAAATGTTTGCTGATGGGCTCTATCAGAGTTGGATAAAAATAACAGGTATTATTCATTTCTGTCTACTTGGAAGAAAGAAGTCTCATAGACAAGAATAAACATAAACTAACTTTTGATTTTTATCTGCTTAACAAATAACTCCACAATCTTATGCTATTAAATTATCTACCTTCTTCTAAAGCCTAGAGCAAACAAATCATTTCTAATAACTTTTGCTAAAATTGCTGACAGAGATAATAGCCTGCCAAGACCTATTCCACATAGGATTTTCAATACACAATTTATCTTGCATTCTATGCCATGTTCTTTTTATTCATGGGAAAAATATAATTTATTTTACCTGAGATTTATATATTTGCAAGAGTCCTCAAACTTTGAAATAATGATATGGGGAACTGGGATGTAGATGAGTGGTGTCATCAGTATAGGAAACTTCTAATGTTCAATGACAATGGCCTCCTGGTTGTTCTTTGCACAAGGTACTCTATGTCTTTCTCTTCATCTTTACCTACTCTCTTCCCTGGATTCCTTCAAATCCCACTTTCTACAAGAAGTCTTTGTCTCCCTGAATAGACTGTGAGAAGGGACTAGGATATTTTTTGCCTTTCTTTTTAAACCCAAGATTTAGCATGGTGTCTGGAACTTCTAAGGAACTTAATAAATGCTTATTGACTCACTTGAAATTCCATAAACTAAATAAGTTATAAGTAAATTTGTAAATAAGTTATAACTAAAGTTATTTATAACTAAATAAGTATTAGAGTACAGGCACATCTTTTGAAGACTTACTAAAAGCATTTTCAGAAGCGATGATGTATAATTCATTCTTTTCCCATGTGGTTTTAATTTCTCATTTAAAAAAATTTTATTGACATAATTTGTTTTTACAAAATAAGTTTTTTCACATAGTTTCTCAATATATTCCTTCTCTTCTTATCTTTTTTTTAATTTTTTTTTAACCCTTATACTTCGGTGTACTGTCTCATAGGTGGAAGATTGGTAAGGGTGGGCAATGGGGGTCAAGTGACTTGCCCAGGGTCACACAGCTGGGAAGTGGCTGAGGCCGGGTTTGAACCTAGGACCTCCTGTCTCTAGGCCTGACTCTCACTCCACTGAGCTACCCAGCTGCCCCCTCTTCTTATCTTTTTGATGGGGTTGAGATTGAAATTGTTTAAAGGTACATTTTTAAACTGTTACAATTTTATATTTAATGTTTTGTGGATTATTTTATGCAGATGAATGAAATAACTGCCTATATGTATATGTATATATCACAAACTATATATCATAAATTATATACATACATAAAATAAACTGATTTAACATTCTCTTCTGTCATTTATAGTCTTATAATAGTTGCCTACAGACACTGAAAGGTTACATGACTTGCCCATGGTCATATATTTAATAATGTGTTAGAAAGTGAACTTGAAATCACATTATTTCTGAAGGTGAGGACAGTATTCTATCCAATATGTCTTCCAAACAATGATAATCAAGAAGAAATTATCTCAAAAACGGAGAGGTCACCCTTTTTGAGACTTAAACATTCTGAAGACTTTCTCATTACTCGTTCATCAAATTAGCAGTTCTTGTTGCCTTAACTCATTTATTCCAAGCTTTTGCAACAAAACTCCACAGTCAGGTCAGGCAGCTGGGGGAAAGGAAGATGATTCTATCAGTGGACCACAGCTTATATCCAATGATTTCAAAAAAACTTCATACCATCTGAATCACCAAGACAAAGGCATTGTGTTTTTCCTTTCCAGAAATCTCAACATATCATTTTGCAGATTCTTTTCTTCTTCAATATTATCATATACATATTGATAGAGATAGATCTAGGCCCATTCCTTAGCCCCTCTCCAAAAAAAAGACAGAAGTGGGGTTTTAGAAATATATAAACTCCTCACATGACATACTTAAATTCTTTTTTCTAGGATTTGAAATGTTTAGATGCCACAACAGTTACTTTTGAAAGGAAAACCCCCACTAGGGACAATTCTAAAATGTTAATAGCCCCTTTCCTTTAAAATTTCAAGATTCTCTAAATGATTTTGAATCTTTCTGCCTGCTCTACAGGAATTTATAAAGAAATCACTAGTTCAAATTGTTCTGGGCAGCTTTTGACGAGTCATGACTTATCCAAATCATTCTTCCTACCTAAAAAAATCCGAAGGGCCTAGAAAAATTATTGTTGTTAATCTTAATCTTATGTATGCTTATCATAATCAACATTAGTTTTAGTCTCATTTAAGATACATTAAAACTCTGTTAAAATATTCTTTAGCAATGCATAATTAAAACAAAACTTTTGATTGCTTTTAATGATTATGGAAGTTTATGATAATTAGATTTTTGATGCTTTTCAATTTTCTCTTCTTTAAAATAAAGTTGACCCTTCCTGTTTCCAAAACTGTACTTCCGAAATTCCATGGTTCTGCAATTGGTAAATAACTGGAAGAACATTTGAAGTACCAGATTCAAAAGTTTGGAAGACCTGCAATTAAGTCCCTTTCATTTTCCTAATCCTCAAGCGTTTTTGTATTGGATTGTTCTTTTTTTTAAATTTCTAATTGAAAGAAATCTTTGTAAATACATCTTCCTCATCTATCAACTAGAAATATAATGAACAATTGTTGTCCTACTGAGGGCTAATTTTGTTTATGCTTTTGGAAATACAAAATCAATTTGGGATATTCATACTCCTTTTCCAGGATAGCATCCAAGCTAGGCTTCAGTAGTTCAAATATTTGAGAGGAGTTTTACACACACACACACACACACACACACACACACACACACACACACACACTTATTTCATGGTAAAATATTATAGCTTTTTATTGTTTCAAAATTTTAAATTTTTGACACATGGAATCATGTTCTCTTTCCCAACTTTTTTAGCCTTAGTTTCTGACAATTTTGTTTAAACAGAAAAAGCCCTGTGAACTCAAGAAATTATTTTCTGTATTATTATGAACAGACAATGAAAAAAGGCTTGATATGGTTAAACTAATGACCTTTGCTAATCTGTCATAGTAATTACTATTACTTTTGTTTTTATTTTGCTGCTGCTGAACAAATAGAACTTTTTAAGAGCCTCAGGCAAAACAATATGAATTATTCTAATGGAATACACCATAGGCTTCAGGAACATTCAGCAAAAAGTTTAATTTCAAGGCCACCATTTCATTGAACCACAGTTATACAATTTTGCTCATATTTCTTTAAGAATTCAGGAAAACATATCCAGTAGCTGTGTAGGGAATAATTACCCCCACTTAAACAAATTATCTAAATAATCAGTTCAACAATTGCTTTTTTTTGTTGGTCAATTATTTCAGTTTTATCCAATTCTTCATGACCCCATTTGGGATATTATTGGCAAAGATACTGGAGTGGTTTGCCATTTTCTTTTTTGGTTCATTTTACAGTTAAGAAAACTGATGCAAATAGGGTTAAATGTGACTTATGTAGGATCACACAGCTAGTAAATGTCTGGAGTCACATTGAACTCAGGGTTTCCTGACTAGCATTCTATCCACTATATGATTTAGCTACCTAATCATATATTAAGCACCTACTACATTTCTGGAGCTCTGCTGAGCACTGGAGATAAAGAGATAAAAATGAAAGAGCCTCTGCCTTCAAGGAAATTACATTCATTTGGGAAGAAACAACATGTATATAGAAAATTAGACACAGAATAAGTAGTACCATCAGAAAGATACTAAGAGCAAATGAGAAAATCAAGGTAAGGGTTCCTAAAGAAAATGGTTCTTGAACTTTAGTAAGAGGGAGGTGGCATGGAGGTGGGAAGGTGGAGAGGTTCAGTTATCACCAAGTCAGAAAATGGAATATCATCAATGAAGAATAGCAAACAGGTCAGTTTGGCTAAAATGAAGTCTTTGGAGGGGACTAATATGTAGTAAGTATGGAAACATGATGTGGATTGAGACTATGAGAGGCCAAACAAAGGAATCTGGATTTTATCCTAAAAGAGAGAGTCATGGAGTTTTAAGAGAAAGGGACAGGAATTAACAGACCATGATATATTAGGAGATCTTGGAAGGAAAGAAATTAATTAGGAGGGTACTGCCATCATCCATGAGAAGGGTAATGAGGGCCAGAACAAGGGAATATTTTTATGGGTAGATAAAAAGATGTGAGCTATATTATACTGGGAGAGTTGATAAGATTTGGTAATGGAATAAACGTGAGGGGTGAGGGAGAGGAAAGAGTCAAGCAAGTCACAGCTTCAGTTGTGACTATGGGTGAATAGAAGATCATTTTCAACAGAAGCAAAGCCAGGAAGAAGGAAGGATTAAGGGAGAAATACAATTTCTGATATTGCTTCAGAATGACTAGGGTTCACATTGAAACTCAAACGCTATATGATCCAGAAGAAGTAATTTAACTTAACCATTTTATGTGTAAAAGGAATGACGATCAAATGAGGGGGAAAATTAAAATACATACATATATATATATATATGTATATATATATACATACACACACAAATATTTTATAGAACACATATACATTATGCATTGCAAACCTTAAAACTGTGTAAATGATAATGAAGTTGATGAGGGCTTGGTTCTTCTTTTCAAGGTTTAATAGTCAGTGGCATCCAGAAAGTACTTTTATAAGAAAATAAAGGTTGTCACTTAGCAATTAGACCCTAATAATAATAATAATAAACAGATGATAGTAAAATAAATATTCATCATTTTAAAAATATTCTAGAATTTTCCATTTTTAAAGGTTCACTATATTTCCTTTCATAAAATTTTTAGAGCAATTACCTCTTCTTAGTCTCTAGGGAAAATTTTATTAAACAAACTATACAAACAATAATTTAAAGTAAAACTATTTTGCAAGCCTTAAAAACTCTGATCAATGTCATGACCTACCATGATTCCAAAGTACCAGTGATGAAACATGCTACTTTCCTCCTCATATTAAGGAGGTGGACTCAAGATTAGGAAAGAAACATGTATTTTTGGATAGGGACAACATAGGAATTTGTTTGCTTGATTATGTAGAGTTGTTACAAAGTAGTTTGTTTTTTTTAAATTAGTGAGGGTTATTGATAGGGCACCTCACCAAAAAAAAAATTAAAGAGAATCAAAAGAAGGAATCACAAATTAGCAAGATAGCTTTGAAAGGTAACACATTGCATTTATAAGAGGAAAGTAATATCTATATAGCTGAAATTTGCTCTTCCATGTACAATTTTTTCCTTCAGTTCTATAATATACATGAAATATTTTTTGGTTTAATTTAGAATAAAAAGGGAGAAAATATATAAAAGAAGAAAACCTATCTCATAAAGAGAAATATAGGGGACATCTAAGTAACTCAGTGGATTGAGAACTAGGACTAGAGTTAGGAGGTCCGGGGTTCAAATCTAGTTCTAGCCACTTCCTAGTTGTATGACCCTGGGCACTTAATCCCCATTTCATAGCCCTTACAGCTCTTCTGCCTTGGAACCAATATGCAGTATTGATTCTAAGATAGAAGATAAGGGCTTTTTTAAAAAGAAGCATATACATACATACATACACACATAGAGTATATGTGAAAGAATGGAAGCTTAATGGTTATGAACAATACAAAGAATTAAGAATATATTTAAGAATAATACAAATTTCCAGTAAAAGTGGGGATCTGTTCCCTGATAAAAATCTATACTCAACTCTAACCCCTAGAGGCATAAGGTCTAACCCCTGCCCTTTAATCTCCTTTAAACACAATACAATACTTTCTTGAAAGATAATATTCTCAGTTATTGTCAAAATTGTAAGGAATATTTTCTGAAAGAAATAAAAGGAATATTCTGAGTTATTATAATAATTGTTGTAAGAAATATTCTCTGAAGGAAATAAAAGGAATATTCATAGTTATTGTAAAAAAAATCTATACTCAACAGTCTTGAAATCAAGAGGAGAAAGAAATCCTATATTGTTCCTATCTGACTGGACCCGGATGGCTTTCTCAATTGTCTAGTGGATCCTCTGGTCTACTCTGTATCCTGTGTCCCTTGTCTGCCTCTTCTTCTGAAACTATAACCAACTATAGTCTGTTATTGCTCCTGGAAAGGGTGCATCAATCTACTTCCCCATGACTCTATTAGCTTTCCCTAAAATATTCTAAATCGAAATGTCCCTTTCCTGGTCACCACTGCCTTTTCTTTGTTATCTTTCCTTATTAAAATATAAGCTCTTTGAGGGGCATCCTCCCTACTCAGCACATAGTAAGCACTAAATAAATATTTTGCTTTCATTTACTTACAAGAAAATTATAAAAGAAGGACTCTGAATACTAGACTAAATATTATAGAAATAAGTATAGGGATATGACCTATAGTTTTATTTCTCTAATTTCTAAGACATACATTTCAAGAGAAAGATTATGCAAAGAAAAATATACAATGACAATTGTTAATAGATTTTCATCTAGTGGAAGAAGGTATTTAAAAATAAACATATAAAATACCAATTATGTTCAAAGAAGATAGGTTAGACTCAAGCCATGATAGCAACAAAAATATTCCCATAAAGACACAAATCAGAGCCCTTATAATTTACATAATGCCACAATATAAAATATACCCTAGAGCTTTTACTTAAATCTGTTTAATGTAAGTTTTTACATTGGACCCTATCCAAAAAGGTATAACAGTTTAACCTGTGACCTCATCTATTCTGAAAACAGTACTTTATACTGAAAATCAAGATCCTGGGACAAGTAAGTGGCAATTTAGGTTGAAACAAATCCTTTCAAATACAGCTTCAAGTTATACAAGATTTTTATAAGGTCTGAGAACTAAAGAGAATATATCATACTGACAAGG
This sequence comes from Gracilinanus agilis, assembly GCF_016433145.1. Lineage (NCBI taxonomy): Eukaryota > Metazoa > Chordata > Mammalia > Didelphimorphia > Didelphidae > Gracilinanus > Gracilinanus agilis. Next base: position 461,103,446 of record NC_058131.1, read on the forward strand.
AAAAAATGTCAAGATACAGGGGTAAAGGGGCCTGTCTATGTAATGACTATGTGCTGGCTCTGCAAATGCTTAGTATGTGGTTCTGTGCATGTCCTCTCCTCCTTAAACATACTTTCTCCCTTGGCAAACTAATCCTCTCCTTTTCTTTCATCTATTAAGTATGTCTGATGACTCACAAATTTTTATCTCCAGCTGAGACCTCTCTTCTGAGACCCACATCTGGGGATGAAGTGAAGAAATTGGGTATTTTTAGCTTATAGAAGCCAACTCTCAGAGGGGATATGACAGCTGTCTTCAAGTACTTGAAGGGCTGGCATATGGAGGAGGGATTAAACTTGTTCTGTTAGGCCCCACAGCACAGAACCAGAATCAATGATAGGAGTTGCCAAGAAGCAAATTTAAAATTGATATCAGGAAAAGCTTCCTAATATTATAGCTGTCCAAAAGTGGAACAGGCTGCTTTGAGGGTTATTGTGTTTCCCCTCTTTGAAGGTCTTCAAGAAGAGGCTGGACAACCAGTTTTTTGGAGGGTCACTCTCCCCATTTGCATTTCCTGGATAGCCAAGGGACAAGGAAGTTTTACCATTGGAGGCATCCTACTCCCTTTCAGTTTTCATTGGGACAGCTTGATTATTCACAGGGTTTAGATGAAATATGTCATTAACTCTATTCCTTCTGATGAGATAGAAGATCAACATGCCTTATCATTTTCCCTCTGGTCTTCTGGTAACCTAAAGATGCCTGGACTTTGCCATCTGCCCCACTGCTGTACTCTTAGGATTTCTAGGCCATTCTATCTATCTAACAGAGGAATCTGCTTTTATGTATTTTCTCCTGTATTAAGAGTGTAAATTCCTTGAAAAAACTGAATTACTAATTTAGCTTTTACTATTTGGATCTTAATCCCTTTCTTCTAATTTAACGGGGGGCCTGGAAGTCCTCTTACCATAGAGATGTGTAGGGATTAACCAGCTCATAGTGACAGAAAGTAGAAACCGGGGAGCCCCCTGATAGCCCAGCATCAGTTGGTTGGGCTGTCAGCTGCTGACAGTTAGAGCTGGCAGTTGCAGGAAGTTGGTTGCTAGGCGTGAATTGGTTGTTGGGGGTTGGTTGCTGGTGGTGTGATTTGGTGATTAGTTAGTGGTTGGTGTTTAGTTGCTGGAATATAAAGGTGGGCCTGAGCTTACTGAGAGGGCTTTTGGCTTTAGCCTTTATAGGGCTTTTTGGCTTTTGGTTTGTGCTATTAGGGTTTTTTTCCCCTTTCTTGAACTTTTTGGAAGGTGGCTGGTATTCATTGACAGACCTAATTGGGGTGGGATTAAACATTGATTGGGTTGATTTTGATTGGAATGGATTGGGTTGGAACTTTGTGAGGTGGTTAGTGGTAGTTATAGGCAGTAAATATAGGCAGTTTTAGATAGTAATTATAGGCAGTTATAGCATAACTAGTATAAACATTAGGAAAATTTCCTTCTCTGCCTCTTTCCTATATTTTCCTCCTTTACTATATTCATTTTACTATATTCTTTTACTATCTCTATTTTAATTAAACTTAATTGTTAATTGTTAAAAGCTGCTAGAAGGCTTCTTTGGGTTAAGGGGATAATATGAATTTACAACTTTACCATATTTTCATTAAAGCTGCTCTCTTATTTTGTCAAAATCCCTATTTTAACCTTCACAGATCTGCAGAGCTGTGCCTAATGCTTGGTATCTAAGTAAGATTAAAGAAGAGTAAATTCTTATTTGTTCACTTAGCTCTTCATTCATCTATGTAAAAATAGACTAGAAAGCCAATGAGGTCCCCTCTTAAAATTTATTGATCCTCTGATCTCTGTTTTTAGGGCATTTTCAATTGGATATCTCAAGCTCAAAAATCCAAATACCAGTTTATATCTTCCTTTCCTAGGCTCAGTTTATTGTTTTAATTTCACTATTTTTATTAGCAGACAATGACAAGAGCAAAGTCATGGAGTAAAGTACCTGGAACAGCTAATGAAAAATCAGGTAGGTCAAGATCAATCAGTACCAGATATCAGTAAGCCCTGAGAGTTAAAACTAGAGACAGAACTGATCCTATGACTCCTTAGACAAAGAGGCTATATCAAATGATTTACCAGGCCTCTATGTTTTTCTCCCATAAGCTAGTTAGGATCAGTAGCACTCAGTAGTCTGCCCGTAGATTAAGGTGGACATTCATTCAAGCACTGCATATAGTCCCTACTCCCCTCTTTTGGTGGAAATCCAAAGAGTAGTTTACATCATAACTTCAAACTTCAGATCTGAAAGGGACCTTAGATCATCTAAGGAATTCTGGAACTCTGGCCCAGAGGCCAACCTATTCAGATTCATCCTGGCCCTACATTTCACTCTTCTTTTAGCATAGCCATTTTCTGGCTTTCCTTTCTACTTGCTCTCAGAATCTGCAATACCACTGCTCCTGGAATGGCCATATAAATTGAATGTCTTTTCATTCCATTCATTATCCTTTTGACTTCCACAAACCAAAATTACTCATTCCTACTCCCCATTCCCTCTACTACACTGTAAGCTCCTTGAGGGGGCAGGAGCTGTCTCACTTGGTATTTGTGGTCTCAGCATCTAGCACAGATTTATAATTTAAAGTTTCACTAAGACTTTTAGGTTACTTTGTTTAAGCCAATGGGTATATACAAAATATATAGAGTAGGTGGAAGGTGACTTTAGAAAAGACCACCCTTAGCATCTGGGGAATAGGTATGGCTACTGGAGACAATTTGAATTGAGTCTTTTTTTTTCTTAACCCTTAACTTCTGTGTATTGACTTATAGGTGGAAGAGTGATAAGGGTAGGCAATGGGGGTCAAGTGACTTGCCCAGGGTCACACAGCTGGGAAGTGTCTGAGGCTGGATTTGAACCTAGGACCTCCCATCTCTAGGCCTGGCTCTCAATCTACTGAGCTACCCAGCTGCCCCCTGAATTGAGTCTTAAAGGAAGCTAGAGATTCTAAGGAGCAGTGTGAAGAAGGGAGGGAATTTCAGACAGCCATTGTAAAGGCACAGATACAGAAAATGAAGCATCTTGTTTGAGTAATGGAAAGTGGGATCATAAAATGCATGAAGGGGAGTAAAATGTAAGAATATGAGACAGTTAGGAAAGGACCAACGTAATGAAAGCTTTAAATGACAAAGGAGTTCCTATTTGCTTCTCTAAGGTGATAGAGAGCCACTGGAATTTCCTGAGTAATGAGAAAGGTGAGGCAGTGAGACTAATTAGAAGGCTATTTCAATAACCCAGGTAAGAGGTCATAAGGATCTGTACTAGGGTGGTGGTTGTGTGGATAAAAAGTAGGAGATGTATATGAGAGATGTTATGAAGATTAAAAACTACAAGATTTGGCAGCAGAATGGAGATTTGGGATGGGTAAGAGTGAGAAGTCCAGGATGACACAGTTATAATCCTAGATGACTAAGAAGAAAGTGGTACCCTCTACAATAACAGGAAAAGTTGGAAAGAATAGAGAGTTTAGAGGTGAAGATAATGAGTGTTGTTCTGGATATAGAGCATTTAACTCAAGATATACAAGCAACAAGTTAGGAATGTAGGTCTGGAGGGCAAAAGAGATTAAGGATGGACATTCAAATCTGGGAATAATCTGCAATGAGATGCTAACAGAACCCTGAGAGCTGATGAAATCAAAGGGAGAATATATATAGAAAAGAAGGTACAGAGCATGCACATTTAGTGGGCATAAGGTAGATGAAGAACCATCAAAGGGTTTGAGAAAGATAAGTGCTCATATCATCCCTTCCCTTTTTCATCTGCTAGATTTCAAAACTTTATTTAAAGATTAATTCAAATTTTTACTCTTACAATAAATCTTTCTTGATTTCCTTAAGTATGAAATGGGTTTCATTTTCATTCAAATCTTATGTAACATGTTGTTTACTTTTTTATATTATGCATTATTATTTCATATCATATGTATATAAGTCATTCTCATATATAATTACATGAGGGCAGGGAATAAACTTTTTTTTCTGAATTTTGTATCTCCTCTAGCATTTAACATTAAAGCTAAAATTAGAAGAGGCCTCAGAGGCCAATATAGTCCAACTTCTACATCTTTCAAACTTAATAAATGAATGTTGAATTGAACATACTTTTTAATGACAATTATGCACTATGAAAGAAAAACTGATCTTTAGCAGTGAAAATCTGACAAAATTAGAAGTGTTTATTGATTGTCTATTCTAAATCCCTAAGTAATCATCTAAAATAAACTGTGAGATGGCTTGAATTATTTAAAAGTGATGTAAATAGGCCATTTAGATGGTGAAAATATATCAAGAAGATTTAGGATATTATTAAAGACATGTGCCTTTAGTGTACTGTTCTTTATTATTCCATGCTTAAAAGCAAATTACTATAATTCTTCATATTTCCAGTATACCTTTCAAAGCATTTCTAAGCACAGTGCCAACATTCCCTCATCCATGCAGAAAATCTCTCTACAAATCTAGTAATGTGATTATTTCACACAAAAAACGAAGCCCAGTGAAATGTGTATTGTACCAATCTAGTCATGTAGTAAGTACAGAAGACAAAAAAAGAATTCTGAATTCCTGACTTGCAACCCATGAGTTTAGATTTTTCCCTTTCTGAAGCACTAGGAAAGCTTGCAGATGCAAACTCTTCTAGGACAAGCTTCTTGTCCTGTGAAATGAAACTCTGGACTTCAGTCAGTTTGGTCTTATCCAAAATTGTGGAACTTAAGGAAGATGAACAAATGCAAGAAGATATGAAAACAGGACTGGGAATAAATCCATATTCTTGAATTTCTGAGAAACTCCTGCAGTGCATACAACAAAACTGTATCTGTCACCTCTTTCTGCCTACCATATAAAACTGATCTGGGCCTTCCCACTTCTCATGGTGTGACTGTGTTTTCTTCACTGAAGATTAATCATCAGCTTATATTTTAGCAATGACCAAATGGATTTTAATGAGGCAATATGGCAGAGTATCCCCAACTTGGATCAGTTGGTTCATCCTGACAAATGTGCAATATAGGAAGTCAAGACTGTCAGCATCATTTGCTGAGTGAGTTTAAACAGGTGTCTGAACCGTGGGGAAGGAAAGCTAGAAATTAGAAACAGATTTTCAGAAGGGAAATGACTTGTTTTCCAAAGTACTGTGCCAATAAAGCAAATTGGGGGAGGGAAGACAGAATTTATATTTTATTGTATTAAATGGCATGCAGAAGTAGTGTTTCCACATTGTGCATGTGGCTTTAATGAGGGAAGTGGACATTACCCACCAAGTTAAAGGGGAAAAGGACTTTTCATGAAAACTAGTTGTCTGCTTCAATTTCCTCATTTTCAATAATTATATACTGACAGGATAAATGTCAAAGATAAATAAAAGGAATAAGTTAAATTAATATATTTTGGAAAAATGAATATGGAAACTGCTCAAAATAGGCTAACAACCACCCTAATGTCTAAACAAAAATTTCCCCCAAACATTCCCCCAGAATTATGTTGAGATGTTTTTCAGTTGTATCCAACTCTGTTACCATATGTGGGATTTTCGTGGAAAAAAGATACTGGAGTGGTTTACCTTTTCCTTTACAAGCTCATTTTATAGATGTGGAAACTGAGGCAAACAGGATTAAGCAACTTAGTCAAAAACAAGTGTCTGAGACTCGAAACTACCACACCAATGCAACTATCAACAGTTTGGAAATAGGTCTTGATCAATGACACATGTTAAAACCAGTGGAAATGTGCATTGGCCATGGGTGGGGGGAGTGGGAGGGGGGGTTAAGGGGAAAGTAGGAGCATGAATAGTGTAACCATGTTAAAAATGAATATTAATAAATGTTTAAAAAAAAAAAAGGGCAAGGGCTAGGCAAACAGGATTAAGAGACTTACCCAGAATCACACAGCTAGGAAGTATCCTAGTTCAAATTTTAACCTAGGTCCTTCCAACTCCAGGTCTGGTGCTATATCCACTGTGTCACCTAGCTGCCTCTAGAGGGAATGTTTTGTGCCATTTGTTCTTATGTCATTAAAAAATACTTTTGCCAGAGATTTGAGACAACTGACTGATAATGGGAAGCCCACCAGTGAGGGTTTATGAACTATAGTATTAGAAGTCTGAGCCTTTCAGGATTACACCTATAATCCTAAAGATGTCAGTCATCAACTGCTCTTTTGGGGGACCCAACAACCAAGTGGGAGTGGGGAAAATAGTTCCAGAAAGGATTATATATAATAAAAACAATATAGTAAGGTTTGAAAAAAAAAAAGCCTATGCCCAAACCTGAGGCAAGTCTTTAAGCTATCAGCAGCTCAAGAGTTAACTGAATCAGTAGGGGGAGGAGGCCCTCAGAACTCCCAGCCCTCAGGCCATCATACCACCCTGGAAGAACTAAAACTGGCAGAAACCCAAAAAATAAGCCAAGGGCAACATCAAGGAAGGACTTAAGTTTAAGATGATAACCTAACATCCCAGAAAACAGAGCCTACCTACAAAAAAGGTAGGAAAAATGAGCAAACAACAAAAAAAGCACCTAACAAGACTTTTTAATAGAGACAAAGAGCAAGGTACAGACACAGAAGAGGACAGTGAAAGCAAAGCAAACACAGGCAAAGTCCAAAAGAAAATTATGGACTAGACATAGATTCTGGAAGAGCTCAAAAAAGGGGGAATTAGGAAGTCTTAAATTAGACCAGATCCAACAAATGATAGCTACACAGACCTACTATGACCCTGAACTGACACTTATTTCCAAGATAAACTATTAGACCTCCAAGGGGAAAACTAAGAATTAATGTTTCTCTTTACCCCACTTAAATCTATGAAATACTGTTTCTTTACTCCTAGCTTGTTCCTCACTTTGACATATATATGTATATGAATATAAAATAAATGTTTTACTGTCCATAAAACAAAACAAAACAAAAAAAAGTGTCTGAGGCTGAACTTGGACTCTGGTCCTCCTGACTTCAGGTCTGGTGCTCTATCCACTGAACAATCGAGCTGCCCTCTCCCAGAATTAGCCCTGTTTCTTCTACCTCACTCAAGTAGCTGGGTGACAGGGATTATGACATTTAGGTGTTGGAACTTCAGAAGACATCTACTGTTGTTAACAAAACTAGGTGTTGCCATTACTTAAAGAGGAGCATATGAGCAGGAAAAAAATGGTGGTTATGGCTTCTTATTTGCAAATGCCAATTCAATAGAAGGGTAGTAGTAGCTTATCTCTTTTGTAGTTCCCTTCACAACAAAAAGACAGTTTAGAATGGCAACCTAGCAGATCCCAAGGCTTTCATTTGCTACTCTCCTTTGTTGTCCTCTCCAGACTGAATCTTGCTATGGCCTCCCTACTTATTTGTCTTTCAGACCAATGAAAGCTGCTATTATTCCTTCATATATATATATATATATATATATATATATATATATATTTTTAGAATGTAAGTTCCTTGAAGACAAGTACTGTTTCTTTTATATTTGTAGCCTTAGGACTTAGCAGAATGTTTGGCACATAGTTACCCATATAAGAATATTTAACTGGCTAACTGAAACAAATTTTTGTAATGAAATATAATGGATTATTACTGTGTTGTAAGAAAAAATGAATGGGAAGAATTCAGAGAAGCCTGAGAAGACTTTTCTCAACTGATGCAGTGGCATATATAGAACTAGGAAAACAATAAATATAATGACTGCAAAAATCTAAATGAAGAACAAAAAAAGGAAATGCAACATGTCTTCAAACCTACTTGTCCAAGTCTAATTTCTCTCTCAATCTTCAATCTCACACCTCCAACTGCCTATTAGATATCNATATTTTTTTTTTAGAATGTAAGTTCCTTGAAGACAAGTACTGTTTCTTTTATATTTGTAGCCTTAGGACTTAGCAGAATGTTTGGCACATAGTTACCCATATAAGAATATTTAACTGGCTAACTGAAACAAATTTTTGTAATGAAATATAATGGATTATTACTGTGTTGTAAGAAAAAATGAATGGGAAGAATTCAGAGAAGCCTGAGAAGACTTTTCTCAACTGATGCAGTGGCATATAAAGAACTAGGAAAACAATAAATATAATGACTGCAAAAATCTAAATGAAGAACAAAAAAAGGAAATGCAACATGTCTTCAAACCTACTTGTCCAAGTCTAATTTCTCTCTCAATCTTCAATCTCACACCTCCAACTGCCTATTAGATATCTAGTTCTGGATGTCCCAAAGACATCTTAAATTCAACGTGTTCCTTGTTTTCCCTACTAACCTATTATTGTAGAAGCAATTACTAAAACTATTAAAAAATGCACTAAGGGAACAGCTAGGTGGCTCAGTGGATTGAGAGCCAGGCATAGAGATGGGAGGTCCTGGGTTCAAATTCAGCCTCAGATACTTCCTAGCTGTGTGACTGGGCAAGTCACTTAACTCCCACTACCTAACCCTTACCACTCTTCTGCCATAGAACCAATATAGAGTATTGATTCTAAGATGGAAGGTTAAGAATTTTTAATATCTAACTGGGCCTTTTTGTAAGTTCCTGGTTCTCCCCTGAATGGCCAAACCAAATAAATCTAATCTTACTTCCACATGACAATCTTTCAAATATCTTTCAAATATCTTCTCTTGTCCAGCTTAAACTTCTCCAGTATCCTCAAGTGATCACATAATTTGACAGGGATTCAAGGCTCTTCATCATCCAGGTTGCCTTTTCAAAGCCTTTCTTCAATCAGGGTGTCCCAAATTAACCACAATATACCAAATAGGTCTGCCCAGGGCTGGGGGACAGTAGCATTATCACTCTCCTTATTCCTGGTAACTATCAATTCTTTATTCAGCCCAAGTTCACATGTGCCTTTTTTGTTCTTTATTAATGTTTTATTTTTCCCCACTTATGTGTAAAAACAATTTTTGAAGTTTGTTTTCTAATATATTTTAATATTTTATTTTTTAGAAAAATTTTCCATGGTTACATGATTCATGTTTTTACTTTCCTCTTCACCCCCACTTCATCCCACCCCTCCCATAGCTAACACACATTTCCACTGGTTTTAAAATGTGTCATCAATCAAGACTCATTTACATATTATTGATAGTTGCATTGGTGTGATCATTTCAAGTCTACATCCCCAATCATGTCTGCATCAATCCATGTGTTCAAGCAGTTGTTTTTCTTCTGTGTTTCCACTCCTGTAGTTCTTCCTCTGAATGTGGGTAGCATTCTTTTCCATAGATCCCTCAGAATTGTCCTGGGTCACTGCATTGCTGCTAGTACAGAAGTCCATTACATTCTATTTTACCACAGTATATCAGTCTCTGTGTACAATGTTCTCCTGGTTCTACTCCTTTCACTCTGCATCAATTCCTGGAGGTCTTTCCAGTTCACATGGAATTCCTCCAGTTTATTATTCCTTTAAGCACAATAGTATTCCATCACTAGCATATATCACAATTTGTTCAGCCATTCCCCAATTATGTTTTCTAATATTTTAAGCTTCTTATTCCATCTCTTCCTACATTACTCTTTCTCTGAGATGGTAAACAATTTTCTACTGATTATACAAGTGCTCACATGTGCATTTTTGAATGCTGCTTTGTATTTATACTGAGCTACCAGTTCACTTAAAAGCTCACCTTTTTTCAGACAAATTATTATCTAACTATGATACCCAATCCTATACTTATGAAGATGATTTTCTTGAACTGAAGAGCAGGATTTTCCACTTATTCTCACTGAAATTCATCTTATTAGATTCAGCTCAATGCTCTAGTCTTTAAAGACTTTTTGGATTCTGTTTCTGTCATTCAGTGTTATTAGCTATCCTTTGCATCTGTGATATATGCAAATATGATGAGCATTCCATCTTTGCTTTTAACACAGACACAAAATTTTAAAAATGGTATAGAATCAGACACAGATCCTTAGAACACTTTACTGAAGATCATTTGCCAAAGTGACCTTCAATCATTAATGATTCATCTTATGAATCTTGAATTTGTCTTAACTGTTCGATTACCTGGTCTATAGAATTTTTTAATCTCCCTTAAAAGAAAGACATTAGGGACATCTAGGAGGTCTAGTGGATAGAGTCAGGCCCAAAGATAAGTGGACTTGTGGACCTGGGTTTAAATCTGGCCTCACATACTCCTAGCTGTGTGACCTTGGGCAAGTCATTTAACACCAATTGCCTAGCCCTTACTGATATTCTAAGCCTTGGAACCCATACTCACAATAGATTTTAAGAAAAAAGGTAATAGTTTTTAAAAAGGCATTAGATACTTTAACTATTCCTTTATACAATGAGGTTTACAGTGGATAGAGTGCTGGACCTAGAGTCAGGAACTCTTGAGTTGCAGATATGATTTGGGATGTAGACTCTAAACAATCACCCTAATGCAAATATTAATAATATGGAAATAGGTCTTGATCAATGACACATGTAAAACCCAGTGGAATTGCTCTGTGGGCTACAGTGGGGGGGGGGAGGTTGGAGGAGGGAAAAAACATGAATCATGTAACCACAGAAAAATATTCTTAATTAATTAAGCTTAAAAAATAAAATAAAATGTATGCAAATGATAGAGACAAAGATAGATAGATAGATAGATAGATAGATAGATAGATAGATAGATAGATATAACTTTTAGAACTGGTTCTAAAAGTTAGGTTCAGAGATCGGAGAATGACAATAAAATGATCTGTGCCCTCAAGGAGACTATTCTACTGGGGAAATTCTATACATACACACACACACACACACACACACACACACACACACACACACACACACACCTATACCTATATATGATGAAGCAGTTCATTCTATACATGGGGAAAAGGGTGTAGACAAATCCATGGACCGTAGTTTGTGAAGGGAGAATAAAGGCATGTGAACTCTAAACCAATCTAATACAAAGATGTGTTTAGAAACCATAAGAAGTATCTTGTCAATTCTTTTCTATACTATCACAAAAGGAATTTCATATCCAAGCAATCAGTGGTTATTCATTTATACATTATTTGTTTGCTTATTTCATTCGTTAGATTGTGAGATCCCTGAAGGCAAGAACTATTTTTTTCTTCTTAGGACTTTGCTGAGTATCTGATATAGGGTAGGTGCTTAATAAATGTTATTGTTAGTGTCTCCAGGAAGAAGATTATCAAGGAAAAATTTCTCTTTTGTATCTATTTTTCTCTAAGAGTTCTCCCCATTTAAGACAGAACGATCTCTCTTTTAGTGTACAGAAAGTTTTCATGCTGAAAGAACTTTTGAAAAAATATTTTCTCCACCATAAAAGAAATTTTTTATACAAAACTTTTTTATTTCACAGAAAAGACTCATTCTAGATTAAAATCCTCAAAGGGATTTATAAGTGAGATTCTCTAATATGGAACAATAATCATCAGCAATCATATGCAAGAATTAGCACTTGAGTTAAGAACATTTGGCCACTTAAAATCAGGAGGTAAAAACACAGAAACTAACTGAAGCAGGTGGTAGGCACATGTTACAGTGGGGGGGATTCGGGGTGGGGATTAGAATGTGACCAGATCATAGCTTAAAGATAACATTTTTATGGGATAAAATTTAATGAACATGTGGAAATGGAAAATGCTCAGAAAACAGAGCTATTTCCATTTTAAATGAGGACAACAGTTCTGTACCACCAGCTGTTTAGAGTTCATTGAATGAGTATCTAGTTGATAAGGGATAATTACCTCTTCCCTACAGGAGGTGAAGTGTTTCTCATTCTACAGACACCTCTGATGAATGGCCATGAGAAAAAGAGAACAAAACTACATGTCAAGATCAGTTTGGTTCTTAATGGTTTTCTTGAAATCTTGATTTTTTCCCCTGTCTTTCCTAGCTTAACTACAGGAAAATTTGTACCTTGAAATGCACATTTATATCAGGGTGTCATTTTGCTTCAACCTCCTCCAATCTTAGAAGATAAGCAATGGGGTAGGTAGGTGGCTCAGTGGATTGAGAGCCAGGTATAGAGAAAGGGTTCAAATATAGACCTTAAATACTTCCTAGCTGTGTGACCCTGGATAAGTTATTTTACCCCTATTGGCTAGTCTTATTATTATCCTATTAGCCACTCTTCTGCCTTGGAACCAATACTCAGCATTGATACTAAAACAACTGTATTTCAAGATCTGTTTGGTTCTTAATAGTCTCCTTAAAATCTTGTTTTTTCTATCTTTCCTAGTTCAACTGTATAAAAATTTGTACCCTGAAATATATACTAGCATCAACTTCCTCAAACTTAGAAGATAAGCAAAGATCACTACCTGCAATAACAATCTACGGCAGTACAAAAAAGTATTCAGAAGAGGAAAAGACATTATATTATTAGCATAACTTTAATCCAATTATTTTTGTTAATTATTAAAGAGTCTACTATGTGAGAAAACCAAATATAGTTGGAATCAGACATATGATTAAGAAAAATTCCATAAACTGATTGCACCATATGTGTTGTTTACTGTTTGGAATGTAAGCTCTTGGAGGGCAGAGGCTACTTTTGCTTTTATTTTTGTATTACCAGTGCTTCATTTATTCACAGGTCAATTGTGATTGCTGTTATGTATATTTTCTGAGCTAAAATGTTTACTTTTACAACCCTTTTTAGTGTTTTTGTTCATCCTCTTAATTCCAGCTTACTGCTTAACCTAACTTCCTTACCTGAAGATATGTTATTCTCCTCTGGACCAGTTCTGTCAGGCCTTTGGCTTCTTTTTCTCGCCAATCACCAGCACCATCTGCTTGACTGAGGTAGTACAGATCTGTCATTATTGACCTATAAAAACAAGGCAACAACAGACATCTAACTCAAAGATATCGGATCAGAAATCTAGGTAGAACTAATTAATAAAATAATATCTTCCAATTACATGAATTTATCAAACACCTTGAGGTGAATAATATATGCTACTTATTCTAATATTTTCTTTTCATTTTTCATTGAGATTACAGAGTTGTACAGTAGGCCTTTAACATCCACATTCAATACCTAATGAATTTTTAGTATTGAGGCAAACATTTGTTCTAGGTACAGAAAATGGTCTACTTTGTTATTCCGGTGTAGAAGAAACAAAAATATTTAGATCAATAGATGAATCTTCAAGTAGTACCTATTTCTATATTTTAAGGCAGTTTTTTCTAGCTTCTGCACATCTGCTCTCATATTCAGTCATCATGAGTAGCTGAAGAAATATAAAAAAGGGCAAGTTCTCTCATGACTCATATGTTGGTCCAATCTAATGAACTGACTTTGAGGTACTTGCTTAAATTGTATTAGATTGTGTGCAAAATCACTGAGACAGAAGGAAGGCCAGGAACAAGCAAGAAAGCAAAATTACGAGTTGAATTTATCATATTCTTAAAAATTAAACTGTACACAACAGAGATCTGTAGTATCATGTATAATGGTAACTGGTCAAAGAGTTCAGTCTTTATGAACATGCAAACGGTGCTTCTGATGCAAGTCCCCATATGGAAGATGCTGAGGAGCTTGCTTCTGGAGAGAGTCATAATGACAGATGCTGGGAGCATCTTAAAGGAGATCTGGAGCATGAGAAAAATTCTGTTACTTGTTCTGGTTTGCCAACCAAGTGGCAAGGAGGAACCTGTCCAATGAGCTACAATTACAGAGGTGGTACTGGAGGGGAGACAGACATTCAAATGGCACTAATTAACCTGGTTCCATTCTCTCTGTGTAATATCTTCCAGGCTGATGGCATCCCATTAGTGTCCCAATTTTGCCACATAACTAATTTCCTTTATTGCCATAATGGCCAATCTGATAGGTGTGAGGTTCCAAAGGTCAAAGAGTGAGTCATCTGAGGTCTAGTAGTCAATGAATGGAGCTTATGTTTGGTTCTGCAGCCAACCCAACACCTAAGTAGTCAGAAGCAGCAACTTTTGGGACCCACCCCAATGGCAGTTCAGACAAAAGCTCATCCAGCAGAGATGCTGCCTTTGGAAATGAACTTGGTGCCATATAGAAACTGCATTAAGCCTGATCTCACTTTCCCCCAGAGACCAAGCAAGGTGTTATGATGGAGAGAGAGCCTCTGATGTGCTGAGGAGAAATGTTTGTATGTATATTCTTGATATAACTTGTAAGCAAGTATCTCTTTATGAAAGCTAATTTATGTTAACTGGTTAAATAATCATTAGCATCTAACAGTAGGGACAGTGGGCCTGGGGGAAATAAAACACACTAGATTGGAGGTTCAAGGTGACATCATTAGAAAAGGGAAACCCCAACCTTTCAGTTGTACCCAGAGGACCCTGAGAAAGCAAGGCTTGCTTTGGGGAGAGCAAGGCAAAAGATATGCTCACTATGCATGTAGCTTTATTTTGGAAATTCCCATTTTATTTGGTGTTTGTTAAATTCAGAATAAAATACATATATTTTTAAAAGTCAGTAAGAATTCCAAGAAATAAGCCAGTGTAACATCTGTACAGGTAAGACTTCTCTATTATTTTGGTAAGCCCTTCTTCATGCCCGAAGCAAAAAGACATTTGTGTTGGAATACTGACACCCCATTTCCCATCTCCATGCCTTTGCAGTGGTTGCTCCTCATTAGAATCCTTTCCCTCCCCCATCCTCTTGACTCTTAACATTCCTAGATTCTTCCAAAATTTAGCATGAATGCCATCTGCAGGAGGCCTTCCCAGTCCCCCTGCCTTCTTGAGCCTTCCTCTCAATGTTACCTTCCTCCTGCTCTCTATGTGCCTATTTAATTACATGCTGTTTCTTTCATTTGTAGGTAAGCTCCTGGAAAACTCACCTGCAAATATGTCTGCCTTTTTTTTTTTTTTTTTTTTTTTTTTTGCATCTACAGGGCTTGCACAGTGCATGGCACATAGTATAAATGCTTGGTGATTGGATGACATAAGTGGGGCTAGAAACCAAGAAAAAGAGAATGATGCAGTGAACAGTGCACAGAACTGGAGAGATCCCTGTGCATCATCTGTGCAGTCTCAGAGATAGCCATGTGCCTTAAGGAACTAGAGTCAAATGGTGATATTGGCAATGGTGACTTGGGCACAATGGGGAGGTCAGAATCTTGCCCCTACTAGTACCAGACAGACCAATGTGGCAGGAAAACAAGTGCATCAGGGAATAATAAGACAAAGAACCATAAAGGATAGGAGAAAAATGGCAGACTTTGCCCTTGTTGGTACTAAAGAGACCTTTTATAGAAAGCTTGGTGAAGTGGAAAGAGTTCTGAATTTTGAGTCAGAGGAACTGGGCTTGAGTCCTAGATTTGCCATCTCCTACAACTTTTCTAACTTTGAAGAAGTTATCAAACATCTCTGGGGCCCAAGTGTTCACATCTGTAAAACGAAAGGGTTTCTGATGGTTAAAGTACTCAGGCTCAAATGTACTCTTTATTTTTGGAGAACAATATAAAATTTGTCCTTTATTCAACATGTTAGACTGAGCAGTTGCAAGAAAGCTGGAGACTCTTCAAGAAGTCAAATTTTACTTTTTTTAGGGTTTTCCTGACTTGAATGAATAGAGGAGGTTTAACTATAGATGTGAGAAACTCTGAAACATTTGGGTCCAATCAATATATATTGTAACATAAATTACACTAGTAAGAAACTTTAAATGGAGAAAGATTTGGGAATCGCCAGGAGATGGCCAAATGTGTCATGAGAGATATTTGAAGCCATAGTAGTTGATATTATTAAGGGAAAGAGTAAAATAAAGCTTAAGACAGAACACTGGGGAACTCAATATCATTAGAATGTGGAAGAAGGTAGAAAAACCAACAGTGGAGACAGCAGAAGTAGAGAGAGAATCATGAAAAGAAATTATCAGGAAGAAAGGACTGATCAGCAGAATCAAATGAAAAAAGGTGACTTTGTTGGGAGGGGGTACTAAATTACAAAGATATTGGAAAGAGTTGTTTTAGCAGATTAGTGAAGATAAAACAGGATTATAAAATTATAAGAGGTAATTACTCAGGAAATTAGAATACTCAAAAAAAATTTTAACCTTTTAGAATCAATACTATGTTTTGGTTCCAAGGCAGAAGAGCATTAAGGGCAACCGGCCCGTGGTTACATGCCTAGGAACTGCCCCCAGGATATTCTTTTTAGGAGAGGACATATGAGAATAGCTTTAGAGAATAAGTTAGGTCAAGGGGAGACTTTTTAATTGTTGTTCTTTGGTATATTTTTTTAGCACAGATGTTTGCAAGATAAGTGGAAGGTACCTCTAGAGAGGGAGAAATTGCAAACAAATAAGAGAGGATGACTGATGCAGCAAGATCACCATGGAGATTAAAGGTTTGGGATCCCTATAAGGAGATTCTCAACCTGACATATCTATAGAATTTTAGACACAGATTTAAATCTAAAAAAATATATTTGAGGCCACTGAATCCAACCCTCCCTAGATTTTAAAATTAAGAAACTGAAACCCTGTGAGGTTAAGTGACTTGATCAGGGTCCCAAAGCCAATAAGTGTCTAAAGCAGTTTATTAACTCATCTCTTCCTAAATCCAAGGATAGTCTGTTAATCATTTTATCACCTAGTTTTTATCCTCTTACTTTCATAATCAGTAGAGATGATATTCAAAGGGCCAAGACAAAAGATGCAAAAAGGTATGAATAAAAGAGAATAATAATGCAGTGCTTAAGAATTTTAATTTCTTATGAGACACAGCACATGTATAGCTTTTATCAGATAACTTGTCATTTGGGGGAAGGGAGAGGAAAGGAAGGGTGGCAGAGAGAGCATCTGGATGGTAAAATATCAGAAAACATGTTTAAAACTGTTTCTAGGAGTAATTGGGAATAAAATATAAAAAATAAATAAACCAACATCCAAATTGGGGTGGGGGGAGGAGTCAAAGACACAACTTGTGGCACAAGTCACTAAATTTTTTTTTTTTTATCCTGGGACTCCATTCTAGGAGCATAGGGCCACAACCAGTAGGCAATAGGTCACACAGTCGCTCAGGGTCACCCAGCTGGGAAGTGTCTGAGCCTGGGTTTGAACCTAGGACCTTTCATCTCTAGGCTTGGCTCTCAATCCACTGAGCTAGCCCAGCTGCCCCTACTTTAGGTTGCAGTTTCTTTTAGCAGATGTAGTTTTTACAGGGTGGGGTTGCTAGCCCCATGCCCAACCCTCCTCCTTTTTCATCCGGGCTAGGGACCGTCCTTAGCCCAGGAGTGGTAAGGGTGGGCGATAGGGGTCAAGTGACTTGCCCAAGGTCACACAGCTGGAAGTGTCCGAAGCCAGACTTGAACCTAGGACCTCCAGTCTCTAGGCCTGGCTCTCGATCCACTGAGCCACCCAGCTGCCCCCCCACTAAAATTAGCCTAAGACAATCTATCAGTTTACTACAAAGGCCATTCACAACATTATAAACAGCCAAATAAATGGCACTCTGAGCTGCTGGTTCCATAATCACATCTTCTTGTTCATATAAAAAAACTCCACCTTGAACCATGAAGGCTATGGTACCATCACCAGGAGTTGTAATAGTTAAACTTTCATTTTCCCCAAAAAGCTTCTGATTAGTTGAACTTCAGGAGCACCTTCACTTTGTTTCCAACATTGCCAAGTATGAACTACTATAACATTTTCTAATAGTACTGCAAGAAAGAAGAACATATATGTATATATAATATAGGTAGTGATATGTAATATCAATAATAGATGATATAGGCATGATATGAATATATGATACACATGCTAAATGTGGCATATACATATTTGATAAATATAGTTAATTCATTTAAATAGTGTTTGAAGGTTTGCAAAGCACTTTAAACTTGTTAACTCATTTAATCCTCTCAACAGCCCTGTGAAGTAGAGAAGCTAGGTATAGTTTGATCAGCCCTCATGTGTAGTCACTACAGCCCTAATTCCCATAATATTCATGAAGAAAGTCAACAAAAATTTACTCAAATATAACAACATTGACTTAGTATGCCTAAATCCCATAGTTTTTTAATTTTTTATTAAGTTATAGAGTCATTCATATGAAAGCAATGGTCTCCCACTAATGGGAGCACTTTATAGTACTGTTAATTTTTATTTTTTAAAGCAGTATGTTTCTCCCTCAAATTTTACATTTACCTCTCAAGAGCTAAAAATGAGCTATTATATTGATACATTAAGTAAAACCACTACATTGTCCTTAGCTAACACATAATACCTTTTAATAGTCCCACTGAATAAAGCAATACCATTAATAAGAAACACATGCATGTAAAAAATCACTGCCATAGCTCAGAATATAAATGCCAAGTTGTTACTGTTTGTGACTAAATTAACAATGAACTGGCTCCATATAAGAGCCTGACACAGTAGGGTTGTTATCAGGTGCTGCATTTTAAGCATTTGTTTAATGTATTCACATTAGTAACTAAAAAGGAACTTTATAACCTGGTTATATCCATTTTCTCCATCTACAAACAAGGTAATGGGTAAAGAAAAAATAGGATTATTAATCAAATTTTTCTTACTTATTATTCTCAGTTAAGAATCTGCACATTTTCTGTTTATGTAATAAAGTGATTTTAGTCCAAAAAGCAAAAGATTTCAGATTCCTGCTCTCCTTAAGTCACTGAGGAGTTTATTAACAGCCAAAGGAGATAAAAGCATGCATGTGTATGTATATAAGTTATCTATACTTGTGTCTCCTTTATCTTTTCCCATTTAGTTTTCACCCTTTTGTAATCTTTATTTCTGTCCTCAATACTCAACTAACATTGTTAAGTAATACTTAATTTTAGTATCTTCCTTCTGAATCCACCCCTATTTTATTCTGTATTTTTCTTATTTGTGCATTGCTGATTGCACATGGACTCTCCCATTAAACTGGGAGCTCCTTGTCAGAAGGAACTGATTTTTACCCTTTTTTTGTATCCTCAACACTTAGCAGAGTGTCTGATCCATAGTAAATGCTTATCTTGGTTAACTGATTAATTGATTAAAATTACCATGATCAACTGCTAAAAGTAACGGTCCTTTGTCCCTCCTCCTTCTTCTTGTCCTCTTGGCAACATGTGACATTGTTTAACCTCTATTTCTGGATCTCCTCTCTGAAGAGAAACTTTTGGACTCCACAGAGAACAACAAGAAATTCTATTGTCTAAATGTATAAAAGTGCTCTAGGAAGGCCTTCAACACACTGGGTGAATCCTCTGTGGATCAACTACTATGTGATAAGAACTGACCAAGATATGAAGGTAAGGTAAGAATCCGTACTGGTATGGGTGAATACTGCTTCAATGAAAGCATCAATTCACTTACATATTGAATTCTTTATTGTTAACAAAGCAATAGTACTGAATTCAGTTCAAGGCACCACATTTTACAGGGGTCATGGACAAGCTGAATCTTAACCAGAAAAAGATGAAAAGGATGATAACAGAACTCAAAAACATGCCATATAAATTAACCAGATGAGTTGCAAAAATGTTAGTCTAAGAAAGAGGAAATATGGCAATCATAAGACCAGGCCTGCAATCATTTACAAAGCTTTTATTTAAAGGGAGGATTAAATGTGTGTTTGACTCCAGAAAGCCCTAACTTAGTAGGAGCTGTCTGTTTGTAGAACTGAATTGAACTAGAGCCAATAGGCAGCTGAGAGGCTCAGATTTTTGGTTCTGCATAAAGAAAAATTTCCTAATAATTAGAACTGTCAAAAATTAGAACACAGTCTGCCTAGAAGTGCTTAGTTCATCTTCACTGAAGATCTCCAAATAGTAGCTGGATGATTACTTGCTTAGGATATCATAGATGAGATTCATTATTTGTGTGAGGATAGGGTAACATATCTCCTTTTCAGCTCTTAGGACTGTGGTTCATGTGATCCTCATATTCTACAAAGCAAGATTTTTTTATTTTTCTAAGGATTCAAAGGGAGAAGCTCTAGACCTGAATTTGTGGTAGAGAACCTTCTTCCTTGGATGCTTATTGGCTTCATTACTTATAATATAGTCTTTTTTTTTAAACCTTTACCTTCCATCTTGGAGTCAATGACAAACTACTCAAACAGTATCTTTGCCAAGAAAACCAAGAGTCAGACACAATTGAAAATGCTTGAATGACAACAGAGGAAAAGATTGTATACACAGATTATAATACTATAAATGAAAAGAAAACAAAAATGAGACCGAATGACATTTGATTATAATGACTAACCTTAACCCAAGAGAGGAGAATGGGAGATGAGAACCCTTCACTTCAGTTGGAGAAGTGGGATACAATGTGCATACCATGCCACATATACTATCAAATATAGATACTGTCAAGTTGGGTTGCTCTGTTTTTTCATTGTTACAGGGGAAGATTTATTGAGGGGAGAAAAAAGGAGGGAGAAGAAAGGATCCAGAAATGATTGTGATATCAAAATCAATAAACCTTTAAAATTTTTTTAAAAAGAAACATTAGTCAGTTAGTAGAATGCAGAGCTGGAACTTAAAGAAACTAGAATAGGGATTATGAAAGAGCTATTGCAAAAAAGGGCTAATCAGGATCTGGACTAGAGTAGTAGTGACCCAGAGAATGGGAAAGGAGCAAATCTGAGAGATATTTCAAAGCAAGGATAATGAAGGCAACAATGGATTTGATGTATCTGTTAAAGAAGTGGCTAAATTCAGAGATAATTCTAAGACTTTATCCTTGTGATAAGAATGGGACATGCAAACAGAGAAATAGTCAATTAATATATATTACTTAAGTTGGTTAGCCTTACAAATTATACACACTTTGATGCAGTAAATCTCAGGAGCTATACTACTAACAATATATTTCAGGAGTTTGGGTTTAAATAAAAATAAGCACGATGGGTTTTTTGTTTTGTTTTGTTTTGTTTTAATTTTTTATTTTTAGAAAAATTTTCCATGGTTACATAATTCATGTTTTTACTTTACCCTTCACCCCTCAAACCCCCCCACACACACCCATAGCTAACTCACATTTCCACTGGTTTTAACAAGTGTGATCAGTTAAGACTTATTTACATATTATTGATAAGTTACATTGGTATGGTTTTTTTGGGTCTACATCCCCAATCATGTCCTCATCAATCCAAATGTTCAAGCAGTTGTTTTTCTTCTATATTTCCACTCCTGTAGTTCTTCCTCTGAATGTGGTTAGCGTTCTTTTCCCTAAATCCCTCAGAATTGTCCTGGGTCATTGCATTGCTGCTAGTACAGAAGTCCATTACATTCTATTTTACCACAGTATATCCGTCTCTGTGTACAGTGTTCTTCTGGTTCTGCTCCTTTCACTCTGCATCAATTCCTGGAGGTCTTTCCAGTTCACATGGAATTCCTCCAGTTTATTATTCCTTTAAGCACAATAGTATTCCATCACCAACATATACCACAATTTGTTCAGCCATTCCCCAATTGAAGGGTATACCCTTGCTTTCCAGTTTTTGCCACCACAAAGAGCGTAGCTATGAATATTTTTGTACAAGTCTGTTTGTCTATGATTGCTTTGGGGTACAATCCCAGCAATGATATGGCTGGATCAAAGGGCAGGCATTCTTTTATCGCTCTTTGGGCATAGTTCCAAATTGCCATCCAGAATGGTTGGATTAGTTCACAACTCCACCAGCAGTGCATTAACCTCCCAATTTTGCTACATCCCCTCCAGCATTCATTAATCTCCCCTGCTATCTATCATTTTAGCCAATCTGCTATGTGTGAGGTGATACCTCAGAGTTGTTTTCATTTGCATTTCTCTCATTCTTAGAGATTTAGAACACTTTCTCATGTGCTTATTGATACTTTTGATTTCTTGACACTATGCCCCCAAATTCCTGACCTATGAAAGCAGGTCTTTCACACCACTAGATCTATGATGGATGGAGACCCAAAAGATGGCCAAATGGCAGGAAATCAGACCTAAGAAAATCCAGGGTCCAGCCGGTTTGGTTAAGAGAAAACAGTAGATGGGGAGAGCCTAGATGATTCCTGACACAATACAAAATAAGCAACTGACACTCACTTCTCCACAATTTAGAAAGGAAGCTCAGAGGCTTGTCAGAATGTATTCTTTACATATTATTACTAAGTAAACCTCTTTTTAGTTAACTTTTGAATGATTCACGAATGACACATTTTGTTCTAATTTGAACCATAAGCATCAGAACTACTTGAATGAGG
The DNA here is from genome assembly GCF_016433145.1 of Gracilinanus agilis. NCBI lineage: Eukaryota > Metazoa > Chordata > Mammalia > Didelphimorphia > Didelphidae > Gracilinanus > Gracilinanus agilis. The sequence continues at coordinate 461,125,623 of NC_058131.1, forward strand.
TCTGATTTTTATAACCTCGTATTTATCAAACTGGCAAAAAAAAGAATTTTTAAGTAATAAAATTCAATATGGGGGATGTGGAAAAATGGTTAATATTTTTTATTATAATCTATTATAATCTAGAAAGCCATCTAGCAGTTCAAAAAAAAAGTTAAATAAAACAATTTTATCATTTGACCCAATTATTCCACTGCTAGAAATATATCCTGAAAAATATTATTAAAAAAACAAACAACAGGAAAAGGAGCTTCTTGTAGAAAGATTTCTAGGAGGCAGCTGGGTAGCTCAGTGGATTGGGAGCCAGGTCTAAAGCAGGAGGTCCTAGGTTCAAATCTGACCTCAGACACCTCCTAACTGTACGACCCTAGGCAAGTCACTTAACCTAGCTTAGCGCTTGCCACTCTTCTGCCTTAGAGCTAATCCACAGTACTGATTCTAAGACAGAAGGTACAATTAAAAAAAAAGGTTTCTAAAGCAGGAGTATTTCTAACTGAAAGCAAGCCAAAAATAAACTAAATATCCAACAACAGAGGAATAGTTTCATAAAGTATAATACATTAATGTTATGGAATAAATAATGCAATTAATATTGACCAATAGAAAGTCTAAAAAAGTTAGGACCTTTATAATAAAAATTATAACCAGAATGTAAACAGTAACCATACATGCAGAAAAAATGAATGAGAATTAATGGACAAAGAATCTTGACATAAAATGGAAAGAATGACTGAAAAGTTATGGCATTCTGCAAGATGAAAAATACTTGTTTAAAATGTCAATAGTATTAATGACTATACTGTCATAATATTATATTATTTTATAATAATATATTATTAATAAAATAAAATGTACTAGACACATACATTGAAGTGCCTAATTTATGGCTAGAGAATATTATAATTCAAGTGGATTAATTAGTCAAGTATTGAAAAAGATCTGTGATTTTATAAATTAGGGAGTTCCCTCCAACAGTGCAGGTTACAACCCATCCTAACTCTCAACTCAGTGCTATTATAAGCTTATCACAGTCCATTCAATATGCCTATCCAAATTCCTCATTTTCTACTGAAAATATGAGGGTACCAGTTCTTTATGATGTTGAGGAACACACATATTCTTTAGCATTCCCATTTAGAAGATAACATGAGTGGCTTAGTTCTAGTTTCTCTAGCACTTTGTTTAAGTTTATATTCTCCCATCAAATCTTCTATTATTTTTGCCCTAAACTGAGGAAATTCAAATCTCCTACTATTACTGTATCATTGTCTATATCTTCATGTAATTCAATTAATTTTTTCCTTTATTAATTTAGATGTTAAGACATTTAGAACACAGTTTAATATTAATATTTCTTTATTGACTGATTCTTTTCAGCATAATATAATTTCCTTAATTATTTATTACATAACTAGTGGAGATATTTTTTAAAGATTCACCTAATGGATAGTTTTAAACAAATTTCAACTTTTTAGCTGTGTTTTTTTGGTAGGGGACATATAGTTGGGTTTTGTTTTCATATCCAATTTGTCATTCTCTTTCATTTTGTGGATTACCAAATCCATTCACATTTAAAGTTATAAAGTAAAGCACTGTCTTCCTCCATTTGCCTTTAACATTGATTTTGTTACTGAATTAGGATTACTTCTGTTCTCTTTTCTTGTTAAAAATTGTATTTTTTCTCTTCATACTCTAAGAACTTGTGGGCAATAGGTTTCTACAAAATTATTTTGTGACACTTGCTGGCTACTATTAACATAACATATATATATGTTCATATATATATTTACATATGTATATAACATGGAATAAATTCATAGCTTTTTTCTTTTATTTGAGGACTTCAGGCAGATTATATATCTTTAGGTTTTATCAGTTTTATCATTATCAACTTCTGTATTCATCATAGTGTTTCCAGTCTAGTGATAAATGACTTATAAGAAGGCAAGCAAACCATGTAGATGACTCAACCTGCTACTCTAAGGGAATAAAAACACCTGCAAAGAGCTTTCCCATTCCCATCTGCAAGTAATAATGTCAAAATGAAACAACATCTATAATAGAGTCATAAGCACCCATTCAATCCAACTCAATGATAATTGCTATGTGCCTAATTCGGTATCTAGTATGTGATACCCATGAACATGGCATAGCTTCAATCCCCTCATGATGGGAAAGGTAAACAGAAATGATGACTGCAAAACTTGCAATAGTAAATTTCATCACGGAAAAAGTTATTTTAAAATAGAGATCAGCAAACTACAGTCAACAAGCCAAAACCAGCCTGGGACTTGTTTTTATATGGATCACAAGTCAAGTTTTACCTTTAAAAGTTTTGTTCTGTCTTAAAATATAAGATCACTCTTGACTTGGGGCCATACAAAAACAGGTGATGAAATTGAATTTGATCCAAGAATCATAGTTTGTCATCTTTTTCTTTAAAACCTAAATACCCTAATATCATATGCAGTTAACCTAATGCTTTGGAGTATCATTCCCTTCACCCAAGCTGTGATGAATGCTAAAACTAGTGAATCAAGTTGCATATGTCCTGAGTGCATGTATTAGACAAGTAGGACACACTAAGATATTAATATAGACTTTTTCCTTCAATGAGTTTACATGATTTCAGAGATCAGAGAATCATTACTGCCTTAAAAAAGAAAAGCAAGAAAGATGACTGTGGCCATTATTATGGGATTGCACTGCTCAACACTAGGCAAGCTTCATATGAAAAAACTTTTCATTCACCACTTCAAAATCTAAAAAGAACTAGATCCAAAATGTTTGGAGGCATGGAACAGGCTTGTTATTAAGTGGTATTATCTTCTATCACAATGGAAAACAATAGAAACAACCCCCATTTTACAAAGTATTACACATAGAGATTTTTGTTGTTCATTCATTTCAATTGTGTCCGACTATGTTTCTATTTGGGGTTTTCTTGATAAAGATACTGTAGTGGTTTGTCATTTCCTTCTGCTGCTCATTTTACAGATGAGAAAACTGAGGCAAAAAGGGTTAAGAGACTTGCTCAGGATCACACAGCTAGTAAGTATCTGAGGCCAGATATGAACTTGGGAAGATGAGTCTTCCTGACCCCAGGCCAGGCACTTCATCCACTGCAACACCTAGTTGCCCCTTTACATGAAGACCCTGAGTTGGAAATAAGCTAGAAATGTTTTCTTCTTTTTGCAAAAAAAGTCGCCAAAGCTTTCCTTTGTTGAGCTTCTCAAGTGCATTTCAATTTGATTACATTTACAAAAATGATACTTCTATCAACTTCTTAGTGAAGCTACTATTTCATAAAGATAGGTACTCTAGTATATGTATGTGATGCAAGTTTATTAATGTCAAGTTAAGTCAATAAGCATTTAAGTACCTATTATGTTCCAGACCCAATAAGTGCTGAGGATACCCCCACCAAAAAAAAAGGCAAAAAAATCATCCCCTGCTCTTAAGGCACTCAAAGTCTAATGAAGGAGACACATGCCAATAACTATATACAGATGAGCTATATACAGAATAAATCAGAGAAAATAAACAGAAGGAAGACACTAGCATTAAGAGGGATTAAGAATGGCTTCATCCAGAAGGTGGAACTTCAAAGAAGCCAGGCAATACAGGAGCTACAGAAGAGGAGACAGAAAATTTCAGAAAGGGAGGAACAACCAATGATAGTGCCTGGAGTCAGGAGATGGAATGTTTTGGGGAGAGAAACAGCAGGAAGGCCAGACCACTGGATCAGAATATATGAAGGACAGTAGAGAGTAAAAAAAAATAGAAAAGGTTGGAGAAGACCAGGTTATGAGGGTATTAGGTAATGGTTAGTAATTCAAAAACATAATTCTTTAAAGAATTATTCTGATATAACAGAAAGCTAAAGTGAATAACCAAACTTTTGAATTTAAACAAAATGTCAAAACAAATACATATCATACAACTTTGAATTTAAAAATTCAACATAAAATCCAGAAGATGATCTGTAAGAATTCTTCTATAGCTGTTCTAACTGAAAACCTGTTCAGTTCTTATAATTTCCTAGAATTATTTTAAATCCTCAGAACTTCCATATATTCAAGGATATTACATGTATAGAAAATGTCAGTTCACAATTGGTATTCTGAGTGGCCTAGATGTAGACTCTAAGTAGTGCTAAGAACTTAATTAAACTTTTCTAACATAGGGCATAATCATATGATTTAGAACTGGAAGGGAGTTTATCAGTCACTGAATCCTTTCATTATCCAGATGAAGAAACTGAAGAATACAGAAGTTAAATGATTTGCCCTGGAGCCTGAGTCTGCTCAGTAGAGTCTGAGGCCAAATATGAACCTGGGTCTTTCTGGCTCTATCCAGTGCTCTGCCTAGTCTTCAGACTCTCATTCTCACAATGAGATATTTTAATTTCACAAACAATTGAAAGACAGACCTACCTTGCCATGGTAACTCACATACATTAGAATCACCAGATAATAATAGCAATTATATAGTGCCAGGAATTGTGTTATGTGATTTTTACAATTATTATCTTATTTGATCCTCACGACAATTCTGCAAGGTAGGTTTTAATATCCCCACTTTACAATTGAAGAAATTGAGGCAAAGAGAGGTTAAGTGACTTGCCCAGGGTCACTTAGCAACTAAGTGTTTGAGGCTAGATTTGAACTCTGGCCTTCCTGGCTCCACTTTAGCCACTACACTACCAACGGCCTTAAAAACTGGTTATAGTTTTCAAGCTAGAAGAGAACTTAAGAGATCATCTAGTTCAATGTCCTTATTTTACAGATGAGGGAACTGAGGTCTAGAAGTTAAGCAATTTGCCCAAGGTTCAGCTGCTCTTCAATTGTCAATTTTCAATTGTGTCCATCACTTCATGACCCCATTTGTGATTTTCTTGGCAAAAATACTGGAGTAGTTTGCCACTTCCTTCTCCAGCTCATTTTACAGATGAGAAAACTGAAGCAAACAAGAAATTTTCTTCCTCCTCTACTACATCTCATGAATTCTGTGGCTTCTTTCAAGTTCCATCTTCTGAAAGAAGCCTTTTTTAATCTCCCTTAATGCTAGTGTCTTTCATCTGTTTATTTTATGCCAAGATCACACAGTGAAATAAGTGTCCAAGGCTAGATTTGAACTCAGGGCCTTCTGAGTCCAGAACTACTGCTCTATATATTGTGTCACATAGCTGCCCAAATTGCCCAAAGATCCATAGTAAATAATAGTATTAGAAAAGAAATTCATTATGTCATCTCATGCCAAATCCATCATTCTTTTCACTGTCTATGGGCTACTATCATTAGGCATTTATAAAATATTTCTTCAAATTAATCCAATCCATTTGAAATCCTTATTACACTAATCCTATAAAATCATGAGTGCTAAAAAAAATCTCCATGAAATTATTGTTATTCTTTAATTATTACAACAGGGGAATGACATTAAAATTTCTGATATTTTTGTTGACATCAGCATATGAAGCTCTCTTGTTTAGAAAAGTGTTTTTCCTCCTTCACAGGAGTAGGTAATATTAATATAACAATTTTTCTTTTATTGTTTATTAATGAGAAAGTAATTACCACCAGAACCCACTGGGAATATAGCCTTTTGAATATAATTGTTCCAAGGACAGGTATTACTGTATTTATAATGATGAACAGATTCATTTTGTTGGAACAAAAGGTGAGTATTTTTATTTCTGAGCAAAATAAACTATATTTTTTAAGTACATAAATAACAAGTAGAATCAAATTTAAGTAGTCACTAATTCCTAATTTCCTTTTCCACTAAAGAAATGGAAAGGTAATTAATAGATGCTATTTTTTAAAAACTCAAGATCTGCTATTAACCTTTAATTAGCAATAAAAAGATGTTTAAGTTCTTAATATTTTTAATTTTTAAAAACTATTTTCCTTATTACTACATATTAAAAATAGTCTATCCCAACAAAAATAGCATTCTTTTAACCTTAAATTCTTATGGAAAAAAATCTGAAATGAATTCACAAAGATAAATGTTTTAGTTTATTGGTTATCAACATTTTCAAAATTTATCTGAACTAATACTTTCAGAAATATACTTTTAAAGTATTTCATATGCTATGTTTAATTGAGATAGCACATTTTGTGTCAAATACAATCTAAGATCAATGATATCATTTCCTCAATCATGGATTAATTTAATAACCAGTAGGGTATTAAAAAAACATTCATGTCCCATTCATATATTATAGGCTTTCTCAAGACTAGAAAAAAATTAAAACAGAGAGTACCTTTCCTGATGACCCAAATCAAATAGAAATTCATCCACATGTCTTTGGAGGTCACTTCCTTCTAAATTTTTCAATTTCTTCAGTTCACTCTGGAGAAAAAACCAGAGCTCCTTAGCTCCATTTTCAATCCTCCTCCTCAGTATTTCATGATCCTTCCCTAGACCTGCTATTGAAGAGCATAAGAATATGAGCATTTCCAAAACTTGGCTGAGTGGAAATTTTCAAATATTTGTGAAAAGCAAATATTTGGGGAAGAAAAATGAAAAGTGGTATAGTCACCAACCATCTCTGGTTTGCTTCTTGTAATTTTCTATCTGTTCTTTGGCTTTTAAAAGCTGTTCTTCTAAAGCACGTACCCTTCCTGTAGCTGGTCCCTGGTCCATGGGACCTTCTGGTATCCTACAAGATAAGAAACAAAATATAATCATTTAGATAATAAATTATGCAACAATACATGCTTACTTTGCTAAAAGTTATTTACTGATAACTCTGCAAATCACTTTATCAAAGAGCACAATAAAAGCTGCAAATGGATTTCTCTCTTCTTAGGCACAGAAGAACATTAGGAACAATGTTGGGTTAAAATAGAAAGGAATATTCCAGTGTAGTTGTGTTCTTTCAAGATGCAGAGAACCCTTTTCAAAACCTTTCTCACTGTTCTCAAAACACTGCTATTACTCTTCCCCATGGTTACTCTCACAACAATTGTCAGAGGTTGTATATCATTCTGGATTAACCCTAAGGATCAGAGGTAACAGAGTAGTAACTAGACTATGGGACATAAAGCCAGAAAGATTTGGGTTCAAATTCTGACTGAGATAATTACTGGCTGTATGACACTGGGCAAATTACATAACCTCTCTTGGACTTGGTTAAATCTGTAAAGTGAGAGAATTGAATTTGATAGCCTCTGTTGCCCTCTACTTTTAAATTTATACTTCTATGATTAATTGCCTTTATGTTTTTATAACAGAAGCTTCCTTTTCACTGACAAACTTGGTTCTAAGCTGCTGATAGCAAGGTCATTCCAGAAGAAAGTGACTGAATATTTATTTCCACATTCCAAACCAAAGCATAAATAATAATTTGTTTCTCCACTATTTTAGATTATCTGAAAATACAATAATATAGATAACTGGAAGTTAACTGCACCAATAAACAGCTAAAGTTTTATTGCACTGTTAAAATCTAATGGTCCATTTTGTGCTTAGCAGAGTTAAATATTTTAATTATCTAAATGTGAATATGATTATCCGCCAGTACTAAATATGTCACATGTCTACATAGAACCTAATTCAAAGTTACTATTCTAGCATAATTCTAATAATATCTGCTTTACCCCAGCTTTTATCTTTCAGAAAATATTGAAGAATTTTATATGAAATAGTTAATTAGTATAGTCGATATCCTCACGGGACAAAAGCTTCTAAAGCTCATGTTAAAACTGAGATACAAAAAGGTTAAATAACTGTCCAAGAAATTAAAACTAAAAGAGTTTAAAACTAAAACAGCCCAGTTACTTTATGTATAATGTAACAAAGAAAACCTAAATCAGGCTGATATGGCCTAGAAGGAAAGAAAGGTTCAAAATCTATACTGAAGTACAGAAGCCTTCCTTTACACTCGGCCAATTGAAAGAGGCAGTGACTACAATATATAGTTATATATTCAAAACTGGAAAAAATTCCTGTTTCCACAGCATCAAATAAGTAATTTTTTTTCAATCTTCCAACCTTCAACCACTCCCCCACTTCTGAATTGGTAGTTCCATAGTAAATGTCATTGCTTATTCAGAATGAAGCAGAAGTACCCAGTTAAATAAAACAGAGAGGTTACTAAGTAAGGATGGTGACCACCCCAAAAATGTCATTTGGCTGGGATTCTAATATTAAGTATTCTACTCAACCAATTAATTTTTTAAAAGTGTCTTTCAAATTTACTGAATTACTGGACTCTTTGGTCATTTTGCAAAGGAAAACTGGGCATAAAATGTCTCAGTCTTTTATCACCATCATCACCATTATGTTAAGGAGGAAAAATTTCATAAATTTGGTTAAAAACATTTGGGTTTCTAATCCAAAGCAAAAACTTTTATAGTTATTTCAATATTTATGTAGCTAAACGAGCAAAAAGAACTTTTAACTACCTGGACCACTTGAGAACATCTGTTCAGTAAAACAGCTATTGTTTTGTGTTTTTTTAAACAGTTAAGGCACCATTAGTGAATATATTTTATATTTTTGCTTTAAATTGGTATGCATTAGCACTGACCAGGAACAGATGTATGAATAAAATATAACCAGCCTCTAGAAGAAAAAACATATTGCTTCCTCTTTAAATCTTGAGTGTCCCAGACTGCAGAAGGTACATGAAAAAGCCTTCATTTGTGTATGCACGAGCTGGGTAATGATACAAGGAATGGAGCACTTAGGTGCACAATTACCCAATTTATGGCCATAAACATATATATACTCATAACTGAGGCATCTCCTACTTCACTACTGTTAAGACTGTAAAAAAAATCAGATCTTAATATATTTCTGAATTGGATGGGCAGTTTCTAGAAAATGATTTGAAAGCAAAATAAAACCCATATTCCTTAAGTTTATTTTAGCAGCAGTCAGCTCTAGGACAGAGATGTCAAAATAACAGATCTGAGAACACACTTTATTGATGCAAATATGAAGACAACAGGAAGGTTACTTCCAGGCTCTCCTTTTCCTTTATTTCATTGTAAACTGGTAATATAACATAAGGGATAAAATAGGTATGAGGTATTAGGTCCAAACTTAACAGTCAATTTTCATTGAGTACCTGAATCTAACAATTCCAAATATAAAACCTGATTTGACCAATAATTTTCATTACATAACAAATTCAATCTATAGATAAGCCAGTATTTCAAAAGCTATGGAAAATGATACAAATCATATGTTTATTTCCTCCTTACCCTGGGGAGTGAGCATCTATTCACCTGTGTAACCTGAAACTGGTTGGCTCAACACATATGTCCATGTGGGTCTGTGTATATGTGTGTTTTGAGGAGAGAGGAGCTTTGGCATATTGTACAGTTGTTTCTTCTTTTAAAAAATAAGATTCTGCTAATATCTTTTATTTTTATATTACCAACATGGACCACTGTATCTTTTAAATCACTATAATTATGCCCTCCTATATCTGGCTACATAATGTCTAGTTATGTCTGGGTATGGAGGGGTGGCATGTCCCTTAGAGTGTGATATACCAAGAATTCATCTAAAGACTTTTCTGTCCATCTGGAAATTTTACTTCTGGGCAGACATTAATAGCTACTGGTGTTTAATAAAAGGCATCAAGTGCAGGTCCAGTACCATTCAAACAGAGGAGGTAAGAGAACTTTACTTGGCTGAGTATATAAATGCAGAAAAAACTACTGTTTCTGTGGTTCTCAAAGGAGAAAAATCTGTCTCGTACTCCACTTCTTGCTATGTGGTTACTGAAAATTTCTCTAATAAGAATCAGCTTTTGAGTCCCAAACTCTTTCTTTGAATGTGCTCTATTTCTACTGAGTTCTAGTCACACATAGCTACCAAATAATGGAATAAGTTGCTCACAAGAACAGATAGGTATGGTTATTGGATAGAATCCATAATAATTTTAATAATAAAAAAATCTACTGTGCAATTGCCCACCTGTAATCTCTGGTATGGTTAACAAAACCAGGTGATTTAGAAAAGATTTTTCAGCTTGCTAAGGTCTTCAATGTCATTCATCCTGTAAGGGGACATTTAATGAAGCCAATGGAAGAATTATAGATCTAGGTGAGAAGAAATCCTCAGGATACCTAGGCCAAGCCCCTCATTTTAGAAATAAGGTGACTGTGGCCCAGGGAGATTAACTGACTGGTCACACAGGATTCTGTCCTAGAAGTAAGAGCTAGACAATTAGGATTAAGTGACTTGCTCAGGGTCACACAGTTAAGAAGTATCTGAAGCCAGACTTGAACCTGTGACCTCCCACTTTGAGACCTGGCTCTATCTATTGAGCTACTCAGATGCCCCTGTGCTCTTGTTTCACTTTTCACTTTTTTTTTAAATTTTGTACAGATATTTTATTTTACAAATTAAATGTAATAACAATTTTCCATATAAGTTTTCTGAAGACACATGATCCAAATTGTCTTTGTCCCTCCCTTCCCTCTTCATTCCTGGAGGTGCTGAGCAATTTGATCTGGGCTATGCATGTATTATTGCATAAAACATATTCACATATTGTTCAAAAAAACCCAAAATAAAAATCCAAATAAACTAAAGTGAAAAATCATATGCTTTGATCTGCATTCTAATTCCAATACTCCTTTCTCTGGAAATGGATAGTGTTCTTTGTCATAAGTCCCTCAGAATCGTCCTGGATCATTCTATTGCTGAGAGTAGCTAAGCTTTCATATTCATAGTTGATTATCGAACAATTAAAATTATAGTTACTGTTTATAATATTCTTTTGATTCTGCTTATTTCACTCTGTATCAGTTCATGTAGGTCTTTCCATCTCTTTCATAAATTATCATATTTATCATTTCTTACATGTGCTCTCTTTCCTGAAGTAAATAGACACAAGGGTCAGCAAAAGGTTTTGACACCATTCTGGTACAGGCCCTGACCAACCTCATACCTGGATGATGACAAAATAATGTTTGTTGAGCTCCTTCCTTTCTCTTCTCACTCCAGTCCATCCTCTACTCTACCACAGTAATTTTCCCTAAGATATTCCTGACCAATTACCAACCCCCCTCCTCAAATAAATTCCTTTCCTATCAGCCCCAGTCTCTTCTGTTTGGTTTGCAAAGACCTTCATAACCTGACTCCATCCCACCTTTATCTATTATTCTCATACTTTCAATAACACCAGCCTCCTTGGTGTTCCTTCCACAAAACACTCCAACTCCAAACTCCAGACATTTTAAGCCGAAAATGCTTTTCCTCCTTATTTTTATCTCCTGACTTCCTTCAAGTACCAGCCAAAATCTCATCTTCTATAGGAAGCTTTCCCAAACCTTCCCTCTGATAATCATATCCAATTTATCTTATATATGTCTTATTTATGAATAGTCCCTTGTGTGTTTTTTTAAGAGATGAAATAATATATTATTTTTTAAAGAATATTTTTCCATGGTCACATGATTCATGTTCTTTCCCTCCCCCCACAAAATCTCCCCCCTTCCCTGTAGCCAATGTGTAATTCCAGTGGGTTTTACATGTATCACTGATCAAGACCTATTTCCATATTATTGATAGTTGCACTGGGGTGGTCGTCTAGAGTCTACATCCCAAATCATATTCCCATCAACCCATGTGTTCAAGCAGTTGTTTTTCTTCTGTGTTTCTATTCTCACAGTTCTTCCTCTGAATGTGGATAGCATTCTTTCTCATAAGTCCCTCAGAATTTTTCTAGACCCCTGTCAGAGTTTTTGTTATAAAGATTTTTTCCCAATTTGTTGTTTCCCTTCTAATTTTGATTGCATTAGTTTTGTTTGTACAAACATTTTTAATTTTAATGTAATCAAAATTATTTATTTTCATTTTGTAATTTTTTCTAACTCTTGCTTGGTTTTAAAATCTTTCCTTTTCCAAAGATCTGACAAGTATACATGTGTTCACCTAATGTACTTATAGTTTCCTTCTTTATGTTCAAGGCATTCACCCATTCTCAATTTATCTTGGTGTAGGGTTGAGCTGTTGATCTAAACCTAATCTCTACCATACTGTTTTCCAATTTTCCCAGCAGTTTTTGTCAAATAGTTCATTTTTGTCCCAAAAGCTTTGCAAAGTCCATTATTTTAAGTTGGTTCCTTTTAGCTCCTTAATGAGATGATAGGAACTTATAAAAATAATTATTACTTGGCAAATCCACCCTTTTTATGACAAATTATAAAAATAATGACAGTTTAAACATGGCCACCACTCATTACATAAGCTATCTCAGATGACTAACATCAAGGTTACAATATATTTATCAGTCTTCAAAACTTAAAGCTACAACCTAGCTAACTGAAATAGCAAACATTGTTCCTCTTTTCTTTGTCTACTTAACTTAGAAACACTTAATAGGGAAGCTAAGTGGCTCAGTGGAGAGAAAGATAACCTGGGATGGGTGGTCTAAGGTTGAAATTTGGCCTTAGATAATTCCTAGATGTATAACCCTTGACAAGTTACTTAACCCCAATTACCTAGCCCTTACCACTCTTCTGCCTTGGAACCAATATTTAGTACTGATTCTAAGACAAAAGGTAAGAGTTTTTTACTTAATAAACATTATTCTCTGCTCGAATTTATGAAGGCTTCTTCTTATGGATTCAAAGCTTTTTCCACTTGTGTTAGTTACCTTATTCATTTATTCACACTACTTTTCACTGAAGCAGGTAGTGGCATGTTTTATTAATTTTTTTCCATTTTACAAGAATCAAACTGGTAGAGAGATTGTGTCATATTTCATACCAGCCAAGAAGAAATACATAGGTATATATGACTAATACCTTCAGAAGAATTGATTTCAAAAACTTCAGGGAAAACACAGGTATGACTTGAGTTTCTAGAAGGGAAAATAGCTCTAGTGGGATAAGAGATTCAAGTATGATTCTAATGGAGAAAAGAGGAAAAACTCCTAAAGATACAAATGGCATCATAATAGAAATACTCAGATTTCCAAAGTACATTTGGTTGAATTCAATTAAATTCAACAAGTATGCCAGATGCCTGCTGGGTCCTGATTGGTACTATATTAGGCACTAACATTTATATAAGACTTAAAGATTTGCAAAGAATCTTACATATTGCATCTCATTCTCAATCATCCTAGGAGATTAAGTACAAGTATTATTTCCATTTAACAAATGAAGAACCTGAGGCTGAATGACATTATTCACCCAGGATTCACACAAGTAATAAATATCTGAGATAGGATTTGAACTCAGATCATCCTAACTCCAATTAAGACATAGTCACCATTCTGTTGGCTCTCACAATATAATGGGGGAAATGGCATAAAAATAGATAAATATAATATACAATAGAAGATATATAATAAAATGCTTTGTGAGGTATAAAAGGGGGAAAGGGTGTTAATGAGTATAGGGATAAAGAGAGTTGGGAAAGACTTTCAAAGATGGATGAAAAGTTTATTTGAATTTTTGAGAGGCAATGGAGACCATGCTAGGGAACAATGTGAGCAAAAAGCACTAAGGCAGTAAAGTGTGGGGTGAGGAGGATATAATATAATATAGACAAAGCAAAGGCATGTCAGTAAGTTAAATGGCACTTATTAATTAAGCCCATACTATGTTCCAAGAGCTTCAATGAATACTGAAGATACAAAAAAAGTTCCTTACCTCAAGGTTCTCATAGTCGAATGAGGGAGATGAAGTGCAAAACAAACAAAAATATGTACAAACAAAGCATAAACAGGATAAAAGGAGAGTAGTCTCATAGAGAAAGTCAAACAGAGGATTATAAATTTAGTCAGAGAAATAATTGACAGCCACTAGAGTTAATTATTAAATAGGGGAATGATATAGTCAGACCTGCATTTTGGAAGATCAGTTTGACAGCTAAGTGGAAGATAGATTGGAATGGAGAGAAACTTGAGGCAGGGAGTCCAACCAGCTGATTATTGTGGTAGTCAAGGAGGAAGGTGATAAGAACCTGTCTGCATCAGTTTGGTTGCAGTGTCTGAGGAAAGAAGTGAATGTATAAACAACAGACCTAGTTAGGGCAGGGGTTGGGGGAGTAAAAGAGGATGATGATAATACTCTTAAAAGTAATAAGGAAGTAAGGAAGAAGGAAAGGTTTGGAGGGAAATATAAAGAGTTCGATTTTGAATATTTTTAGTTTAAGTTAGCTATGGAACATCCAGTTTGGGATGTCTAAAAGATAATTGGAGACATAAACCTGAAGGTCAGGTGAGAAGTCTGAGATGGACAAGTACATCTGAGAATCATCTACAGAGAGATGATAAATGAAGCCATGAGAGTTGATGAAATCAACAAGTGAAAGAACACAATAAAAAAAGAGGAAAAGATCCAGGACAAAGCCTTAGAAGACACCTACTTAAGATAGGCATGTTGTTGATCAAAACCGAGTAAAGGAGGCAGAGAAGGAGAACAAGGAGAGAACCATGTCATGGAAACCTAGAAAGAAGGGACTCTTAAGGAGAAGAGGGTGATATAAAGGCCTGAAGAAAGGTCAAAAAGGATAAAGATTGGGAAAAGGCCAAAGGAAAATCACATCTTAAAATCAAGTCACCTGATACAGATGAATCTTATCTAGGTTATAGAACCAACTTGCAGACACACTTGCTGAATCAGATTTTTTTTTTTTGCTAAATAGTAAAAAAATTAAAAGTTCTCTATAGGAGAACTAGATATATATAAATGTCTCAATTCTGAAAAGGCCTGGAGAATGTGTAGACGCAGATTCTACAGCCTATATACACTAGGTAAGAGTACATGTATTGCTAAAAAATTATAGAATGGATCATTAAATTTGGAGCATCAATGATCACTAGGAATAAGCAAGAACTCACTAAGGACAGATCATGCTCAACTCACTACTTAAAATTCAGAGCTAGAATCTCAAAGATTCATCTAGTACAACTTCTTTCTTTTACAAACAAAGAAGAAACAAACTAAAATCCAAAGAAATGACTTGCCTCAAATCACAGAGTTGAAAGTAGAAGAGTCAATATTTGAATCTAGTTCTTCTGTGCTTCAGGAGACAAGTGAAACAAGGAAATGGCACAGGCAGTACATGTTTGAAATTCAGCATGTTACTTTAATCAAGCAAAATAGTTCTAAAAGTGTCATCCACAGATTATCCACAGAACCATGGAGGTCCATAGTCTTTTCAAGAGGAATACATGAAGGCAAAAACTATTTCCATAACAATATTAAAGTTATTTGCCTATGAAAATATTTATTTTCCTAAATATATATCTGCATGAAATTTGATTTTCTTTTTATACTTCAACCAAAAGCACATATTACAAAAGATTTAAAGAAGAAGTGTATGTGAACCATTCTGAAGAGCAATTTGGATCCACATTCAAAGGGCCATCAAATTGTGTTATCCTTTGATCTGGCAAAACCACTAGTAGGTCTGTTTCCCAAAGAGATCATAGATAGGGGGAAAGAACCTGCTTCCTGCTTGTACAAAAATATTTACAGCAGTTCTTATTATGGTGGCAATAAATTAGAAACTGAAGGAATGTCCATTGATGCAGAATGGCTGAAAAGCTGTGATATGACTGTAATGAAATACTATTGTACCATAAGAAATTATGTACGAAAAAACCCTGGATTTTTATGAAGTGATGAAAAGTAAAGTGATCAATACCAGGAGAACACTGTACAAAGAACAGCAATAATGTACAATGATCAACTGTGAATGACTTAACTACTATCAGCAATGCAAGGATTGATGACAGCTCCAATGGATTCATGACAGAAAAGGCTATCTACACACCCAGAGAAGGCACTGATGAAGCATATCATTATTCACTATTCCCTCCATGAATTTTTCTCTAGTATAAGTGATATGTGTCTACTTGCACAATATGATGAACATAGAAATATGTATTACATGATAGCACATGTATAACCTATTTAAAATACTTCTCATTCAGGGGAAGTGGTGGGAAGGAGGAAGAGAACATAGATTGCAAAATGTCAGAAAACAATTACTTAAATTGTATTTACTTGTAATCTGAAAAAATATATACAATAAAAATGTAATATATGTAGGAGGAAACATCATAGATGTCTTCAAATAATTTAATAACTATCACATGGAACTAGTTAGGAGGGCAAGTCACTAAATTTCTCTCAGTCTCAGTTTCCCCCATTATAAAATGGGAATAATAATAATAACACCTACCAAAAAGGTTGCTGTGGGGGCAGCTGGGTAGCTCAGTAGATTGAGAGCCAGACCTAGAGATGGGAGGTCCTAGGTTCAAATCTGGTCTCAGGCACTTCCCAGCTGTATGACCCTGGGCAAGTCACTTGACCCCCATTGCCCATCCTTACCAGTGTTCCACCTAGGAGCCAATACACAGAAGTTAAGGGTTTACAAAAAAAAAAAAAAAAAAAAAAGGTTGCTGTGAGGATCAAATGAGATAACATATGTAAAGTGCTTTGCAAAACTCAGTGTTACCTATTATTATTGTTATGATTATCATTATCATAAGATATAAAGAACTTTCTAATAATCAGAGCTGCCTCGAAAGGAGATAAATTATTCATTGTAAAATGAGTTCCCATCCTTGAACACATTTAATTGGTTATGGGTAAACATTTGTTACAGATGTTGTGAAAGAAATTCATTCATTGGCTATGTCGTAGATAAATTAATAAAGTAAGGTGTAAATGTTTAAGATTAGGTATTATTAGGAGGCTTATCAAGCAAGGCTGGAAAATTCTAAATGGAATGGGGAAGCAGGAAGTGGCTCTCTCTCCTGGGATGTACTCCATGTTGACTGAGTGCAAGTTGCTGCTGACCAACTGACTCAGTAGGAAACCTCAGGGAAAGTGAAGTTTGTATCCTGGTATCCTGAAGGAAGAGAATCATCAGCCTGTGGGAAGTTAGGTCAAGAATGTCAAACCTGAGCTGGGCTGCTGGTCATCTCAGGCTGGTATAACTCCCTAACCTTACCCATCTTAAGGATTACTGGCTGAGGACCTGGGATAGCTATATCATCATTGGATTTGGATAGGACTCAGCAGTAAGGATCCCACTTCCATCTCTGATAGTCCAGCTGTGCCTTGACATAGCCTATAGCTTAGTGTAGATAAATTCCTTCCCTAACCCAGAGACTTGCCCATAGGTTGTTTAGAATAGATATCCCTTTCCCTTCCTTTAAACCAAAGTTTATCTAATTAAACCTGTTTACTTACCTAATCCCTGTGTCAAACTGTGTGTCAGTTGGATCTTAACTGTCACTCCCTCCAACTGCCAAACCCATTCTTGATTTGTGTTTCCCCAACTTGTTAGGTTATTCCCAGTCTGTGCCGTCCTGTCAGTCCTCCTTCTCCCCTTTCTCTAAACCCAGTAATATTTAAGTTACCCATAAGTGTTCCCCCATAAGAGCTATGAAAATGGAAAAGTCAAGCTTGTCAATCAAGTCAATTCTCATTGGTCAAAACACTGAGAACTACCTACTTGAAAAATCTATTAGCTTTTTCTGTCTTCATTTTTTGTGACCTTTGTGCAGTATGTAACATTGTCAATTACTCTCCTGTCCTGGAACCTCTTCCCTCTCTGGGTTTTTTTTAAACCCTTACCTTCTATCTTGGAGTCAATCCAAGGCAGAAGAGCAGGTTTGGCGTTGGGGGGGGGGGGTTAAGTGACTTGCCCAGGGTTACATAGCTAGGAAGTATCTATGATATGATATGAACCTAGGACCTACTGTCTGTAGGCCTGGTTCTCAATCCACAGGGTTACCCAGCTACCTCTTTGGGTTTTTTATGTTGGCTTCTTTGTTGGCTTTTGGACAACACTCTCCATCTCAGTGTCCCTTGTTGGACCCATACCTAAATATCTAAAGTGTGTCCTGGGTCCTATTCTCTTTTCTCTCTATCCTTTCTTATTTGGTAACTTTAACCCAGCTTTCATAGTTTTGGTTATTATTGTCTTTTTGAAAGTGGCTCTCATATTTATATATCTAGCTCTATTTAGTCCTTCTCCTGTGCTCTAGTCCAACATCATGAAATAACTTTTGGCTATTTCAAATTGGATGTCCTAGAAAGGTGATGTTGAACCTTTTAGAGATGAAGTGCTGCCCCCCCCTTCGATCCCTCAGACCAAGTGTTGTACCCACCCCCTCCAGAGACTGAGTGCTATGCTCTGTCCCCTGACACTGCCTCCCAAACTCACTCCCCTTTCCATCCCCTTATCCCAGAGGAGAGAGGAAGCTCTCCCATTCAGCTACTGGGCAGAGGGGTGGGTGATGTGAAAAAAATGTCATCAGGCATGGTAGAAGAGGGGGAAGGGAGTAGGCCCCCCCCCAAGTCCCTCTGCCTTTTCTAGTAATGAACTCAGCGGGGATTGGAGAAAGAGCAGCATGGGTGCCCACAGAGAATGTTCTGCATGTCATCTTTGGCACATGTGCCATAGGTTCACTTTCAATGTCCCAGAGGGATCTCAAACTCAATATATCCCAACCAGAACACATTATTGACTATAACATATACATTTGTATCTGCAGTCTGACTCTTACATAACAGTTACAGGAAACAATCATGATTAAGCAAGAATTTGCAGAGTACTAAATCAATCCTTCAGCAATTCTGCTGAGTTGGTCAGGAAATTATTGTTCTCTCTGACTAGTGAACTCTGTTTTGGCAGTCTTCCTTCATCGATGAAATCAAGTCCCAGATAAAAGATTTTGAAATCTCTAAATCAGGACTTAGTGAGAATTGGACTTCTGCTTGGGCAACATGAATTGGAAGACACATGACCAACCAAATGTGGAAAATAATATTTAGTGAGCACATTAGTTGTAAGGGATCCTAATGAGTGAATCTGAATGTCTCCATCTTCTCTTGATTAAATCATTTGATCTGTGATTGACATGTTATCCCGTTAGAAGACTGATCTTTACCTGTTTCTTATGAGTTGGCTCTAGAACCTTGCATGTATTTGATGATTGATGTGAGAGTTTCAGACCAACAATGACAGCCTATCATTTTTCTTTTATTTTATGGTTTTGGCTGCCAACTAAGGCTGCCTGAAATTTTTATAGTATATTATTGGTCTGGTTTACACTACTGACTATGGATATCTGTCATATTTACTGCAGGTCATTTTGGTTATAAGAAAGTAGATATAGGAGTTTCTTAGCAAGCCATTGATGCTTGTCTCTCAAATGTTGAGTCCCAAATACTCTTAAGATTCTTTAGAAGTCCAAAGAATGTGTACGGTTGTCTGAGTGATCATCACCTGCTTCCACTCCCCTTTGCCCTTTAGAGGAGATAGAGGTAAACACTGATGCCTGTTTTTCTATAGGCCCACTGCCTGACACCTGGCCCTTGGGCTACAGTATGTCAATCGCAGTTTTAGATGAAGAAGTGCAACCATGTTGGTAACTATAGGTTTTATAAATATGATTGACCACTTTCAGTCCTTCATGAAATGGCCAAAATCTATTTGTGTTGCTTTTCCTGCTAACTATGAATATATCTGTTGACTTTTTTTTTATTTGTTTGTTTTCAGAAAATCTAAGTAACTCCTAGTTAGAGTGGCCTGGTACCATGGAAAGATGGCACCATATAGGTCTGTTTGTACCTGCTAAAGTCAAACAAGATTATTTTTATGTATGTCCATTATAGTTCTGTAGAAAAGTAGAATTTGTATACCCCGGGAAGATTCTAGAAAGAATCTTTTGAGCTGGATAAATGGTGCACTATAAAAAGAAAGAGTTTTTCCTCTTTTTTAAAGT
Source organism: Gracilinanus agilis (assembly GCF_016433145.1). Lineage (NCBI taxonomy): Eukaryota > Metazoa > Chordata > Mammalia > Didelphimorphia > Didelphidae > Gracilinanus > Gracilinanus agilis. The sequence goes on from NC_058131.1 coordinate 461,145,355, forward strand.
TTTAGTCGCCTAAAACAAAAAAATAGTTAACTATCTGTGACAAAGGAGGGGAAAAAAGACCAAATAATTAATTTATGCTGCCAGAGGCAAATTTGGAATGAATCCCAGGAAAAGTTAAGTATTACTGTTGTCTTTGGGATTGCACATATAATTCAATATTGGCAAGAGAGCTTGGTTTTTATTTTTCGGTTTTGATTATCCTTAAATGAGAAAGAAGACAATTTAGAATTAATTTGAGCAGAGATCCCTGCCCTTCTTTTGATCTGGCCAATCAGAAGTCAGGAAGAAAAATTACAGAAATTGTTGGGAGATAAAAATTCTCTTTTCCTGTCCTGAGATTTGATGAATCTATAGAAAAAAGGAAAATATGTGAACCAAGTCAAATATGATCTTTGGAACAGGAACTTACAAATTTTAATGGGAATAAAAATGAATTTTATGGTTAATTTCATAGTGAAGTTTATCTGAATTTACTGTAGGTTGTTAACTTGGAATTTAATAAATTGCAATATATTTGCAACTAGTTCATTTCTAATTCTTTTCTATGGAGATAGTGGGATATAGAAATTTCTTCTAATCACTTTATTTATAATTTCCTATATGATAGAGATGCAGTTTGGGGCTAATAATCCTAGAAAGGTGATTTAATGCTTTGTCTTCTTAGTTGCATATAAGGTCATTTAGAATTATTGTGTCTAAGGGTTATTTCATTCTTTGCACTTTCTCCTGTGCTTAGCACAATGCCTGGCACATAATAAATGCTTAATAAATACTTGCTGATTAAATGATTAAACAATAAGCATTTAAATTGGCCTCCTTCACCTAAGAGCTATTTGCTCCTTAATTTTTTCTTTCTAAAATAAAGAGCAAGATCTGTTAATCCTTAGAAAACAGCTGTAAAGGATACCTTGAAAAAGTGAAGGTTCCATCCTCTAAGGAATATTTTTTTAAAAAAGAAAAATAATGTTCAACTCTTTTAGGACGGAATTCTAAGCAGAATTTTAAAACCAATAAAACTTTGTTTTAGTGGGAAATGCTTCAATGCACTATATAAGGCAGGTAAAAATAATTTGGTTTAATATGATTTTTTTACAAAATTGCAGCAAAATATGTACAGATTTCATTGTTATTATTTAAGTAACTTATGGCAATTGTGCTTTAAAGTCCAGAAGCTTCACATCTGACTCAGTAAAAGTTTTGCACAAGTGTTGCTAAAAAGCATAAACTCCCTATGAAGCTAAAGGAAGTCCTGGTATACATATGTATGAAGAAAATATAAATAATTATTAATCTAATACATAGTAACATATACAAAAGTACAAGACAAACAGGAAGAAAAAGGAGAAATTAAAGCTAATGATACATTTGAAACAGCATTTGTTTTAGAAGTACAAAAGCTTTTAAAGTTAAGAAAAAAAAGCAGCAGGGGAAGAAATGGGAAATAAAATGTTATAGACATACAAAGAAAAATGCAATGAGTTGCTTCAGAGTTAGTGTGACCTGCAAGACATTGACAAGCTAGAGAGATTCAAGAAATAGGCAGATAAAAATCAGGAAATCAGAAAAGGAATTAAAGGGAAGCTTGAATTATAATGAAAACCTGATGCTCAATTAAAAGCTCAATTATGATCTTTTTAGAGATGTTCTGAAAAGAGGAAGAGAATCATAATAAATAGAAAGTAGAAGAAAAAATTAAGTGTCCTTAAATGGACAGTAGACATTAACTTAAATGATATCCTAAAAGTGGCTTCAATTTCTGATTCATGAACAGTAGGAAAAAAATATATAACATAGTTGACAAGCTGCAAGAAAGGCAGCCCCAAAAAAATAAAACTGAAATGCTGAATTTCAAGCCTTTAAGTAAATTTAGCAACAAAACATCCATCTGTGCACTTTAATGGACATTCAGTAGTCCTCTGAATATGGTAATTAGAGAACTGAATTTGGGTTTTGAAGTTTCAGATTAATTATGACCAAAGAGCTACATGAATTTTTATAAATTTCACATATCTATATATCAGCTTATTATCAAAACAAAACACCTAAAAGATATCTAGATACTGGTTTTCTCTTCTCACGAAAATATAAATATGGTACTTTACAGTAGCTCTTAAAAAGTTCATCTGATACTGAATTTATTCAGAACTTCTAATAACTTTAAAGTAGGCAGTGCCACTTTAAGGATACCAACAACATATTTAATAAAAACAGCACAGAACAGCTAATACACACAACAAGCTATAATACTAGTTAAGTAATTAAATTGTTTAATCCATTGCCTACTCTATATGTAGGTAACCTGTTTGAGGATTTTTTCACCTAAAAATATAAATCTTCCTGAATAAGCCCTAATATTTGTCAGGTATTTTGCTACAGCTGTTAGCAGATTCCAATTTTGCTTATTACTGGTGTTATAACAATGATAATTTCACCTAGCTTTAATGATAATCATTTAAACATGCTACATGAGGTAGAATCACTCAGGACTGTAAATCACATTTATATATTTTCCCAGTGGTCTCACTTTGTCCCTTGTGAAACCATGTTGACAAATATGCAATCTAAAAACCAAAGAAATAGAAGATGTAACCCAGGGATACATACTCTGGAAAATTAAGCCTTACCATTAATGCAAAAAGACAAGTGTTCACTCTAAAAGAGGCATCTGAAGTATGCCTAAAAGGAAAACCACACTCAAGCATTTTATTTGCTTTACAAGAACTCTGATCAATGCAATGACCAGTGTTGATTCAATGATTACCTACCAGAGAGGTAAAGCACTTAAGATGCAAAATAAGACATAAATTTATGGGCATAGTCAATAAGGGATTTTATTTTGCTTGATTATACATACTTGTTATAAGGATTTTGTTTTCTCCTCACTTCCCATTCCCTCTAAATGAGGAATAGTTAAGAAACACATACTTATTAATTTTGGAAAATTAAGTTAAATTTTAAAAAATTTTAAAGATGCTGGTACCCCTAAGACCAAGCCCCAGAAAAATTAGAAAGATGCTTGGAGACAAGGAGGCACTTTTTATGCCCTGAACATTCATGTCATATGGAAGCACCTAACGCCTCATTCAAAATTCCTTGCTTACCACCATGATATTCATAAACAAGTGGAGTTAACTTTGAAATAAAGAAGACTGACTCGCTCCAAATTTTATCCTTGCGGTCAACCAGCCTGAATTAGAAACCCTATTTGCCAACTTTGTAATGTAAGAAAGACTTTCAGAATAAACGACTGGGCAACTTCAATGTGGGAATCTTTTGTACAAATATAATCTGATTTTATCCAAATGCCTAAATGCCTCTTATGTAGAGGTAGCCTAAAACAGACACTGTCACAATTACTAAAAAACTCTTAAAATAATACTTTCCTAGACTGGGTATCCATCTGCTAATCAACAATGATAAAAATACTCACTTTAAAGGACAACTGCAAGGTACTGCAGATCCAACATTTCACTTCAACAAACATGTTTGAAAAAAATTAAAAAGATAATTAACAGTGAAATGAGTAAAGAACTAGGAGAATATTATACATAGTCACTGAACTAATACTAGAAGAATAAACTGAGAATATTACCTCCAGAAAGGGAAAAGAAAGATAAAATATGAAAGATGTCACTTAGATGAACATAGTGGCCTCCATGATGATATCTTATGTAATGCCAGGAAGGTGATAAGGGATTGGGACAGGATCTATTATGTGGATATGAACAAAAGTAAATTAAACACATAAGGGATCTTTGATTTATTTGCATAATTTCTTCTTTTTCTTTATATATGGAAATTTTTGCTTTGTTTGAATTTGTAAACATTTCAAATAATAAGAAAAAAGAAAAAAAAGAAAATGTGTGCTGAAATTCAATTGAAATGGCCAAATGTTTGATCTAGGGCCCTCATGACTATAAGGTCTACTAACAACAGGAAAACTAGCCTTATTCAATATAAATTTTTTTGGAATAGCCAATTCTCTCAACTATGGCTCTCTATATAGCTAAAGCTGACTTGCCCAAATAACCAAAAGACCTCTACCATACCTACCAAACTGGTGATTTAGAATGTAAGCCCCACGGGAACTGTATCATTCTTCATATTTGCATCCCCATCACCTACCACAGTGCCTAGGACATAAAAAGGTGTTTAATAAATGCTTACTGTTTGAAAATTTAAGGCTACAACAATGTTCATCACTATAAGATATCCCTTGAATGCCAAGTTCAACTCAGCACTATAGTAATAAGCACAGGTCTTCTAATGTGGATTTGTAATTCACATTTTAAATGGCATCAATTCTAACAGATTTCACCTGACTTATCTTCACCTTTCTGGGAAAACACTTACATTAAATGCCAAGTCAAATTCTCAGCAATAAAGTCTTTTAAGTGCAGCAAAGGTGAGTCATCTCCTGGTGAAGAAGGTTTGCTACTCAGAGCAAAGAGGATGCACAACAATCTCACTATGCCCTTTTAGAAACAGGCAGAAACCCAAAATGGGCTTAACTTTTCCTTCTGTTCACAGAACTTCATAATTTCCCGCCCAGATGTCAGGTCTTGTCTTATCCCTGTGACACTCTCCCTTTCTGATCTCCCTCCTGACTTTTTAGCATATTTTCTTGTTGTAGGGCCTATTAGATTGTGAGTTCTTTAAGAGCAAGAACTGTCTTTTGCCTCTCACTAAGACTACCCCAGAGATGACACAAATGACTATTGGAAACTTGGATGTATAATATTTTTTAACCTTGAGTCATCAAATGGCCATAGACCTAAACTTAACTGCTGAGTCTGTAAGCCTGGGCTCTACCACTTTGTATCAAATACAATGTAGTTTATGTCCTAGCTAGCAAAGGGTTGTTTGGACATGTTGGGACAGCAATGCTATATCTACATATATGCCTACCCTCACAAATTTACTATTACTAGCTGTATGCAAAGGCAGTCAATAGGTCGTGGGGGGATTCCAAACAAAAAAAAGGATTTGTTATATTGTAATAATTAATGGGGAAAGCTTAGGGAAGTTTAAACAGTAGAAAGAATCTCTCCATCCTTTACCTGGATCACTATCCTTTTCCTCAAAAATTTGCTCAGTAAATGCCAGCTCTCTCAGTGCCTCACACTTTGCTATTTCCACAGTGAAAGAAGGGCTACTTCATGGTCTTTTAACTCTACAAGGATAACTTGTTCACAGCTAAGGATAGGCTCCTGATTTCCACAAAAGAAAGAGGGTGGGTGATATGGAATCAACATTCTAGGCTTTGTTATCTTACAATTTTAGAAATTTTGACTATACCACAAAGGGCAAATGGATGGCCAGACATTACTACCCAAAGCTTAGCAAAATGCCTGTCCCATAGTAGGAACTTAATAAGCATTTTGACAGTCAATGGATTTTGACTGAAGAACCATTGTAAATTTCCTTTTTCCAGAGATAACTTTGCTGATATTCAACTTAATAAATTATATGTCCCCAGAATGTTCCAATAATACTTTACTCTGTCATTTTCTCATCTGTCACTCAACTTTGTGCTACTCTAATTTGCCTTCCAACTCTGTACTACTTCAGTTAGCTATTTTTCTTATCAAAGCAGTGTAAAAGACTATTAATTGTTAGGTCATATTGAGAATTTGGACATGGAAGTGATTAGTGTGTATATATAGTCTGCCTCTATCCTTCAGTCTTTAAGAATAAAGGAAAGTCTTTATCAAGCAAGGATTATGGTAATTAAACAAATTATTCAACAATCCTTATATGTCATGCCATCCTAAAGAATATAAAACTGAGGATAAAGGAGAGTTTCTTTTTGGTCTTTCTATTCTGCCACATGTAGCATGGCACCTGCCTCAAAGCAGGCACTTTATAAATGGTTTCAGATTGACTGAATGATGACCTCTAAAATCCTCACTAATTCTGAGATTATATGATTCAACAATCCTGTGCTTAGAGACAAAGGCACAATTAAATCATAAAATGGTATTTAAAATCTCCAGCGACCAATGAATCACTTATCTATATTGTACAATATAAGAAGAATAAGAAAAATAGTATCCCTAATCCTACATTAGGCTACCTGAGAGAAGAAAACTAGAAGGATTTGAAGAGGAAAAATTTAAAGACCCAAAGGTCACTAAAAATCTTCCCTTCATGAGGACTTCAAAAATTAAACCTAATAACAAAAAATGATGACAAAATAGTACTGAAGTCTACTTAAACTAAAAATCAAAAGAATCATTTCTAATTTTGATGGCATAGATCCAATGATCAAACCAATTATGCTAAGGCAAAGGGATTTTTTTAAACTGATATCTTTAATAACCACCATGAACTAATACAATCTTTCCTAGTAGTTGGAAAAAGAGTTTTAAAACATTTCAGATCTCTATAGAGTGGTATCTGAGGCAGTTGTTGCCACAGTAAGAAGCAAAGGAGGAAAGGTGAAACTATCAAGGAATACATCCTAAGAACAAATACCAAAAACCACTGGACAGAAGAAACTCCAAAGAGATACTGAACATTTGTGGAAAGACAGTGGAATATGGTATCAATATCTAGCTCAGTGATTTCCAAAGTGGGCGCCACTGCCCCCTGGTGGGTGCTGCAGAGATCCAGGGAGTGGGAGGAGGGTGATGGCCACAGGTACATTTATCTTTCCTATTAATTGCTATTAAAATTAAAAAAATTAATTTCCAGGGGCTCTAAGTAATATTTTTTTCTGGAAAGGGGGCAGTAGGCCAAAAAAGTTTGAGAACCACTGATCTAGCTGGTATAAGGGGCAGCTGGGTGGCTCAGTGGATTGAGAGCCAGGCCTAGATACGGGAGGTCCTAGGTTCAAATCTGGCTTCAGACACTTCCTAGCTGTGTGACCCTGGGCAAGTCACTTGACCCTCACTGCCTAGCCCTTGCCACTTTTCTGCCTTGAAGCCAATACGCAATACTGACTCCAAGATGGAAGGCAAGGGTTTTAAAATATATATCAGATATATATAGAAGAAAGGGGGGCAGATGGGTAGCTCAGTGGAGTGAGAGTCAGGCCTAGAGACAGGAGGTCCTAGGTTCAAACCCGGCCTCAGCCACTTCCCAGCTGTGTGACCCTGGGCAAGTCACTTGACCCCCATTGCCCACCCTTACCACTCTTCCACCTATGAGACAATACACCGAAGTACAAGGGTTAAAAAAAAAATTAAAAAAAATATATAGAAGAAAGCTTAAACACCATATTTATCAATTATAGACAACTAAAAAATATTTTAAAGAGTGTGTGTGTGTGTGTGTGTGTGTGTGTGTGTGTGTGTGTGTGTGTACTGGAGGTTGGGGAGTTTGGGACATCGCCAAAATGGTAGAGAAGGAACAAGGGACCCATCTAATTTCTAACAAATTATCTTTCAAAAAGCAATGACATAATATCTCAAAACAAATTCTGGTACAGCATAATTTACAAAAAGACAAGGTGAAGTAATTTTTCAGTCTAAAACAACTTAGAAGGCTGGCACAAGGGACACAATTGTGCCAGAGCAGGCCCCACTGCTGCAAAAGGTCCTGGGAGTACCTGAAATAGCAGCCAAGGTTTCTGGAACTCTCCGCCACAGATGGTAAGGGGGTTGGACAACTGCTCAGATATAAATTACAGAGGTCTCTTTCCTGGTTCTAGGTGCAAGATTCTTATAGCCTTGTCCATATGCAGAAACATGTTGCAGTTCTGGGGTGAAGTCACAGGACAAGGAGGAGCACAATAATTTTAGCCAGAGGGGAGCAGAGAAACTCGGTCAATGTTCCAAGAGGTAAAAGATGCTTGGAGTTAGTTACAGACCAGAGCACAGGCCATGAGAGTATTAAAAACACCTCTTCCTACATCATAGCACCTTGGAAAAACTGAAAGCAAATAGATGCCCAACTCTAAAAGTGGTTACATAAAGAACCTGAAGCTTGCCATAATGCTCCCTTCACCACAAGTTACAGAGTCCAACTTTAACCATTTTTAAACTAAAAGAAAAGAGGCAGGAAAATGAGCAAGCAACAACAACAAAAAAGAAACTCAGCATAGAAAGTTACTTTGGTGATAGGACAGACTCAAACTCAGAAGAAGACACTTGATCTGTATCTAAAGCCTCTAAGAAAAATATTAGTTACTCTCAAGTTCAACAAGAATTAGTGAAGGTACTCAGGGGGAAATTTATGTCCCTGAGTGCATATATTAACAAATTAGAGATGGAAGGGATCGATGAATTGGACATGCAAATTAAAAAACTAGAAAGAATTAATGGAGGAGCTCAAAAAGGAATTTTTTAAATTAAACAAGAGAAGTAGAAAAAAATTGAGAAAAGAAATGAATAAGAAAATCATGAAAAAAGAGTCAAAGCACAAAAGAATACTGAATAAATTAATACCTTAAAAAAACAGAACAGGAAAATTGTTTTTTTTAAAGGCACAAAAATTCAAAGAACTCCTTAAAAGCAGAATTGGTCAAATGGAAAAAGATATATAAAAATGAACTGAAGAGAAAGACTTTTTGAAAGATGAAATTGGGAAATGAGGTACAAAAATTCACTAAGAAAAAGAACTCTTTACAAAGTAGGATTAGCCAAATGGAAAAGTACATATAAAAGCTCACTCAAAAAAATCATGCCTTAACAATTAGAATTGGACAAGTAGAAGTTAATGACTCCAGGAGATATCAACAATAAACAATCAAACAAAGTTTTAAAAAAATTAAAAAATAGAAGAAAATATGAAATATCTGATGGGAAAGACAACTGACCTGGAAAATAAATCTAGAAGAGATAATTCAAGAATTATTGGATTACCTGAAACCCTTCATAAAAAAAGGAGCTTAGACAGCATCTTTCAAGAAATCAGCAGTTTAAATTGAAGTGATATTCTAGAACCAGAGAGTAAAATAGAAATTGAAAGAAGCCACCGATTACTTCCTGAAAGAAATCTCAAAAGGATAACTCCTAGGAATATTATAATCAAATATATAATTCCAGAACTCCCACCTCAGAAAATATTGCAAGTAGCCAAAAAGAAACAATTCAGATATCATGGAGCAACAATCAAGGAAACAAAAGAATTAGCAGCTTGTACAATAAAGGATTGGAGGTCTTATTGTAAGGAATAATAATTGGGTATAGGGGGGAGGGGCACCTATATGTACAAAAATATATAAAGCAGCTCTTTTTTAACCAGGAGGAGGGGAGAGAAGATTTGGAAAGTATTGGGATACTTATCAACTGGAGAATGGCAGAATAAGTTATAGCATATGATTGTAATGGAATACTATTGGGTTGTAAAAAATGATGAGCAGGAGGAGCTCAGAAAAACCTAGAAAGACATACACAAACTGAAGCAGAGTGAAATGAGCAAAACAGGAAAATACTGAACAATGAACAACTGTGAATAACAGCTATTCTCAGCAATACAATAATCCAAACTATCCCAAAGGATTCATGACAAAAAATGCTGCCTGGTACTCACAAAGAAAAAGAATCAAGTATGAATCTAGATCAAAGCAAACTTTTTCCACTTTCTTAATTTTTTTCTATTTGTTTCCTTATACAAAAGGATTAATGTGGGAAAATGTTTTATAAGATATTTAAAATCTATATGAAATTGCTTACCATTTCAAGTGAGTTGGAGTTCTGGAGCAGGGGAGGGAGGGAGGGAGAGAGGGAGAGAATTTGAGGCTCAATATTTTTTCAAAAATGTTGGAAACTTTTCACATGTAACTGAGGGAAAAAATAAAATAAAATGTAATACAAAAAGAAATATGGAAAACAAAAGCATATGAGTAATTCTAAATTCCCTTAATCAGAGATTGGAAGGAGAAGTTAAAAGACAAAAGATCTAGGCAAGAAACAATTTCAATTGCCTAGTTCTTATGGTTCTTCTGTCTTTGAATGAATACTAAAGACAGAAGGTAAGAGTTTGGGAGGGGGGAGACAACCGGATATAAAGAATCGATAAAGAACAAAGAAAAAATAAACTGTTCAATACTAACAAAAAACTATACCACAGGAATCTGAGAAAAAAAATCAAAACAGAATCCCAAAAGGAGAATGTGGAAAATTTCTGTCCATCGATTTTGTCTCATTAAGTCCAACATAACAAATCTCAAGTTGGAACAAATAAGAAACAAAAACTATGTGTGCAGTTAATATAATAAAAGAAAGAGCAATTATGTCAAAGGTAGTAAATAAAACCTATGTTTCCTGCAAAACTAAAAAATGGCAGGCTTGGATAAGATCCATAAACATTATTTCAAATTATTTGTGATTGTACATAAATAACTATTAAGGAAGGTCCTCTGCCAGCATCATCTCTGATCCTACCTTTCTTATTAAAAGGCAGCACATAACAAGAAAACTGACTCCTCTATACAGAAGACAATCAAATGTTCATATACTTCACAGAAATAATTTAAAGCTTTATATCACAAAAAACTCTATAAATCATAATAAAACAAATTGGTTAATGAAAAATGTAGGTTAAAAGTCCTAAAGGGCAAAAAAAATTAAATAAACCCACCTTGTTATAAATGTGGTAATTATTGAACAGGCTGCATGAAAACAGTGCCACACATGTATTGCATTTGTTGTTCATCAAAAAGCTTCTGAATGCAAGCAGCTAGGTCACTCGGTGGTTAGAACCAGGCCTGGAGATGAGAGGTCCTGGGTTCAAATCTCACCTCAAACATTTCCTAACTCAGCCCGGAACTGCCTAGCCCTTACTGCTCTTCTGCCTTGGAACTAATACTTAGTATAAATTCTAAGATGTATGGATTTAAAAAAAAAAAAAAGCTTCTGACTCAGTTCCTCACTCACGGTCTCATTCATATACTACAAATAGATATAAGATAAATCCATGCAGAGTAATATATTGAAAAATGTTTGTTTTCCACAGGAAAAAAAATGACCCCAAAATTTCAATATATGATATGACATAGTACTGTCTAGGCTTAAATTGATTTTCATTTCAACCAAATAGTTCTCAGGATGGCTTCTTTAAGAAGAAAATGAGTCAAAATATCACATTAACCATTTAAAAATTCAAGGGAGACTTCCAAGTTATTTTGCATCACTGAAAAACAAATTAAGCAGTTCCTTTTTCTCATGGAAGCTTATTCCAGTAACTTCAAAATTACTGGAACTTAATGTAAACTTTTTTAATGTAAACCAAGGAAATATTGAGACTGAAGCAATCTCCCTGACATTATTAAAAGAACTAGAAGGAAAAAGATCGTTATTTTAAAAAAATCTATGTTATGGAGAGAAATACTGGTGATGTGTCTGTAGTATTACTAAATTATATGCATTGGTATAGCACTCAGAAATATAGTTGAAAGAAAAAACCATTAACCCATAAGTCATAAAGGGTTCCAGTGAAAGATCTTTGCTCCTTATTGAAAGGAAACAATGGCCCTGGGTTCCCAAGACATTTGATGTATATTTCAAAAACAAATATCAGCTGAATAAAACATCTGACCAAAATCTTTATTCAGTTGGGAAGCTGCCCTTCTAACACCAAAACATAAGCACCAATGTTCTAGGGAATTCAGTAACAGCTATAGAGAATGTAAAAAACAATAAATTACTTATTTTCTATAAGAGAATGAAAAACTGTGACTTCTAGGGTCAAATGGGACAATGGTATAGCTCTACCAGAGAAATGTAGATCTTATCTCACAAAATTGCATTTAACAACTCATCAAAAACAGGTTTGCATGGAATTACAACCTGGGAAAATAGAGGTGCGACTCTCTGCAAACCTCTCCAAAATCAAAATCCAGTGTAGTTTTTTATAAAAATGTGAGCTGGAAATGCTCCTTTATCGTTAGAACACTCATATCCCCCTCCCACTCATTCTGAACCCCTAGTTGCCATTCCCCATCTGCCCTTTCCTTACTTCCATATTTCCTTATTATCTTCACCACCTATTCCTGGGCTCCATAAGTAAATGACAAAATAAAAAACTTTGCTTTCTTCTACCACCAATTTTGGGCAGGTAGGAGGCTAAGTGGATAGAGTGCTGGGCCTGAAGTCAGGAAGATTCACTGTGCTGAGTTCAAATCTGGCCTCAAACACTTCCTACCTATGTGACCCTAGGCAAGTCAGTTAACCCCATTTGCCTCAGTACCCTCATCTGTAAAATGAACTGGAGAATAAAATGGCAAATCACTCAGTACTTTTGCCAGGAATAAACCAAATAGGGTCATGAAGTGTCAGAGACAACTAAAAACAACCGAAAAACAACAAACACCACCATTTCCAGACCAAGCTTCCCTTTCCCTCGTACAACCAACCTATTGATGGGAAAGTCAAAATCCTTTCTTCTCAACTGCCATTTCTATCTCTCTCTACTTCCATCAGTTGGCAACATCTCCTTTGAAGCTGACGATCCATATTTTTGAACCAGTCCAGATCCTAAAGGCTGTTACCTATTAACTCTATGTCATGCTCTTTTCCTCAATGAATGCAATGCATGGCTCAGTCTTCCAACCTAACTGCTGTACTCCAACTAGGGAACTTGAGCATAGATTTTGATGCTCCCTGAAATTACTTAATGAATTCAGTTGACATGACCAACTCCTCCACTGTTTCTCAGCAACACATTGAGATGGTCACACCCTTGACTTTCCATTTTTCACAAGCATTCCACTTCTCATCCAGGGACTCTGAAATGCTTTTATATTGTCAGAATCTTTTATCATCCTTTCTTGCCCTATGCCTTGTAACCTCTAACCAAGTGGTTCTTCCTCCCTATGACTCTTTTTACTCTAATTTATTCTGCCCCTCAAAAAGTCATTCTCCTTCCTAATTGATTCTACAGCACAGAGCAGCTTATCCAAAGTTTCTTTGCTTTCCTAAAACCTCAAAGGCACATAACTTCACATCTTTTTTCTCTCACTTCTGTACTGATGAGTCTTCTCCTTTCTCTATGTTGCCTTTTTAGAAAACCAATTCAACTCTGGCCTGCCCTCTATTCTTGAATGCCTTAACCCTCATCCAATTACCAATAATTTATTTCCAAATTCCATTCCTAGTTTACTCTTAACACTCACCTTCACTCCTATTCAAATGTTATGAGAACAGAGCAGTAGAAAATAGCATAACCAAGCCAGAGGGTGGACTAAAAATTTATGTTACCAAATAACAACTGGGCCCTTAGGCAATCACCCTACCCCTTCCTAATCAATTCACTATTCCACTGTACAAAGCAGATGTTTCTCACCTCTCCTAAAGCCTCCCAAGACACAAACTCCTGCCTACTCTCTGCTAAGAATTTTACCACATATTACTCAAAAACAATTGAGCTCATTAGCTAAAAGCTCCTTATTCTTCCACATTTCATCTCCTATCACTTCCTTCCTTCTTTAACTCAGTCACATATGAAATAGGTAGTCCTTGGTCTACCAATGGTCAATTGCTCTACATGCATCCTTGATGCTATCCTCTTCCATCTTTTCCCACTGACTCTTCCCTGTTACCCACAAATATGCCTATGACTCACTCATCTTTAAAAAAATCTCCACTTCATCTGACCATCCTTGCAAGCTAAGGTCTTCTGTTTTTCTTCTTCTTGCCTAACCTCCTTTAACAAATCTCTGATATTTCATTTTCCTCTCACTCTTCTAAAACTTCTAAGGCTTTTGAACTAATATTTTTTAAACATTTGTTAATATTTATTTTTTGAAAAGTTAACATGGTTACATAATTCATGCTCTTGCTTTCCCCTTCAGACCCCCCACTTCCCACTACCCTCCATGGCAGATGTGTATTTCCACTGGTATTAACATGGGTCATTGATCAAGATCTATTTTCAAATTGTTGATAGTTGCATTGGTGTGGTAGTTTAGAGTCGACATCCCCAATCATATCCGCCTCAACCCATGTGTTCAAGTAGTTGTGGTTCTTCTGTTTCCACTCCTATAGTACTTCCTCTGAATGTGGGTAGCATTCTTTTCCATAAATCCCTCAGAATTGTCCTGGGTCATTGAATTGCTGCTAGTACAGAAGTCCATTACATTCTATTTTACCACAGTGTATTAGTCTCTGTGTACAATGTTCTTCTGGCTCTGCTCCTTTCACTCTGCATCAATAACTGGAGGTCTTTCAAGTTCACATGGAATTCCTCCAGTTTATTATTCCTTTGAGCACAATAGTATTCCATCACCAGCATATACCACAATTTGTTCAGCCATTCCCCAATTGAAGGGCATTTGCTCATTTTCCAGTTTTTTGCCACAACAAAAAGCGCAGCTATAAATATTTTCATACAAGTCTGTTTATCAATGATCTCTTTGGGGTACAAACCCAACAACGGTATGGCTGGGGAAGGCATTCTTTTATAGCCCTTTGAGCAGAGTTCCAAATTGCCAGCCAGAATGGTCAGATCAGTTCACAACTCTACCAACAATGCATTAATGTACCAGTTTTGCCACATCCCCTCCAGCATTCATTACTCTCCCCTTCTTTCATTTTAGCGAATCTGTTAGGTGGGAGGTGATACCTCAGAGTTGTTTTAATTTGCATTTCTCTAATTATTAGAGATTTAGAACACTTTCTCATGTGCTTATTGATACTTTTGATTTCTTTACCTGAAAATTGCCTATTCATATCTCTTGCCCATTTATCAATTGGGGAATGGCTTGATTTTTTATACAATTGATTTAACTCCTTGTATATTTGAGTAATTAGATCCCTGTCAGAGGTTTTTGTTATAAAGATTTTTTCCCAATTTGTTGTTTCCCTTCTGATCTTGACTACATTGTTTTTGTTTGTACAAAAGCTTTTTAGTTTAATATAATCAAAACCATTTAATTTACATTTTGTAATTTTCTCTAACTCTTGCTTGGTTTTAAAATCTTTTCTTTCCCAGAGATCTGACAGGTATACTATTTTGTGTTCACTTAACTTATTTATAGTTTTCCTCTTTATATTCAAGTCATTCACCCATTCTGAATTTATCTTGGTGTAGGGTGTGAGATGTTGATCTAAACCTAATCTCTCCCATATTGTTTTCCAAATTTCCCAGCAGTTTTTGTCAAATAGTGGATTCATGTCCCAAAAGTTGGGCTCTTTGGGTTTATCAAACACTGTCTTGCTGATGTCATTAACCCCAAGTCTATTCCACTGATCCTCCCTTCTATCTCTTAGCCAGTACCATATTGTTTCAATGACTGCTGCTTTATAGTATAGTTTAATATCTGGTACTGCTAGGCCCCCTTCCTTTACATTTTTTTTCACTATTTCCCTTGATATTCTTGATCTTTTGTTATTCCAAATGAAATTTGTTATAGTTTTTCCTAATTCAGTAAAGAAGTTTTTTGGTAGTTTGATAAGTATGGCTCTAAATAGGTATATTAATTTGGGTAGAATGGTCATTTTTATTATGTTAGCTCGTCCTACCCATGAACAATTAATGGCTTTCCAATTGTTGAGATCCAGTTCTATTTTTTTGGAAAGTGTTTTGTAGTTGTTTTCGTATAATTCCTGTGTTTGTTTTGGTAGATAGATTCCCAAGTATTTTATATTGTCTAGGGTGATTTTAAATGGTGTTTCTCTTTCTACTTCTTGCTGCTCTAGTGTGTTGGAAATGTATAGAAATGCTGATGATTTATGTGCATTTATTTTGTATCCTGCAACTTTGCTAAAGTTGTTGATTATTTCTACCAGCTTCCTAGTTGATTCTCTAGGATTTTTTAAGTAGACCATCATATCATCTGCAAAGAGTGATAGCTTAGTCTCCTCCTTGCCTATTTTTATACCCTCAATTTCTTTTTCTTCTCTAATTGCTACTGCTAGTGTTTCTAGTACAATGTTAAATAATAGAGGAGATAATGGGCATCCTTGTTTCACTCCTGATCTTATTAGAAAGGCTTCTAATTTATCCCCATTGCATATAATGCTTGTTGATGGTTTTAGGTATATACTGTTTATTATTTTTAGGAAAGGTCCTTCTATTCCTATACTTTTCAGCGTTTTCAATAGGAATAGATGCTGTATTTTGTCGAAGGTTTTTTCAGCATCTATTGAGATAATCATGTGATTTTTGTTTGTTAGACTGTTGATATGGTCAATTATGTGGATGGTTTTCCTAATGTTGAACCATCCTTGCATTCCTGATATAAATCCCACCTGATCATGGTGGATGATCTTCTTAATTACTTGCTGGAGTCTCTTTGCTAATATTC
Organism: Gracilinanus agilis; assembly: GCF_016433145.1. Classification (NCBI taxonomy): domain Eukaryota; kingdom Metazoa; phylum Chordata; class Mammalia; order Didelphimorphia; family Didelphidae; genus Gracilinanus; species Gracilinanus agilis. The sequence continues at coordinate 461,161,547 of NC_058131.1, forward strand.
TATTTAAGATTTTTGCATCCATGTTCATTGGGGATATTGGTCTATAGTTTTCTTTCTCTGTTTTTGTTCTACCTGGCTTTGGAATCAGTACCATATTTGTGTCATAAAAGGAATTTGGTAGGACTCCTTCTTTGCTCATCATATCAAATAACTTGTATAGTATTGGGATTAGTTGCTCTTTGAATGTCTGATAGAATTCACTTGTAAATCCATCAGGCCCTGGCGATTTTTTCTTAGGAAGTTCTTTGATGGCTTGTTCAATTTCTATTTCTGATATGGGATTATTTAGGTATTCTATTTCTTCTGCTGTTAATCTAGGCAATTTACATTTTTGTAAATATTCATCCATATCTCCTAAATTGTTATATTTGTTGCCATATAATTGGGAGAAATAGTTTTTAATGATTGCCTTAATTTCCCCTTCATTAGAGGTGAGGTCTCACTTTTCATCTTTAATACTGTCAATTTGGTTTTCTTCTTTCCTTTTTTTTATTAGATTGACCAGTACTTTGTCTATTTTATCTGTTTTTTCAAAATACCAGCTTCTAGTCTTATTTATTAATTCAATAGTTCTTTTACTTTCAATTTTATTAATTTCTCCCTTGATTTTTAGAATAGAAATTTACTTTTCATCTGGGGATTTTTAATTTGATCACTTTCTAATTTTTTAAGTTGCATGCCAAATTCATTAATCTCTGCCCTCCCTAATTTGTTAATATGTGCACTCAAGGATATAAATTTCCCCCTGAGTCCTGCCTTGGCTGCATCCCACAGAGTTTGGTAGGATGTCTCATCATTGTCATTCATTTCAATGAAATTGTTGATTGTTTCTATGATTTCTTCTTTGACTAGCTGGTTTTGGAGAATCATATTATTTAATTTCCAATTAGTTTTTGATTTGCCTGTCCAGGTGCCATTACTAATTATTATTTTTATTTTCATTGCATTATGCTCTGAGAAGGTTACATTTATTATTTCTGCTCTTTTGCATTTGTTTGCAATGTTTCTCTGCCCTATTACATGGTCAATATTTGTGAATGTACCATGTGCAGCTGAAAAGAAGGTGTATTCCTTTTTGTTCCTATTTATTTTCTCCACATATCTATTAAATCTAATTTTTCTAGGACTTCATTCATCTCTCTTACCTCTTTCTTATTTATTTTTTGGTTTGATTTATCTAGATCTGAAAGAGGGATATTTAGATCTCCCACTAGTCTGGTTTTACTATTTCCTTCTTGAGATCTGCCAGTTTCTCCTTTATGAATCTGGTTGCTATGCCATTTGGTGCATACATATTGAGCAATGTTATTTCCTCATTGTCTATACTGCCTTTAATCAGGATGTAATTACCTTCCCTGTCTTTTTTAATCATATCTATTTTTGTTTTGGCTTTGTCAGAAATCATAATTGCCACTCATGCCTTCTTTTTCTCATTTGATGCCCAAAGGATTTTGCTCAAGCCCTTTACCTTAAACCTGTGTATGTCCACCAGCCTCATATGTGCTTCTTATAGACAACATATGGAAGGATTTTGGTTTCTAATCCACTCTGCTATTTGCTTCCTTTTTATGGGAGAGTTCATCCCATTCAAGTTCAGAGTTATAATTATCAGTTGTGTATTCGTCGACATTTTGGTGTCCTCTCTTAGTTCTATACCTTCTTCTTACACTATTTCCTTTTAAACCAGTGGTTGGCTGTATGCCAGTAACCCTTGTCCCCTCCCTTCATTTACTACCCTTTCTACACCCTCACTTATTATTCCCCTCTCATTATTTTTAAGGTCTAATGAATTCCCTCCCACTTCTTCTTCCCTCCCTTTTTTGACCTCCCCACACCCCTGTTCCCCTTGGTTTTTCCCTTCTGACTTTCTCAGTAGGGTTGAATAGAGTTTTATGTCCCAATGGATAAAGCTACTCTTCCCTCTCAGGGTTAATTACATTGAAAGTAAGGTTTAACTATTACCTCTTATTGCTCTCTTCCTCTCCTTCTTATAATAGTATTCATCCCTTCCCATCCCCTCTTTGTGTGTAATAGAATGTCCTATTTTTCTTATTCATTCAAGTTTCTCCTGGTGTCCTCTACTATTCACCTCCCTCTTTCCCACCCCCATATCACCTTAGGCCATTTAGTATTCCAAACTCTCCCTATGAATAATTCTTCTAATTACTATTATAGAGAATACTATAAAAGTGAATAGAGTTCCTTAATGAGAATTATACATAACATTTCTCCACATAGCAATACCAATAATTAGATCATACTGAAGCCCTTAAAGAGGCAAACTTTAAAAATACAAGTTTTCTTTCTTTCCCCTCTGTTTCTTATTTACCTTTTCATGTTTCTCTTGATTTTCGTGGTTGGATATCAAACTTTCCATTTAGTCCTGATCTTTTCTGTGCAAATACTTGGGAATCTTCTATCTTGTTGAATGCCCAAACTTTCCCTTGGAAGTATATGGTTAGTTTTTATGGGTAGGTGATCCTTGGTTGTAGACCCAATTCTCTTGCCTTTCTGAATATCATATTCCAAGCCTTGTGATCTTTTAGCGTGGAGGCTACCAGATCCTGTGTGATCCTGATTGGTGCTCCTTGATATCTGAATTGTCTCTTTCTGGGTTCTTGTAAAATATTTTTCTTTTACTTGGAAGCTCTTGAATTTGGCTATTATATTCCTGGGGGTTGTCTTTTCTGGGTCTAGTGTAGAGGGTGATCTATGGATCCTTTCAATTTCTATATTGCCCTCTTATTATAGATCTTCAGGGCAATTTTTCTGAATAATTTATTTTAGTATGGAGTCCAAATTTCTATTAATTCCTGCTTTTTCAGGAAGACCAATGATTCTCAGATTGTCTCTTCTAGATCTGTTTTCTTGGTCTGTCACTTTCTCATTGAGATATTTCATTTTTCCTTCTATTTCATCAGTTTTTTTGACTTTGTTTTATTTGTTCTTGCTGTCTTGTGAGATCATTAGCTTCTAATTGCTCAATTCTAGCCTTTAGGGACTGGTTTTCAGCTATAATTTTTTTGTTTTCCTTTTTAATCTGGTCATTTCTGGTGTTCAATTTGCTTATCAGTTCATTTGATTTCCGAGCCTCACTTTCCAATTGCAAAATTCTGCCTTTTAAACTGTTATTTTCTTGCCAGATTTTGGTTTCCAATTTGGTTACCATTTCGTTTGATTTTTGGGCATCTTTCTCCAATTGGGAGTTTCTGTCTTCTAACCTGTTTATTTCCTTTTGAGCTATTTCCCAGTTCTCTCGCTAAATCTTTTCCATCTTTCTCATCATCTCAATTTGAACTCTTCATTATTTTGGGAAGGTTTGGATATGATTACTTGTTTGTTCTCCTCTGCTGTTTGCTCTTTTGTCTGGATTTTATCTGTGTAAAAGTTGTAGAGTGTTACAGATTTCTTTTTGATGATCTTTCTCTTTTGGAGTTCTTGTCTCTGGCTTGCCATTGTTAGCCCTGCGCCCTCTCAGGTTTATCCTCACACTCAGGGTCTGTCTACGCTCTTTAGGCTCCTGAGGTCTCAGTTGTTCTCAATGTCAAGCCTCCTGGTGGTCCCCTTACTTGTTCCTCTGACCGAGGCTCCTTTAACAGTCTCCAACAGTGCCCCAAACTTGCTCTAACTCTTGTGCACTGGCTTTGGTACTGTAGGTGGGGTGGGGTGGGGGAGGGGGTTGCTCACCTCACATTTTAGTGAGAGCTGTTTCACCCCTTTATATCATGGAAATGCCCAGATTCCACTTACCTCCAATGCTGCGCCCTGTTGTGGGTTCCTTTGTTTCTCTGGATTTGTTTTTATGTCTTCTTGAGGAGTCCTGTATGTTTCAGTTAGGAGATGTTAAGCAGCTGCTTTTTACTCTGCCACCATCTTAACCAGGAACTTTTGAACTAATATTTAACTGAAACTGTTCTCTCCAAATTACCAATGATCTCTTAACTGCTATAGCTAATGCCCTCTTCTCATCCTTCTTGAACTCTCTGAAATATTTGATGCTATTGATTACCCTCTCCTCCTCTATACTGACATCTTTCTAGGATTACTTGAAAACTGCTCTCTCTGGGTTTTCTTTCTTCCTGTCTGACAACTCCTCAGGTTCCTTTGCTGGTTCTTTATCCATGTCATACTCACTAACTATGAAAACCTCTCAATGTTCCATCTTGGACCTTTTCTTTTTTTCCCCTATGCTATCTCATTTAGTTATCTCCTCAGCAACCAAGGGTTCAATTATCTCTTGTATGCAAATAGTTCCAAACCTATATATCCACCATCTTTCCTGAGATCCAGTCCCATATCATCAACTAGTCTTTGGTTATCTTGAACTGGCTAGGAACCTCAAACTCAACATTTCTAAAACATAAATTATCAACTCCTCCTCAGCCCCCCCCCCAAAAAAAACTTCTCATCTTCTGAACTTTCTCTTTACTACAGAAAACTTCCCCTTTACTAGATACCACCATCCTCCCAGGCACCAAGGATCCCAACTTTGGTGTGTCATCTTCAACTCTTCCCTTAAATTCACATTGGATATGTACCCCTGTACTCAATCATCTCTAGTGGCTCCCTATATTTTCTTAAACAGTTCTTTTTTGAGAATGAAGAGAACTGCCAACAGGAGTTTTCCCTAATGCTAAAGAGCTGAAGCAAAGTGTGGGGAAAGAGAGAAAAAAATCTGGAAATTTCTAATCCTACCATCACAATGAATTTCTCAGACAGTACAAGTGCAAGGTGGTTAGGAAGTATTTGTTCAGCAGTCTCCCAAAGTGTCTTTACCTACTGGGGGAAGTCTATGAGTCTTCTGAACTTTACTCAGTTTTATCATCGTGTCAGAAATAAAAAGCTTTTTCATATATGTTATCTATACCGCCCATTAAATGCTTGTATGGGAGCTGGAAACCCCATTGACTACTTTTAGAGAAACCTAGAAAAGGATAATAGAGGAAAAGGAAAACTCTAGGACAGGGACAGAGAGAACTTTAGGAGATAGGTCACTAGGATTTGAACCTGTCTACAAGAATCCAAGTCCTTGGGAAGACCCTAGGCCATAAATAACAGCATAAATACTAAATATGTCCTTTATAGATTCTACCATCAAAAATAATAATTAATGTCAAGATCAAAAGCAAATGGTTCAATGATTAAGGTATATTTAATGACAACAATGAGATCAAGTAACATCATAGAAGCAATTAATAAGAAAGACTACCACTACACAAAAAATTACATTTTTTGAAACATAGTTAAAGCAAGACTGTAAAGGAAAAAACTGTCTGAAATTATACATAAAAAAGAAAAAGGAGATTAATAAACTTAGTGTGCAGTTTTAAAAGTAAAAACGAATGAAAACAAAAAGAGTAGAGAGATCAAAACCAAGATATTTCTCTGAAAATATTAACAAAAACAAATCTCTAGCCTGATTAAAAAAGAATGCCCAATTATTGAAATAAAAAAGGTAGCAAACAGAACACAGAAATAAAAAGGATTTTCAGAACCTATAGTACACAAACATATGCTAGGAAAATAAAAGAAAATTTAAAGAAAAACATTAAACAGCTGGCTCAGTAGATAGAGAACTGGCACTGAAAGTCAAGAAGACCTAAGTTCAAATCCAGTCTCATGTGTGATCCCTGGCAAATCACTTAATATCTATTTACCTCAATTTCATCATCTATAAAATGGGGCCAACAGATGCATCTATTTCCTACAGTTGTTGTAAGGACAAAATGAAATAATATTTGTGAAGTACATTACAAATCTTAAAAGCATTATATAGTCTAACTATTATTATTATTGGTGTCATAATATCCAAATTAAACAGAACACGAAGTATAAAGCTTAAACAATCTTATAAAAGCCATAAAAGAATTACTAGCTGATAAAAAGCAATTCATCAATCCCCAGAACCTTAAAATCTCTATTTTGCCGTTGTCCCTTCACCACACCTGGAAGAGCAGCTTCTATACCAGACATTCAGAAACCTTTCTGGAGGAATTAATCCACTCTGCTTTGGAGTTCCATCCTAGGCCTAAGCTGTCTTAATCGATAAGTAAATTAATGGAAATCCACCCTACCTATTATAACTAGTTGGTTCCAGATTTTGCTTCATATCCATTTATCTTGGACATCTTTCCATCTTCCTTGCTGCTACATATGTATTCTTCTTCTCCACATTTTCCAACTCTTGCTCAAAGAATAATAATTTAAACAATATTACCAGTACTTTCAGGAAAAGAGCATGACAATGGCTCTAATCAGCATTCCTAAGACTCCTTTCCCCCCAGCCCCAGTATCCTATATATTTTGTCTCTCATTTTTGGAATGTAAATTCACCAAGGGCAGTGACTTTCTCAATTTTGTGAGGACCTTGTGCAGGGTCTGGCATATAGTAGGTGCTTGAAAAATGCTTTTTCCTTCAATTCTAAAAGATATTAAGAAAACAATAGGTGCGCTGTACAAATTATTGTCGAAAGTTTTTAAAAATATTCAACTACTCAAGACAAATATGATTTGAATACCTACGCCAGAAAAGAATAAAGCCAAAAAAGGACTAATTCTAATATCATCATTAATGCAGATTGATGAAAATTTTAAATAAAATCCTAGTAAAAGAGACTGCTTAAAAAATTGGAGACAGAGAGAGAGAGACAAGAGAGAGACAGAGAGAGAGATCACAGTCTCCAAGTAGGGTTGCTTTCCAACTAGATGTTAAGAAAATGTTTAAATAAAAATATGCTGTTTTTTTATAACTACTAAACAGTGTCATTTCCTTTAAATTTCTGGTACCATGTATATGGCATGACAACAAAAATGTCAGATTAAGTGATCTCTAATGCCTCTTTCTGAAGATATCAAGTTTGTTGAAGTGCTGAAATAGGACCAATAAAAGTAATTAGATTTGAGATGTCTATAGATAATTTAAAATAATAGTGGAATTGTGCTGCCATAGGATTAAAATAAAGATATAATGTTAAATATGAGTTTAACTGGGTTAGAAATAGGAATTCCAGTCAAAAATTCACAGATGTTCATTACTTTAGTTGGAATTATAAGTGGCTATCCATGGGACTAAAATATCTCAGACGCAAGCACAAAATATAATTACATTTAGTGGCAAAGTCTTCCAAGAGTCTGTCAAATTAGAATATGGTTCAGGGTCTCCCTTCTCTTCTGGGAATATCAAAATCATTTTATTCAAATGAATGGTTTCTTGTGTTTCCTGTTTTGTTTTGTTTTGTTTTTTGTATTTGCCAGGAATACAAATACTCAATTAAATATGCCATGGGTTCCATGAGTTATTTGATTAGGACGCAGTCCTATCCTGTAATTTTTGTACTCCCATGAACTCACCAATATACTTTATGTTCAGTGTCTTTTGCTTTCTCCAGGTATCACTAGGATACTGGTACAACATTAAGTATAAGGCACTTAACCTTATTCATTGTTTCTATCTTCTTATCTTGTGGATTCAGTTGTAGTTAGGTTATATTTAATGTATAATTCTTTTGTCTATGGTTTTTGGATTGAAAAGGTATTCAGAAAATAACTCCTTTGCTATCTTGCTATTCACATGTCCCACTAAATGATTTTTGAGCAAATTAGAAAAATAGATATTATGCTGATGATTGCCTTTTTTTCAATATTAACATGTTCAGAAATTTTTTTTACACACTATCTTCAGGTATTTCACAATTTAATCTCTCAATTCCCTCATAATTGTGTCATCTCCAGCACAAGTCTGCCTATATTAAGTACATTTGATATAATCCAGCTACTTTAAACATTTAAAAAAAATTTTAATTAACAAACATTTCAAATTATACTATCCTTCCTATTTCCCCCAAATTAAGCAAACTTTATAAAATGAAAAACACACATCTGCAAAGTATGACAAAAACAAATTCCTATATTAACCATATTTAAAAATGTATGTTTTTTGCTGTATTTTAAGTTCACCATTTCCATTAGGAGGTAAGGGTGCATATTTCTTCTTGAATCTTTTGAACTCCTTATTTATCATTATACTGATCACAGCTCTATAGTCTTTCCAAGTTGTTTCTCTACGTTACTATTATTGTATAAATTGATCTAGTTCTACTTACTTCATTCTGTATCAGTTCATAAATATCTTCCTAATTTCCCCTGAAACCAACCATTTCTTTATTTCTTATGGCATATTAATATTATATCATAAGTAGGTCTCTCAATTTGTTTAGCTATTCCCTAATATAAGGACAAATCTTTATTTCCCATTGTTAGGTATCTTTAAAAAAGATGCTATACATATTTTTGTGCATATATTTCTTTTTTCTTTCTTTGATTTCTTTGGGGTATAGGCCTAATAGTGATATATCTGGGTCAAAGGGTATGCATAGTTTGGCGACCTTCTGAACTGAACCAGATCTCCAACAGTGTCCAGTTACTTTTTGTACCCTTGTAATTGTTGTTTCTACCACCTCTATGAACACATCTAGAGAAGTGATCTTAAGAGTTATGAAACTGAAAATTTTTTTTAAAAACTATGAAATCTTTTCCCTTTTCCTTCTGCTTACTATTCTTCAATTTTTATTTTAAATCACTTCAGGATGACTTTGTTTAAATGATCTCTTATCAACCTTTCATTGAACTGGTTTTACCCTCTACTACTTCCCTTCATTTTATTAATTGATAGTACAAAAAGATAGCTAATTCAGGAATGATATAGCAGTAATAATTCAATTACTATCTGCTAAAATATTGTGAATTTTACTTTTTAAAATGTTATTTTCTGTTCTCCATGTTCAAAGTGCAACAATGCTTTTCTGAAAAAAAAGAGTTATAATATATATATATATATGATATATGATACACATATACTGTGTATTCTACAAGTCTTTGGTCTCTCTCACTCCTTATTCCTAATCCATACATTCCAATATTTTTTGCCAAATCATACAATTATTTATATATAATATATATTTATTTACAGGACCTTTTCAAGTGCTATATGTAATTCCTTTTTATTTTCTTCCCCTGAATGAGATCTTGGCATGTAAATGATAATTACTTTAATATTAGGGTTTTTTGCAAATATTTATCATAAGTATTATATATAATATGACATGACCAGTCCTTCTTGCCTTGGATAAAACCACCCTCAATAAACTCATTTATTTGTTTCTTCAAGGAAAGTCTTTGAAACAAATTTCCATTTAGCTGCAACTTTCTTATTTCTTCGGCTTTTAATGAAAGCACATACAGAAGTGTCATAGCATTACATTTTCTAAATTTGCATTTACTTTAAAGTCGAATGTGGACAAAAGTAATGAAGTTAATGATGATGGCAATAGGAGGAAGAGCAGAAAGAGGAGGAGGAATAAGAGGAAAAAATTTCCATAATAATCTTTACTGAGAAACAGTAAGGACAATCTTACAAAATCAATTCTTAGGTGTTGTAAAAAGAAAAAAAAAGCACACGTTTTGGGCCTGACTATGTGAAAATATATTGCTTTAGTAACTGTAATATGAAGTAAAAACATCCTCATATCTGAATTGCATGGTATCCTCTGTACTGGCTACCTGCTTAGATATTATTCATTTCAGATGTGAGGAATTATGTCTTCATTCTTTTTTAAGACTCCCACAGTGTCTATCACAAGGAAAGTAGATATTCAATAAATATTTGTTAAAAATGAACATGGCAATAATACAGTAAGCCAATTTTTAAAACATTGTACTACTCAGCAATGCCCTTCACTGTGATGCTCAAGGATCTTCAGTGGTTGCCCACTGCTTTATGAATAAAATTCCTCAGTTTGACATTTAAGACCATTCTAGCTTCAGCCTACCTCTTCAGGCTTTTTATCTATATTTCAATCCAAGTGTGTAATTCTACTTGATGCCTTCATCAATCAACAATAATCAGTCATCTATTCATTAAGTGCAAACTGTGTACTAGGTATTAGGGATACAAATACAAAGAACAAAACAATCTCTAAAGGAATTTATAGTGTTATTCATGCCTAGAATTCTTTCCATGTCTCTAAGAATCTCTAGCTTCTATCAACAGCTTCACTCATGTGCATTCTCTTTTAAAACTTTTCCTTTCCCATAGGAAATCTTAGTGGTTATAGATTTCTCTCTCCTACCACAAATTATTATGGATATACTTATCTGTTTATGTGTAATATCCCCCTAGTAGAATGCAAAGTCCATGATGTAAGGGGCTGTATTGCATTTTTATATATTTATTTCCAGTCCTGGGCACAAGGCCTTTCATATTGAAGGTACTTATTAAACACATGCTGGGTCAAATTGGATTCTAGAAAAAAAATTCATTAAATTTGGAAAGAGCAAAAACTACATAAAATACAGAATAAATACAATAGGACAGAACTTCTATATTAGAATTCATGGCCAACAATTAAAAAAAAATTAAAACTGAATGAGATGATGTTTATATAATGCTTAATATAGTACCTGGCACATAGTAGGCACTTGATACAGGTTTGTTCCCTACCTCTTCCCCTTCCTATAATTACAACACAAGAAAATAGGATAGTAGGTAGTAAATTATAGGAAGGCTGTAACTTTTTTATTTCAATCAGTACCCATGCCCAGAACAATAGATTGCATAGAAGTATTTTAAAAGTGATTTAATGAATTTAATTGGAAAAAAATCTGATTTACAGTTTTAAAAAAATATATGTTTAACATGACAAAGTATACCTGAAAAAAAGCAGTGCCATTTTATAGATAAAAGACACTGAGGGCAGATAGAATTACAATTAGCCCTTGGGGTTGCCCAAGATTACAGAGCTAATAAAAATCTAGAAAGGACTCTATCCCAAGTTTTCTGAGTCTAATGCTCTTATATCACACTTTTCCTTTTTCCTTTTTTTTTTAAACCCTTACCTTCCATCTTAGAATCAATACTATGTATTGGTTCTAAGGCAGAAGAGTGGTAAACGCTAGGCAATGGGGGGTTTAGTCACTTGCCCAGGGTCACACAACTAGGAAGTGTCTGAGGTCAAGTTTGAACCCAGGACCTCCCTAGTATCTAGGCCTGGCGTTCAATCCACTGAGCTACCCAGCTGCCCTCACTTTTTATTATTCTTCACCTGCTAATCATTTTAGCCTCTTTTCTGTTCATTTCCCCTCTTTTTTTTCAAGGCTCCTATTTATATATATTAAATTATATTACGTGATAGGACATCACATATTTCTTACTTATTATTCCTCCTTCCATTTAATTCAACAGAATATAGGTATGTATATAAAATGCATCTATACAAGAGTGCTGTGGGTTGCAAACACTAAACTTGAAATTGCTATGATTTAGTTGTTCACACTAGTTAGCCCAGACTGGTTCAGGTATTAGAGGTGAGAAACTTGAAGCAGCTTCCTGCTGCAATTAGGCTATTATAATAGTGCAGGCCAGATAAGATATGTGTTTAAAGGAAAGTAGTGGATGTGTGTGTAGATAGAGTAGGATAGATGTGAGGGATATTATAGAAATGAAAACAATATTTGGCAACTTAATAAATACATGAGGTGAAGACTGAGAAGTCAAATACAACACCAAGGATACAATCCAAATGAACTGAAGAATGGTGAATTCCATTACAGAAATAGAGAAATTCTGAAGAGGAGTGATTTGATTTTTGGGAGGAGGCAAAAGTAAGAGAGTACAATAATGAGTTCTGTTTTAGACATGTTGAATTTGAGATGCCTAGGAGACATGTTAATTTCAATGTTATTAAAACAGCTCATCTGGTAAGAGAAAAAGGATTAGTCTTTCTCCAAAACAATAAGACTGCCAGAGAAGAATTAAAATCCTCAGAAGCAAAATCATATAAATTATGGAAACACTGAAACTCTACCTAAATATGGTCTGTTGTCAAAACAATGATTAATAAGTATGCATAATCTTCACCAAAATATGGGCATTCAAATAGGGAATGAATGAATTGGTATTGCAGCAGATCTATAGTTAAATCACAATTCATCAAAATTATAACATTTCATTTTGGATATGTATACTCATATATTCATCTTTTTATACATGTATATAAACCCAGGAAGAAATAGTGATGCTAAAAGGGTTTGGGGGTGGGAGGAAAGCACCACCAAAGACTGAATAAGACTAGAATTAATCCCTACTTTTACTGATGAAGCTTTTTATATTCCAGATCATCAGTTTGTCAGGTCATTATACAAGCTTCATTTCCATTGTTATTAGATAAATATATTTTCCAGCCCAGATGATATTGTTTGAACCAAACCATACTTTAAAGAACAAAGACAGTAATGGTAATTATGTATCAGTCACCAAAAAAAAAGTGGTTTTGGTTGGAACAAATAAAAGAGAGGAGAGGCAGAAAAATAAATTGTTCCTCTGAGTTTCTTTGATAAACAATATACAAAAATTCTCCTTAGTTTCAGTCTTTCACAACTAAGCAACATTGGTTCACAAGTTGAAGTAGTTAGTGCTAAAAAAAATGGAAATAAGAAACATGTTTCTTTAGTTTAATGAAAAAACCAGTTGAATATAGTAATAACTCATGTATTCATTTTCTATAGTTCTACCACAAAAGAAAACATTAATAGGCTTTTAATTAAAAATAAAAATTCTTAAAAAATTCTGATAGTTTTTAATGATTTGAGGTACAATGGATCTGGAATAAAGTCATAGGAATTCTATTTTTGGTAATGTCATTAACTTTTTTAAGCTTTCTTTTTATTTATATATATAACAGTTGTCATTATCAGAAAAAGAATTCTTAATTATATATAATATATGATCAAAATATATGTAATAATATATAATGAAACATATATATGATAAATGCCTTTTGTTTTGATATCAGTTCTTTCCTTTCTACCCTACATACTGAACTCTTCCTTGAGACTAAAATATTGAGTTCAGAAATTACTGAAAATGTTGTCTTGAAAGTATCACACCTGTGTAGAAGAATACTATATCATACTATAACCAGAACTTTAATGTTTTTCCCCCCATTAATCAATTAAGTAACTGGCAAGCATTTATTAAGCCCTACTAGTATGAGGCACTGTGCCTAAATATTGAGAACACTAAAAAGAGTAAAGACAGTTCCTACCCACATGGAATGGGGGAGATAATATAAATTAAGAGGTCTATTAATCTCCTAAGTAAGAACACATAAAATTGATAGAAGGTAATCTCAGAAGGGATAATCTCAGAGGGGATGGCACTAGCAGCTGGTGCCTGGGAAAGGTAGTATTCTCAGGAATGACAAATAGTCGTGTAAAGGAAAATAGCCAGAGATTCAGTAATATACACAAAGAACATCTAGTATGACAATAGGAGTATATCAAAGAATACATGGATTTGATTCCAGCAGAAAGAAAATTGGAAAGGAAAAAAGGGGTCATTCTGAAGAGCTTTAAATGTCAACATAAGGAATGTATATTTCATCTTGGAGATAACAGGAAATCACTAAAGTTTATTGAGTAGGGTATATGACATGGACATTTGGGAAAATCACTTTGATGGTAAGATGAAAGATAGATTGGAAGGGCTTGATGTAAAAAGATCAAGATTGGAGTCAAAGATAAAATGCACCCCCTTCCCTTCTTGGCAGAGGTGGGGAATTATATAAAACTAAATACAACCTCTTGTTTTCAATAAGTAAACACTAGAAGGTTTTCAAATACAGAAAGGGATAAAATAAGAATGACTACTTTCTTTTTATTTCACATAATTCTAGCAACAAAAGTTACAGCAATAAGACAATAAAACAAAATCAAAGATATAAAGACGGACAGAGGACAAAACTGTCCCTCTTTATAGATGAGATGAGAAAAACCACTAAGAATCAGAGCAGAAATCAAATGAGCTCTACTTGAGATAATAATTTCAGTATGATAATAAGATACAAAATAGATTTACAAAGACCATCCAGATTTCTCCATACTAACAAAATCAACCAAAAAAAAAAGAGCTATTCCATTTAAAGTGCCATTAACTTTTGGAAGAGGTTTTTTTTTTTGTTGGTTTTTTTTTTTTGGTTTTGTTTTTTTAAACCCTTACCTTCCATCTTGGAGTCAATACTGTGTATTGGCTCCAAGGCAGAAGAGTGGTAAGGGTAGGCAATGGGGGTCAAGTGACTTGCCCAGGGTCACACAGCTGGGAAGTGTCTGAGACCAGATTTGAGCCTAGGACCTCCCGTCTCTAGTTCTGGCTCTCAATCCACTGAGCTACCCAGCTGCCCCCGTGGAAGAGGTTTTAAAAGATCTTGACCTCTCAAACTGATCTTTAAAATTTCCTGACCTGAATCACACATAAATGATCAGAAATGGCTAATTTGTTATTTGTTTTGCATACTTATACATACTTGTTACAAGAGAGAATTTCTACTCAAGGTTGAAGGGATGAAGTTGGCTTATTAGTTGGGGGGGGGCAATATAATAAAACTTTGTTTTAAGGTAGAGAAGGAAAAGGAGCAGAAGGGTTTATGTATGTATGTATACATACATACATGTGTATTTACAGATCATATATGCATACATCTGTGTGCAAATATATATTCCTTTTTATAAGATAGAGTGTAGGAGAAATTCAGGTCCTTTAACCATGCTTTTCCTTGTACTTTACAACAGGAATATTTATTTTTATTGATGAATGAAAAATTCACAATCAAAATTAATTAAAAAATAAAATATCCTGAACTGTAAATCCTTGATAATATTTAAGCCTTCCAGCCCCTTTTTATGGATAAGGAGCCAATTAGTCAAAAAAGCACAACAAATTAAAAGTTCTAATTAAATGTTTATTAATAATGACTAGAATATAGCATTCAACTGAACTTTATATTATATGAATCCACATTTGGCAAGGTTTTTATACTGCAATCATTTGCTATTTATTTTTTATTGAATCTTTTCTTTGAAGTTTTTTAAAGTTGAATTTTAACTCATTTATCAATGTTGTATCACTCCCATCTAAATTTCTATACTAATTTCACATTCAATTACTTGGGTATTCGGCATGGAAATGTTTTGTCTCTATATCAACTTGGAAATGATGTGAAGAATTTTCAGTGCTCTTGATGAGAATATTTTAAGGGGAATAAAAAATTAGTTTCCTAATTATATAAAAGGAAAAAGAACTGTCTTAAAATTAAACAGTCTACATTTTTTATAGTTTTTATAAAAATAATTCTGATCTTTTCTCAACCAATTTTTACCATTTTCCATTGATTAAAAAGGAATTAAAATATTTTAGTGATTAGATAATCTCCTATGATTTGACTGGAATTTTTAAAGGTACTTTTGCATTAATAATCCTATTTTTCTATATCTGTACATCTCACTTTACCACAACTTATAAATTTATTAACAGTTCAAGAAACAGTACATAAAAATTGTTATAATCTAAATTAATTTTTAAATGAGATTGCATGTCTCTGATTTTTACTAAATACTAATATTACATCAATTAATGATGATGTGCTTCAATCAATCAACAAGTTAAATGTTAGGGATTCAATGGAAAAGTAAAAATGGTTCCTGTCCTCAAGGAAATAGGGAGGCCCACAATGTATAGGAAGAACAAAGGAAACAAAAAGACCAAGAAACATCTGAAGAACAGAACTAAATCCTCTATATCATCTGAAGATACTGTATTTTGTTGAGTAGAGGAGGGAACATCATCAGATGTGTAATTGTCTCAACTACTACCCTCATTAATTCTTAAATTCCTACTCTATAACTTGGGGGAAATAAATAGACAGTCTATTTCTCACCTAACTTTTTATGTTTAAAGGGGAAATTGTACTTCAGATTTCTGAGGGAGAAGATTTGTGGGAAAAGTTGCTGCACAAGACAGAAATTCTTCAGCTAAAAAATAAGATATTATATTTTAAATGTTAGCTTGTATAATGAGGCAAAAAAATAAGTTGGAGCCAGATTGTGAAGGCATTTAAAAGAGAAACAGAAGAATTTATAATTTATCCTCAAGGCATTAGGGTGCCCCTGGAATCAATCAAGTGGGAAGTGACATAGTTGTACCTGTCCTTAATGACAACTATATGGAAGATGCACTGAAGTAAGGAAACTTGATACAGGGAGACCATTAGGAAGCCATTTCAATATTCTAGGTGAGATGTAATGAGAGACTGAACTAAAGTGGTGGTTGTGGGAGTAGAGAGATTAATTTTACAAAGGAAAAGAGTAGAAGAATGCTGGTGCCTTTGACAGAATTAAGGAAGTTCAAAAGAAGAGTGGTTTGGGAATAGGGAGGAAAGGAATTGTATTTAGATATGTTGAGCTTAAGATGTATGAGTTTTTTTAGTTAGAATGAAGAAAAGAAAGATAATATATTTATTAAGTTATTATGTGGCAGGTACGTAATAATAATAATAATAGCCTATTATGTGCTAGGTCCTGTGCTAAGAACTTTACAAATATTACTTCATTTGCTATTCACAATAATCTTGGGAGTTACTTACTATTATTATGCCCATTTTACAGATAATGAAACTGAGGCAAATGGAGATTAAGAGACTTACCCTGGAGGCTTCTAAAGCTATGTGTCTGAGGTCACATTTGAACTAGGGACTTTCTGACTCCAGACTCTGTGCTCTATTCAATTAACTACCTAGGTGTTCTACTAAGAACTAAGTAGTAAGGATATAAATACAAGGTAGAAAGGCAGGAGAATGGGAAATGCACCTGGTAGAATGATTCAGAAATGAGAAGGAAGTAGTATGAGTCCTAGCTCTAGGTAAGATAAGGCAAAATCTTACCTACCCTAGATACAAAGACCAGTGTTATAATGGGAGAGAGATGAACATAAGCATGATGAACAAAATGCAGTTGGCATAGTTTAAAAACATCTGGGAAATCACGAATAGTTAGTTGGAAGAGATGGATGAAGTTGAAGGGAAAAAAATAGGAATGAATTTAAAGATCATTGAGTCCCCTTCCTATAAATAATAATTAAACTCATGGGAACTACTGTGATCATTAAGAGTGAGAGTGTAGAGGGGCAACCAGGTGGTTCAACAGATAGAGAGCTAGGTCTGAAGATGAGAGGACTGAAGTTCAAGTCTCAGATGCTTCCTAGCTGTGTGACCCTGCGCAACTCACTTAATCTCAATTGAGCCCTTACTGCTCTTCTGCCTTGAAACTGGTAAATAGTATTGCTTCTAAAAGAATGAAAGGTTTTAGAAAAAAAAAACCCACACAGACACTTGAAAAATACCTAGTTAGACATTATTCAGCAAAGAAAACTTATAAGTAGTCAAAGAGGTAGGAGGGTATGATCAGAAATGACTACATAAAATTAAATGCAAGCAAAACTGAAAATTCAAAGGAAAATGAGTAGCTATAGAAATATACAAGAACAAACAAACATAAAATAACTGAGAGCTTCAAAAGTCCTATTTGGGAAAAAAGAAATCTAAGAAGCTAAAAAATGAGTTGTTGGAGGAATAAGGGAGCAGGAAAAAAAATCTGTACCATACAGATTTTCCAAATAAATTTTATCAACTATTTTTAAAGGAATGAATGCCTATGCTACAAAAATATTTCAGAAGACATATAGCACTCTACCAAACAAATCCTTTTATGACATAATTTTATTTAAAATTTTTTCCCAAAGTTACATGATACATGTTGTCTCCCTCCTTTCTATGCTCCCCCCCCCACTGTAATGGGGGTAATTTGAGGAAAGGTGTGGGGTACAAGGGAATTTTTAAAGGAGGTTATCAGGGATTTATTAAGATAGTAAATCTAGGCTACAGGTAGGCTGGAATAAGGAGATTCAGGATATAATAGGGCTGAAGTCAGGAGTTTAACACTGAAGGAATAAGATCTTCAGGGAGAGGGAGAATTAATCTATCAGGCAAATACAGCAGGGCTTATAGACCAGGACTCAGACTTAAACACAGGCTGAGAGAAATAGACTAAACTGAAATTAACAACAGGCTTAGTTAATTTCACAGGAAGGTACTTGTTTTGAAGTTACACCTTCCTCCAAAATGGATACCCCGGCTTCCCTTCAAGCCCAGAGTATGTTAGTTCTTTCCCTCTTCTTCCCTCTCTTAATAACTAACTGACCAATTATACTAATAAGTCTGTTAAAACACAAAAGGGTTTATTATCTTTAAAGGTTGATGTGTCAGGAAAGTGGATCAAAGGAAGCCCTAACAGTTGACTCAGGAACCTCAAGTGGGGGAAGGGAGGCAGGGATGGAGTCTGAGTAAGGACCTGCCTTTCACTCAAGCTTACAAAGTGCTTTTGATATCTAAAGGGAATAAATGATGGCTGACTAATTTCTTTATATCTAATATTGTCAATTATAATTAACCCTTCACAGATTTGAACTCCTCTCTAATTACTCTCCTTATTAACTTCACAGACATATAAGGTAAGGGAGGGAAGGTAGGAAATAATATTGGGAAGGAAGATATAAAGGGTTTATCCAAAATAACAATTTCTTAAATAAATATTTCAAAGCTAGGCTAAATTTCAATTCTACAGATAGGTAAGGAGGCAGCTCAGCTGATCAGACAACCTCCGTCCACGGGAGACCCTAACCAACTGAACTTTTCCTCAAGATTCCAAACCCCTAACTGATTTCAGAACTCAGCCAAAGCTTGAAAAAACTATATGACCCCCTCTCTCTATACTACACCCCTCCTGGAATTGACAAGCAATTCCACTAGGTTATACATATATTTGACAGATATTATTTTAATAATGAAGCAACGGAAAGACAAAGCAAAGGAAGATAAGCAGAGATCAATTTTGCTAATAGATCATGATGTAAAAATATTAAACAAAAAATTCTCTGAGATAGTACAGAACTATATACAGAAAACAACTCAGTATGACCAATTTGGATTCATACCAGGGATTCAAGACTAATTCAATATTAAACAATCATAATAAATTAAATAACCAACAAGGGTAACAAAAAAAATCACATAATTCTTTTAATAAATGTAGAAAAAGCAATGCCTTTTTTGATATGAATCTCATTTATGTTAAAAACTCTAGAAAGTATAGAAAAGTAGAGGCCCTCTTTTAATAGTATAAGAACAAAAGTATGTATTTAAAACTAAGAGCTATTCATGGTTTACAAAAACACTAGAATCTTTTCTAATATAAATGAGAATGAATAGTGATATTCTTTCACTGCACTAGAAATTATATCCATAGCAGTAAGGCAAGAAAATAAAATTAGAAGTATACACATTAATAAAGAAAAGATGAAATTATTCTATATGCTGATAAAAAGGTGACATACTCAGAAAACCACAGAGAATTAGCAAGGAAACTCGGCTGACTTTAAAGCAAAATGACTACCATCTAGAAGCAAAAGAAAACATACAGTAGTAGAATTTAAAATAAAATAAAGCTACACAAACCATCCTCATTTCTAGCCATTACCAACAATAACAACAAAAGAAAACAATAAAGATAAATTCAATTTAAAAGAATTGAAAAAATCCATAGGATATGTAGGAATTAATCTACTAAACTCTCAATATCTTTAAACCAAACCTGTAATCTCCTGTAGATAGAGAACTCTTTAACAAATGGATATTAGCATGTTATAGTTATAGTTATAGCCTAAGAATTGTGTAGAATAGTTTGTCAAACTCAGAAAAAAACAAATCCTTGCAGGTTTCATATTAACTTGGAAACCCACAAATTAACATTATCTATGTTTTACTGTATTTTCAAATTTTTTAAATCTATTTTGTTAAACATTTCCCCATTCAATTTTAATCTAGTTCAGGTTTAACTCATGAGTTTTGCTGATAGCAGACTTGTGATCTCTGATCTAGAACACTGATAGCAACTTGCCCAGGATTTTATACTGTTAGAATATGTCAAAAGTGGCCCTTGAATTCCGATCATCAAGGACTCCAAGGCTATTTTTGAATCCACTACCCCAGGGTTGTGTCTAATAGCCGATACTCAACATAAACTAAACAAAAGAAAATTTCTATCTGCATAACAAGTATAAACAATATAATTTTCCAAGTTACTCAGAAAAAATATAGGCGTCCTTCAGTATTTAGCTATTTGTATTTATGGCATTAAGCTAATTATATCTATATTATGATAAAAACTAAGCAGCATAATTGTCATTTTATCTATTAAACTGGTATTGTCCACATAAAATTCCCTCTGACTCCTAGACTCACCAAGATACCCAGTCCTCCTTTCACTCTCTCTTCCTGCCTTTCTTTCTTTCTCTGTCTCTTTCCCTCCCTCTCTCTGTCTCTGTCTCTGCTTCTCTGTCCCCCACTCTCTTCTCCATTTTCCTTATGGGGTATTGGCAAAGGTAAAAAGATGGACAAATAATGTTAAAAGTGAAGAGTGACAGGAAAATTAACAATGGAAGAGTAACCTATGAGAAGAAGAAAATGATTCTGATTTTCTTGTCTGATTTGGCCAATAATCTCTAATGGAAATTACAAAACTGGCATTCCAAAAATGTTTTCCATAATGATGGCATCGACATTTAAGTACTTTGTTATTGTTCAAACCAACAATTTTATTAAGGTGCTCCCAATGAGGAAACTTCCTCCACCAATGATGATTAACAACTGTTCTGCAAGTCTTAAAGAGTTGCTTGAGAAACTCATTGGTTAAGTGATTTGCCCAGGTTCAAACACCCAGTACTATCAGAAGAAGGATTTGAACCTAAGTTTTACTAGCTGTCTCCCAAACAGATTAATTTGAAGAGCAATAACTCATTTTGGTGTTATGGCATATTCACTGTAAAAAATAAACCATTACTTCATATGTAATATTCAATATTTAAACATTCTATAAAAGAGAAAAAGCAATACTCTACAGATAATTAAAATCTACTATAAGAAAAAATGTTGGCTTCTGGAGAAGGAAAGTTGTTTAATTTTGTTGATTCAGGATCAAATTCAACAATATATTTCTGAGTTTGGCCAACTTTTGCATGAAGGCTTAAAATTTCGTTGACAATATAAAGAGACAAAATGGTTAAGGAATTCAAAGTCAGGGCCAATTTAAACATCGATTCATGTATATTAAAGGTAAGAATGCCTTTTATAAGAGCAAAAGATCTATTATTACAGATATGATGACAACTGAAGAAGACAGAATACCTTTCTCTTTAAAAGGCAGCAGAATTGATCTGTAAAAGCCTATCAGCTTTCATTTAAAAAAAAAAAAAGCAAGACATATATCTGTGGAATTTCTCAAAAAGCCATAAAGTGGCCTGAAATCACTTCAAGTTGCTTCAAAAATGCTTGAAGAACTCTCTCTCTCGAAGCAATTCTTCCAATTTCCTTGACAGTAACAAAGTCAGTCCTTCAATTTCTGTTAGTTTACAGTTTTTAAAAAAGTAGGAATGATGAAGATAGATGTTATACTATCATATATACAATGTTATGTACATATTTATCTCAAAGTCTTGATAAGGAAAGAAGCCAATCACCAAATCAGAAAATCAGAAATTTAGAGCTAGAAGGGATCAGAGAGGTTATCTGATCCAACCCCAACACTTTGAGGGGAATGAGGCCAAGAGAGATAATTTGACTAAGATTACACAGAGAATAAGTGATAGAATTAAAATTTGAACACAAGTCTTCTGACTCAAAATCCATTGCTTAATCAAGTCAATTTGAATTGTGAAAAGGTTAAATAAGCTACCTGAGAAAGTTGTGGATTCTCATAACAGGGGGTCTTCAAAGATAGGCTAGGTCAGTGGTTCCCAAAGTGTGGTCCAGAGACCTCTGGGGGTCCCTGAGACCCTTTTAAGATATCCATAAGGTAAAAACTATTTTTATATTAAAATGAAGATGTTTAATGTCTAATATGGTAAATATAAATATAATCCACTTAGACAAAAGCCCTTTTGGGGAGGGGTCCTTAGTTTTTATAGGAAAAAGTATCAAAAATATATTCAAAAAAGTACAAATGGGTCCTGACACCAAAAAGTTATTGAACACCTGGATAAAAGACACAGAAAATATTCATGTTGTGATAGAGAAGAGTAAAGCTGACTTGTTTCCAGTTGCCCAGCAGTAGGCTGTGAATGCAAATCTTGACTTCAAATGTTGATTCAAAGTCAACATTCTTTGCGTTGCGTTATATATATAGCCTTCCCTAACAGAGGACAGCTTGAATACGTGGTATTAGAAGTTTTTAAAATAAGTAATTCCTACAGTCCTTTCACAGTCTGTGCTACTCTAGTCTAAAAAAAAAAATTATTCTTGAAATAACCTGGTTCTCATTCACAATATGACAACTAGTGTGATGAAGGGAAAAGGCTGTTATTTTTCCCTCCTTTTATCATAGATACCCTACAACTGGAAATTCAGTTAGATTTCTTAAGAAGCTACTCTGGAAAAAAGGACTGTTTGGCAGTGAAACTTTATGGTTAGAGTCTATAAACATGCAAACATATAGATACAGCATATACAAAGATTGAATTGCTAATCCAGGAATGCCTAAACTGTTAGGCACCAATTGATGTTTAAGAGATATAGATTCAGGACAAATAAGAAGAAAATATTAATGAACATATAGAAATCATTACCTTCAATAGGTAATAGAGGCTGAACAAATTGACTGAAGCAGATTTTTAAAATACTCCAATAGAGAACTGATCCATGTGGGTTATCTAAAAGAAGCTGTAAAAAAATCTCTAAACTACAAAGGTTGCAAATATGGAGGTCAACTGTATTGTAGTTCAAAGGAAATATATTTTGATATTATTGTATTTCAAGATGGTCTCTTACATATTAAGATTTTCATTTACATATTATCAAGAACTGGGTAGTTCATCTTTTCAGAGCCAGTCTTCTATTTTCCTTTGTAGTTATTTTGCTGACTAGCAAGGTAACCAATAGTTGCTAGTACGAGAGAGGTGAAGTTCAAAGCTTCTCTAAAAGCTTTCATAACTAGGACCTTATACTTTTTACCTATCTAAAAATCAAGATGGTCTCTTACATATTAAGATTTAAACAGAGAAAAATTAGAATTTAAAAAACTAAAAATCCATGCATATATCCATGGGATCAGAGAGGTCATCTAATCCAACCCAATCACTTCACAACTGAAGTTAGTATTATTATCTCTTGCCATTTTTAAAACAGAATCTGGCAATCAACCAATTACACATATGGCTGCTGAATGCACAAAGTAACAGAGAAGGCTGCGTGGACATAATTAATCCCTCAGTTAATGAATTACTCTAAGATTCCTAAGGACTGGGAGGTGAAACCTAGAGACAATGACCTTTGTTTATGGCTGATTTTCTAACATTTTATTGTCTTGCTACAGATTTTATACCTCCTTTTTAATCACAACCAAGTCATGCAAAGAATTGTTATAATCAATCTCTGACTTGCTGCCAGTGCTAACCTAATCATTAATGTGTACTGCTACTAGATTATACATACACCAAAAAGAATGGCTATTGTATAATGATGCACATTTATCCTGGTTAATGTACCAGAGTAGTTAGGGAAAAGGCAACAACTAATTTTCAGCTGGGGTACTAAAGAGGGTGACTTTATAAAAGATTTCAGCTTCAAGCAATAGTTATCTGAGATGAGAGGCCCACCAAGTCAGAGTCTCCTCTTTCTCACTAAAATTGTCAATGAAAACTGCTAATCAGTTTAGAAAATCACAAACAGCATCTTGAACACTGCCTTTTATTCAAGGATACTCAAGCTGCCAGTGCTAATTAAGCCCTGAAAAACCCCAGGGAAGTACTGTGTATTATCAAGAACTGAGTAGTTCATCTTTTCAGAGTCAGCCTTCTATTTTCCTTTGCAGTTATTTTGCTGACTAGCAAGGTAACCAATAGTTGCTAGTATGAGAGACCTGAAGTTCAAAACTTCTCTAAAAGCTTTCATAACTACGACCTTATACTGCTCACCTATCTAAAAATCTCCGAAAAAATAAAAAATTAATATCAATTTTCCTTCCTATATCCGGAAAACTGCTTACATCAATGTCTGCCCTCCCTGGCAATGAGAAAGCCTGGTTGTCATTTGAAAGTATAGTCCCTGGAGATAACAGAAAACTATATCCAATGGTGATGTACAATTTAAACAAATGTATTCAAACAAATGAGATAATATAACACTCCTTCCCCAAAGGCTTTTCTTTCCTAAACATCAACAAAGCACTTTCCATTTTCATTTTATTGCTTATAATGCAATCCCACAAAGAAGAGGCTCTATTTTTTTAATGAGTCCAATTTTTCAAAAAATTTCCAAAATAAAGAGACAGCAATGCATCCTTCTGTGCAGATTTCTTACCAGACAGATGGATTGGCAGAAGGAGGTGAAGTAAGCATTATTATCCTTTGCCCTAAAGCATATGATGCAAATCTAAAGAAAATAGTTTGAAATATCCTTCTAACATGACAAGGAACCAGAAAAAAAATATATGTTCTAAGCAGAATTTCACTGCAGGTGAAAATATTAAACCTTAAAGGCAGTAGTGCTTTCAAAATTTTTTTTCTATATGAATGTGCAAGAATACATGTCGTATAGGATTTTCATTGTGTTTATTCTCCATGCCAGTATTAAAATTCACCATTCACCCAGTAGTCCAAACACTGACATGCATTATACTATCCATGAGCACACTAGTGTGTTTTTGTTTTGTTTTTTTACTCATAATGATGAACTCCTATAGCAAACCTAGAGTGGCTTGTTTATCACTAAGTGATCCTAAGACTTACAAATATGGGAGGCAGATGGTATGGTTCCTAGGTAGCTGTGAGAAGGGAGAGGATTCCCCAAAAGAGCTTCTTCTCTGGCTCAATTTTGAAGAGCTAAATTTGAAAAATTTGAAAGGGTAGTAGCTATGCAGAAAAAAAAAAAACACAGTACACTAAAGAATCAAATTTGTATAATCTTGAAAAAAGAGAGGGTAAGACCAGCAAATTCATTTATCTTTAGTAACAAATGGTGGAATTATCTAGTTCAACTACAGAAATAACAGAAAAGTAGTTAATCTTAGCCCATGTCTAATGAGACCTGTCCATTTAACCAATGATGGCATAGTGGGAAAAGGGCTGAATTTGGCTTCCTAAGTTAGGGACAAGATCCGAGTTTGAACTTCAGCTCTTTGACAAATACTTAACTAAAGTTTCCTCATTTGTGAAATTAGGAAATTGAACAAGATGACCCATAAGGTCCTTTCTTGGTTTAGTCAGTTTAAAGAAGCCACACAAGATAAATTCAATTGTGTCTTCCTAGTTCAATTTCCAGTTGTAGCTTTCATATTCCAAATAAGACCTAATGACATATCACATCTAAATAAGTTATTCACATGATTAATTTTGGAATTTGTTCATCAACTCTTGGCCACCTTTTAAATGAATTAGTTTTGCTCTGTGTTGGAGTCAAAAGGATATAATTTAAAAGGAAAAACTTGTCAGTCAATGAACTTAAAGGACAAACAGCAGTTAAGAAGATTAAATTTCAGTAGTTATGAGAGAATTCTTTGGAATGTATAATTACTTTTATTCAATCATGGAATGCATGAGTATACTAAGTTTCAGAGTCTAGAAAATGTGGTCCAAAGGTACACATCTTCCCCTTCATTATTAATGACCCAAATTATTGAGCACCAAACTGAATATTGAATTGTACTTTTTAAAATTTAAGGCACTTGACAAGAAAGCACTGTAACTGTGTTGTCAAACAGCATATAATTTCAAAGCTTGGTTTAGCCATTATCTCTGTCTTCTTTTGCAGGGCTTTATGGTTCATAAATGCTACTAACTTACTATTGTTAGTCATGTAATTTAGAAATCAATTAAAAAATCATGAGAGTAACTCTTCTTTAAATAAGAGAAAATACCGCTATAATATGTGCAGAGGTATGCAGTGTTGATTATGAAATCTTTTCTCTAGGTATGCCCTTAATTCCTGGAATTTTGGGAGGGCATGGGGAGGCTGCACAAAAGACCTCCTAAATGATGCAAATATAGTAAAAACAATTAATTTAGGTTTCAATGATCTGCGAATTATAATAATTCAACCTAATCCAATCTGAAGATTACCACTCTACTATGAGAAAAGTATCTACTAAAACAAACTGACAAAAGGAAAATTATAGAGGGCTTATTAAACCTACAAACTTTTCTAAGAAATTTAGCACATTAATTTTATTGGTATGCAAAAAAAGTTGTTTATTATGATTATAATCAATATATGTAATCAATAATTGATAAATAGCAAATATGGGATGACAATACTTTAAGGTTTGCAATATGCTTTGAATATGTTAACTCACTTAGTCTCACAATTTTTTTTTTAACAAAAGAAGAAAATGAGGCACAAAGAGGTTAATGATCTAGCCAGGGTTAAACAGTAAATGGCTGAGGCAGGATTTGAAAAAAGATCTTCCTAACTCCAAGGTCCAAGTTCTCTCTATTGTACTGTTTGACTACCTTAAAGGGATTATTTTTTTTTAACCCTTGTACTTCGGTGTATTGTCTCATAGGTGGAAGATTGGTAAGGGTGGGCAATGGGGATCAAGTGCTATTAGAATTAATACTAAGACAAAAGAGTTGTCTGTTTTTTTAAGTTCTGTTACCTTTTGGGGGGGGTGAAGGTAGGGGTGGGGGAAGTTGAGATATGCAGTGAAGGGAGGAAGAAAAGTAATTTATGTACATAAGGAATCTCTAGTATGGAACCTCCTTCCAGATTCTGACCAGTGTCTAATCTAATTTATAATCTTAAAACAATTATCTGAAGTCATTGAAATAAAATGAATTGCTCCTTATCAAAATGTTACTAGTATATATCAGAAGTAGAACTTGAATCCAGATTACTATGACTCTTAAGACCAGTTCTCTATCCACTCCAATTTCATTTGTAAGCACATCTAAACATTTCCACCTTGGATCCTAAAGGCAAATTGCATAAATGGCCAAATGGGGGGGAAAACTGTTTTAACCCTATACCTTCCTTATTTAATTTTGTTTCTGGTGTGTAAATAGTACAAAGATAATCAGACTGCAGTAAAGGAACTAGTTTTTATTTCTATGTGTTTGTTAACAATTGCTTGATTTCTGAAATCTTTAAATTTCTTCATCTGTAAAAATGGAACTTGATTAGATAATTTCTAGTCCCTTCTACCTCTATAATTAGTCTATTTAGGAATAGCCAAAAAATGTTTGTTTTGTTGTTCCCCATAGGTCTATAGAGGAAAAATTGATACTAGTGATTGAATTCATGCCCTTGAGTAGATGGAATGAAAGAGTTATCAATTTCAAAGGAAAGTTCAGGACTGTTACATCCAAGTAAAGAAACTCACTTGAACCCTAAAAGCACTCTGTCTTTGCCCTAAATAAATAAATAAAACATAAGTCACATTCACTGGGGACAAGAATATCTAAAACTCAGCACTAGGCAAGACTAGCCAAAAGATGGAAAGTTAAGTCCTTGCCTTTTAGCCTCTCTGTATTGCCTACTTATATAAAGTTCAAGTCATTTAGAGTCACTATTAATGAACTAGTTATCAATACGTGAAAATGATTTCCAAATACTAATGATGCAATAAGTTTATTAGCAACTGGGTAAACATATCTCTGAAACTGTCAATATTTTCTCCTTTACAGAGTTTATATGAAAGATAAACTTGATATCATTTTTTAAAATCAGGTAACTTCCTGATAACAGTGCACACCATGAAACATACTATTTTTTTCTGGTACAAAACAAAATGAATTGTACATGTTATATCGTGCCACCTTTAGGGAAAAGAGAGGCCATTATTTCCTAAGGAAACTATGATAACTAGAAATATTACTGGCATTTCTTAACCAAATTCTAACAAGTCACAGAGATTCCTCACAATTATATTTTACTTGATTTTTTTCTGTGCTAAATCACAATAGCATAAAAGGACTTAAATAATCTCTTAACAATCCATTTTCATAATATTTTAGATGTATATCATCATGTTTCTTTTTTAAATTAAGATCTCTTTGCAAGACAAAGATCTTTAAAACAATAACAATCTCTTTTGGTAAAGATAGTGGCATAAAATTTGAAGAAGAGCAGAGTCAAAACACATTTACTCCAGCAGTGATCAAAAAAGAACATCAAACGGAAAAAGGATCATGAAACCCAAAGATAAACAAGAATAAGCTCCTTCATCCAGCACAAGATGACACAAAAAGATTGCCACAAGCCAGCAGGCATTGGATTGGATTTCCTCAATCAGAGAAGCTAACTCAATCCTAGGTAAAAAAAGGTGGAAGTCAGCCAATACTTTGAACTGAGAAGCACCGGGATTGATATGATAGGTAAGCTTCAGAAGTGGGTCAGAAGCCTGGAGTGCTATGACTATGAATGATGGGGCTAGGAGTCAACAGCATTCTGGCCAGGATGCCCCTGGATACCTGGAGTATTTCCAGAAAGCCCTAAGACTATAGAACTCTAACTGAAGTTCAGGAGGTCCTGAAGAAAACTATGCTCTGTCTGGGAACATTCAGAATGACTTGAAATCTACCACTATTTTGATTTGTTATTGTTTTACCTTCCCTGTCTTTTTTAATCATATCTATTTTTACTTTGGCTTTGTCAGACATCATGATCGCCACTCCTGCCTTCTTTTTCTCATTTGAAGCCCAAATGATTTTGCTCAAGCCCTTTACCTTAAACCTGTGTATGTCCACCCACCTCATATGTGTTTCTTGTAGACAACTTATGGTAGGATTTTGGTTTCTAATCCACTCTGCTATTTGCTTCCTTTTTATGGGAGAGTTCATCCCATTCAAGTTCAGAGTTATAATTATCAGTTGTGTATTCGTCGACATTTTGGTATCCTCTCCTAGTTCTACTCCTTCTTCTTACACTATTTCCTTTTAAACCAGTGGTTTGCTTTAAGCCAGTAACCCTTGTCCCCTCCCTTCATTTACTACCCTTTCTACCCCCTCCCTTATTATTTCCCTCTTTTTATTTTTAAGGCCTAATGAATTCCCTCCCTCTTCTTCTCCCCTCCCTTTTTTGACCTCCTCACTCCCCTGTTCCCCTTGGTTTATTCCTTCTGACTTTCTCAGTATGGTTAGATAGAGTTTTATATCCCAACGGATATAGCTACTCTTCCCTCTCAGAGTTAATTATACTGAGAGTAAGGTTTAAATATTACCTCTTAATGTTCTCTTTCTCTCCTTCTTATAATAGTATTCATCCCTTCCCCTTCCCATGCCCTCTTTGTGTGTAATAGAATATCCTATTTTTCTTATTCATTCAAGTTTCTCTTGGTGTCCTCTACTGTTCACCTCCCTCTTTTGCACGCCCCATATCATCTTAGACCATTTAGTATTCCAACCTCTCCCTATGAATAATTCTCCTAATTATTATAATAGTGAATAGAGTTCCTTACAGAGAATTATACATAACATTTCTCCATGTAGGAATACAAATAATTGGATCTTATTGAAGCCCTTAAAGAGGCAAATTTAAAAAGTAAGAGTTTTCTTTCTTTCCCCTCTGTTTCTTATTTACCTGTTCATGTTTCTCTTGATTTTTGTGGTTGGATATCAAACTTTCCATTTAGTCCTGGTCCTTTCTGTGCAAATACTTGGAAATCTTCTATCTTGTTGAATGCCCAAATTTTCCCCTGGAAGTATATAGTCAGTTTTGATAGGCAGGTGATCCTTGGTTGTAGACCCAGTTCTCTTGCCTTTCCGAATATCATATTCCAAGCCTTGCGATCTTTTAGCATGGAGTTGCCAGATCCTGTGTGATTCTGATTGGTGCTCCTTGATATCTGAATTGTCTCTTTTGGGCTTCTTGTAAAATTTTTTTCTTTTACTTGGAAGCTCTTAAATTTGGCTCTTATATTCCTGGGGGGTTGTCTTTTCTGCGTCTAGTGTAGAGGGTGATCTATGGATCCTTTCAATGTCTATATTGCCCTCTTGTAGAACTTCAGGGCAGTTTTGCTGAATAATTTCTTTTAGTATGGAGTCCAAATTTCTATTAATTACTGGTTTTTCAGGAAGACCAATGATTCTCAAATTGTCTCTTCTAGACCTGCTTTCTTGATCTGTCAATTTCTCATTGAGATATTTCATGTTTCCTTCTATTTTATCAGTCTTTTGACTTTGTTTTATTTGTTCTTGCTGTCTTGAGAGATCATTGGCTTCTACTTCCCCAATTCTTGTCTTTAGAGACTGGTTTTCTGCTATAATCTTTTGATTTTCCTTTTCGATTTGGTCTATCCTATTTTCTAGTTGTTTGATTTTGGTCTCCAATTTGCTTATCAATTCTTTTGATTTGGGGGCATCTTTTTGGAATTGCCCAATTCTAGCTTTTAGAGACTGGTTTTCCTTTTCAATCTAGTCATTTCTGGTCTTTGAGTTACTCGTCTCACTTTCCAATTGCGAAAT
Organism: Gracilinanus agilis; assembly: GCF_016433145.1. Lineage (NCBI taxonomy): Eukaryota > Metazoa > Chordata > Mammalia > Didelphimorphia > Didelphidae > Gracilinanus > Gracilinanus agilis. Next base: position 461,191,938 of record NC_058131.1, read on the forward strand.
TCTGCCTTTTAAACTATTTTTTTCTTGTCAGGTCTCTTCCATCTTTCTCATCATCTCAGATTTGAACTCTTCAAGACCTTGTGACCAGTTTACATTTTGGGGGGGAAGGTTTGGATATGGTTACTTGTTGTTCTCCTCTGCTGTTTGCTCTGTTGTCTGGATTTTTTCTGTGTAAAAGTTGTCCAATGTTAAAGGTTTCTTCTTGATCTTTCTCTTCTGGGGTTCCTGTGTCTGGCTTGCCATTTTTAGCCCAATGCCCTCTCAGCTTTATCCTCATGCCCAGGGTCTGTCTGTGCTCTTTAGGCTCCTGAGGTCTCAGGTCTAGCTCAGGGTCAAGCCTCCTGGTGGTCCCCTTGATTGTTCTTCTGCCTAAAGCTCCTCTAACAGTCTTGATTTGTTTTTTAATTCATCTTTTTTCAAATTACATATAGATACAATATTAATTATCATTTTATGACATTTTGCAATCTGTGTTCTCATCCTCCCTACAACCCTTATCCTCTTTCTTAAAATAACAGGTAACATGATACAGCTTGTATATGTGTTATCACACAATATGTATTTCCATGTTCATTATGTTGTGAAAGAAGACATTACTTACACTAGAGAAAAATTCATGAAGGAGATGAAGTGAAGACTGGTACGCTTCAATCTGCACTCATTCTCCATCAGTTCCTTCTATGGAGGTAGATAGTCTTTGCTATCACGAATCTCCTGGATTTTTGTATTGCTGATAATAGTTAAGTCATTCACAATTGAACATCATACATTATTGCTGTTACTGTAACAATGTTCTCCTGATTCTGTTCACTTCTCTTTGCATTGCTTATAAATTTTAACAGGTTTTTTTTTTTGTGATCATCTTTTTCATCATTTCTTGTGGCACAATAGTATTCAATTACAATCATATAACCTACATTGTTGAGCCAGTCCCCAATTAATGGACATCTCTTCAGTTTCCAATTCTTTGCTAGCACAAAAAAGCTGCTAATAAATATTTTTGTACACTAGGTCCTCTTAGTGTTTTGGAGCATAAACATAGCAGAGGTGGAACTAAGCAGGCCCTAACTACATCAACCCAGAAGTGAAAGGGAGGGGGAAGGAAACAAAAGCAGAGCTTAGACCTAGCAAAAGTCCCAAAGAACTGAAGCTGGATAGTAAATAGAAGAAAATGTAGAACATTATGAAGAAATACTATGGGGTTGAAAGACACCAAAGAGGCAAACACGGATCCAAGCAGAACTTCAGAAAAGCATCAATGAAAAAAACCTCTTGGCTCAAAGATAATAGTTTCATGTCTCAAGTGTATGTCACTGTTTGAAATACCTGGATATATGTCGAATAATAATACTGATGTGAACAGTGAATGTAATAAAAATCCTACACAACTGGCAACCTTGCACATTCACATGAAAGTAAAGATTTGAAAACACTACACAATGCCTTTAGGATTCATTATCTTTCTTTGCAGTGAAATTCTGCTTAGAACATCATTTTTCTAATCCCCTGTCATTTACTGGAAGTGGGTTTCAAACTATTTGTTTTAAGATTACATTATATGCTTCAGGGCAAGGATAATAATGTTTCCCTCACCACCTTCTGCCATACCATCTGGCTTGGCAACAAGGATGATAAGGGAACTTGGGAGAAATAAAGCAAAAGATAAAAAATCTGGGGGGGAAAATTAGAAAAATAAATAGCTTAGAACAGAAGGTGGAAAATCTTACCCAAGGAATAGACTCTTTTTTAAAAAAAAGTTTTATTGATGTTTTGTTCTTGCATTACAAACATTTATAGATTACCCCTACTTCCTGAAAGATCCTTTAAAACAAAGTAAAACAATTAAGCAAAGCTAAAGACAACTTCTGAAGGAACTTGAAACATTTTACATCTAGAGCATCCCCAATCTAGTTTTTAAAAATTAAAAGAAATCAATTCTACCTTCCTGCCAACCTCCTCATTTAAAAAAAAAAAGAAAGAAATTTCCTGTAACAAATATATAGTCAAGCAAAACAAATTCCTTCTAAGGCTATAATATGCTATCTATCTTATCTATCAATCTGGTACAGACACACACACACACACACACACACACATATATATACATACATATATATATGTTATATATAGTCTCTGTAATGGAAGGCATGTCAACATCAGTTCTCTGGGATCATCAATTACTGATCATAGTTCTTACAGTCTTCAAAGTTATTTGTTTTTAAACATTATTTTTATTGTATAAAGCATTCTCCTGGTTCCCATTTTGTAAAGATTTACAAATGTCCTCAAATATTTTAATTTGGTGTTCTGGTTCTGCTTGCTTTACTCAGCATACAAACTCAATATTTCTTCCAAATTTTTTTGAAATTATTTACTACCTCATTTCTTACAGCACAATAGTACTCTATCACAGATCTATACTATGCTACTACTCATTCAGCCATTCTTCAGTTATTAGGTATCTCTCTAGTTTCCAGCTTTCTGCAACCTCAAAAAAAAAGCTGCTATAAATATTTTTGTACACAAAGAACAAACCTTTTCCTCTTTCTTTGCAACTGTTTAACACTAAAAGGGACAAACAATGTTTAGTAACTTTTTGTGTATAATTACAAATTGCTTTCCAGACTGATTAAATCCATTTACTTCAATAATGTTCCTGTTCTCTCATAGCCTTTTCAACATTTATCATTTTCTTTTTTTGTCAACTTTGCCATTCTAATGGGTATAAAGTCTCAGATCTGCTTTGTTTTCTATTTCTCTAACTATTTTGGTAACATCATTTTTATTATACTGGATCATCATATTCATTAGTAATTAATATTTTTTAAATTATTTAGGCCTGATGCAAACAGTTGCTTGAGGTTGTGTTTATATAGTTCTTGAATGTATTTTATTTATATGTACACCTTTTATATAACTATATAGGTCCATGTTACCTGCCCTATTCAAATATAGGCTCCCTAAGAGTAGTCAGTGATTTGCTTTTGTCTTTGCATCCCCAATGTTTATGATTACACCTTGCACACAGTAAGTGATGATAAATGTTTCCTGATTAAATATAAACAGTGGATTCACACTATGACCAAAACAACTACCAATACTACCATTACCACTACCACCACTACCTCGGCTGCTGCTAGCATTTATATAGCACCTATTATGTGCCAAGAGCTTCTTATAAATACTATGTCATTTGATTCTCACAACTCTGGGAGGTTAAGATTAAATACTATTATTATCCCCACTTTACAGATGAGGAGACTGAGGCAAACAGAGGTTAAGTGACTTGCCCAAGGTCATACAGCTAGAAAGCCTCTAAGGCTGAATTTGAACTTAAGTTTTCCTGACTCCAGGCCCAGTGCTCTACTTATTGTGGCACCTAGCTACTTCAGAACTGGTTGGTATGATCAAACTCACATAGTAGTTATTAATACTGTTCAATGTCCACATGGCAAAAGTCACCAATGAAAAACTGCAAGGATTCATGGTTAATAATCTGGCTTGGTTCTATGCAGCTTAATATCTTGATCAATGATATGATAAAGGAACACACATATTACATTTGCAGGCACAAGCTAGAAAGGATAGTTGAGACTGAATAATAGACTCAAGATCCAAAGAGTATAATTGGCTGCAGCATTAAGCTTAATCTAACAAGATAAAACTTAACGCGAATAAATGTTAAATTTAACACTTGGATACAAAAAAAATCAACTTCACAAGGATAAGATGGGGAAAACTGATTAGAAAGCAGTTATTCTATGGGTTATAGGAGACTGCAGATTCAATGATTTAAAGGTATGATGTGGCTACTAAAAAAAATGAATATAATCTTGGATTACATTAAGAGAGGCATAGCTTACAATACTAGGGAACTGAGAGTCTTCAAGTATTTCAAAGACTATCATGTACAGATAGGATTAAATTTCTCTTTGGCCAGGAGCAAAGAGACAAATTTAAGTTTGATATCACCAAAAGCTTCCTAATGATTAGAGACATTTAAAAGGAGACTAAGATGCTTTGAGAACCAGTAGGTTGCCCTTCCTTGATGGTCATTAATTGGATTTTAAAAGAGTCAGCTTTGTTATAAGAGGGATTCATTTCACAAATGAGCTGGAGTAGATTACTAAGGTTCCTTCCAATTCTCAAATTCTGTCTTTCTATGAAGTGGTAGTCACATGTAAGTAGTAACAAAGCTTAGATTAGGATAAAGGCCCTTGGATAGTAAATATTATGCTGATTACTGCTCATTTTTGTCCAGATTATCACAGAAAACAATGAAATCAAACTGGACTTCAATGATCTTAACAGCAAGTGTCAAAATTTCCCTTGTCATTCCAGATCACTTGGGACAGAGAATTTAGAGACTACCAGGAGTGTTAATTGGTGAAGCCCCTCTGGGTATTCTTACATTCTCTCTGTGCTCTGATCCTGACTCCACACCCTTTACACTTTGGCCAATTCCTCCTGAACCATCCATTTTGATGAAATCACCAGAGAAGCTATGTTCATTCCTTTATTCCTCTTCATTGTCCATTCTTAATTCTCTGAACTCTGTTCTCAATCATACCCAACTTTTCAGCTTTCTTTTATGAGCCATCCTTCCCCACTAAAAATCTAAGCCCCTTAAGAGCAAAAGCTATCTTTTTTATGTTTACATTTATATTACTACTGCTTAGAACAGTATTTGAAACATAGTAAGGGCTTACTGAATGCTTGTTGATTTGACTCATACTCATCCAAAACTCCTTTTAACCAAATGTTAAAGCAGAAATGCCATACAACTGGAGAAGTCTATGCCATGCTCATGTTCATAAAATAATTTCGCCAAATCTTAATTTAATTTTGGTTAGAAAAGTTTTTTAAAATTATTTGGGTGTGATGTTTAATCACTACCAGTAAAAACACGTGCTCTCTGGGACAGCTAGATGGTTCAATGGATAGAGTCTGGCCTGCAAACAAGAGGCCCTGGGTTCAAATCTGACCTCAGAACATAGTAGCCAGTGATTCGAGGGAAGTCACAATCCCAATTGCCTGGCTCTTACCACTCTGCTTTGAAACAAATACTTTGTGACGATTCTAAGACAGAAGGTATGTGTTTATTTTTTTTTTAAAGGCCAAAAAATAAAGGATGTGCTATCTAGTGAGAGGGTGGAGGAGATGGGGGTGGGATTATATATAATATTCTTCCATCAAGAGACAAAGGCTGTTTATTTAAACACATTGTTAAGGGGCTTCTGGGAAATAATGTAACACATTTAAGGTGTAAATAAACTTAAGCTAATTGTGACACATGCTGAGAGCATATTAATTACAAAACTCCTCATATATATATATCTAATAAACATTCATGTCTTTACTACTGACAGGACTAACTGGCTGACAGAGGTTCACCAGTTACTCTACTAATGATATTGAAAATGGTTGATAAGATTGATCTCTAAAATCACTAAATAGTCTTAACAACAGCTGTTGGAATATTAATCCTAGTGAAACTGGATTTACTCTTTAGGTGATGAGCCAATGGACAATTTAATCATTCATATACCAAATTAATTGATGGAAAGTAATAAACAGGAAAGAAAATGTGCTATAGCAGCAATTTTCACTCCAGTTTCCAAATTCTCATATCCTTTCCACACTTTTAACTTCCTTTTAAAATACCATCTCACTAATGCTTTATATGCCATCCTTCCCTTTGAAATTAACTCTTGAAAACTCAGCTATGGTTAATGATTCTAAAAAATATCACGCAGCAAAAAAAAAAATTTAGGGTAGCTCATCAAAATAAAACATCCCTTCACTATTATCAATTATAAATCATTTTAATTCAATCATAAGAAAACAATATACCATAAGGAACCCCATATACTATCTTCAGCATTCATAAAACCTATTTTCTTAAATCTGTAAATTCTTGTTAAAAGATAAAATGTTCTTGCCAGTTGCCTTCTAGCTTTATCCATACTTTTCTTAACTAAAGGATAATCCTTTCCAAAAGTTCACATAATTTTTTGAATTATAATTCTCCAAAGACCTGTAAGGTTAAATTTTATGCTCAATAACTCAGATGTCAAAAATGAGAAATATGAATTAGAGTATCATAATAACTAATAGCATCATGGGTACTGTTTAATACTTCCTTTTAATTAGCTGTGCATTGTCATTTCTTGAATAGAGAGAATAATACAGGCTATGTTTGAGTAGCAGAAAGATTGTGAAGCACCTAAAGAAAATACATAGAAATTTGTGCTATTCTTGGTAATCAATAAGAAGACATGATTTTTGAACAGAGAATTCATGGCATGCTATGTATAAGTGTAAGGTACTACCTGTTTTATCTGTGAACAGTTCAGCTACTTAGAGAAAAAGAAAAATAACTTTTGTGTAAGAAAACCTGATCAAATCAACTTGTGAAAAAAAATTCTCTCTCAAGAGTGAATTAAGTCTATTCTGAGGATGAGATTCTCTTGCCTAGAACTACTCTGCCTGCATGAGTATGTTTCAGGCCAAAAAGGATTCTGGAAGCAGTTAAAAGGATCAATTAGTGAAGAGAAAGAACAGAGACAGGAGGACCTCAAATCATTTTAATAGTCTCATTGGATGCTTTTTGAGGTCCTGGATGAGGTGGTAGTGATTGTAATAAAGAGGGAGAAACATGAAAAATATGGCAGAGGAGAGATCAACAAGCCTTAATAATTGATGGGAAAAGAAAGTGAGGGAGAGGGAAGAACCAAAAGTAATCGCAAAGTTATGAATATGGGAGACTAGCTGCATGATTGGTATCAGAAAAAAGAGTAAAGCCAGAAAGATAAGCAAGTTGAGCTGAAAAATAATGGAACTTAGTCAGTGGTAAGAAACACAGTACTACCAGTAGCAGTTGGGTACCACAGTGGATAGAGTACTAAGACCTGGAGTCTGAAGGATCTGGGTTCAAATTTGGCTTTAGATAATTCCCAGTTGTGTGAACCTTGGCAAGTCACTTGACCCCGACTGACTAGCCTTGCTGCTCTTGTCTTAGTTGAGGGTTTTTTCCCCCTTTTAAAGAAAGAAGCACCATTGCTTCCCCTTCAGTCTCCTCAGCCTCATGAGGCAACCATAGGGATACCAGATAGAGAAAATCTGGAAAACCTAGTACAGTAGGACCTCATTTTATATGACCAATATGTCCCAAGACTTTGCATAAGTTGAAAATCACACATAATAGCAAACCTCATTATTTATTAAGTATTTTTATTTGATACCTAGGGACTTTGCACCTTTTCTTAGGCTTATCAAAGCTACCAGTTACACTACTTTCATACTTTCTGACCATTATTAAGAACTATATAGCATCATTTCCCCAAGCAGTGTAATATCTCACAGCAGATCACCCAATCACTCTCATTGTCCATCTGAGATATGTTAAACGCCATTATATTGTTTTGCACCAAACATTAGCTCCCAGCAGTCTTTGACTGGAGTTCTCACTTCTTACCAAAGTCATGTGCTGCGAGACTTTACACTGATTGGGAAAATGATGTGGATTCATCAAATAATTAAACATTTTTATTTCACATTATTTTTCTTCTTTTATTTTTTTCCATTGTCAATCATGTATGGCTGAATTTGTGTGTGATGAAGTCACATAAAATGAGATTCTACTGTACTCAACAGTTTTTTATTGGTGAAATTAAGGAAAATACTGGATTACCTTAGAGATTACCTTAAGGCAGTGATGGGCAAACTACGGCCCATGGGCCAGATGTGGCCCCCCTGAAATGTTCTATCCAGCCCCCCGAAACATTATTCCTAATCTAAATACAATGAGTAGGATACAAAACAATGAAACTTCAAAAAAGTTACCTTAGAAACAGACTGACAGGTGAGCATTTCCTTTCCTTTGGCCCCCTCTTTAAAAAAAGTTAGCTCATCATTGCTTTAAGGAATTTTTGTTGCTGTTTGGTAATTTCAGTTGTATCTGACTCTGTGACCCCATTTGAGATTTTCTTGGCAAAGACACTGAAGTAGTTTGCTATTTGCTTCTCCAGCTCATTTTACAGATGAGGGAACTAAGGCAAAGTGACTTGCCAGGGTCACATAGCTATTTAGTGTCTCAGGCTAGATTTGAATTCTAGAAGATGAGTCTTCCTAACTCTAGGCTTAGCACTCTATTACTATACCACCTAGATGCCCCTTTCTTTAAGGAATATGAAGAAATTAATACTACTGAAATAATCATATAGAGGCAGTTTGGTTTTTTTATTTTTTATTTTTTTATTTTAAACCCTTAACTTCTATGTATTGACTTATAGGTGGAAGAGTGGTAAGGGTAGGCAACGGGGGGTCAAGTGACCTGCCCAGGGTCACACAGCTGAGAAGTGTCTGAGGCCGGATTTGAACCCAGGACCTCCCATCCCCAGGCCCAGCTCTCAATGCACTGAGCCACCCAGCTACCCCTAGGCAGTTTGGTTTTGAAAGGGAGAGGTTTGGGGTGATTTTTTATACTTGATATTTAGAATGCAACCAAAAAAATTTATATTATGCATTGTTATCACATATGATATGATATGGGCCCATCATTGGTTCAAAGTTTTAACTGTGCAAGGAATGTAAGAGATTTAAATTTTGGGAAGTAGAAGAAGAAACTTCGGAGTGTGTAGTCCCAGGATAGTGGTGAAAATTTTGGACAAGGAAGTGATGTTAGAAAGAAATCTGTGTGTGCACAAGTGGTCATGGCTATACAGACAGTTACAACAGATATAGGAGGAGGAATGGCAGGAGGGAATTATGAGGAAGTTTGGTATCAGAGGACCTGTATATGCCAGCCAAGTCTGGAACAATTTTTGAAACTATAAAAACAGTTTTTGTACTTTGGATTAATGAAGAGTGGTAACTATGTTGGTAGTAAGAACCTGAGAAAAGGAAAAGACAAACCATATGGTCAGTGAAACTGGGACCCCAGACAGTTGAAGATGAGGGGTTTATGGAAGAAACAGCCTAGATTGAACTTTATATTTACTATGAGTTTCACTGTAAAAACAAAAGAAGTTGAGAGCTCAGAAATAACAATCCAGCTCCAAGTTATTGAAACAATGATGTCAAGGAACCTCTCATCTCAGTTGTGCATAAATACACACAGATTCAGAGAGCTACTTTGTGAATGGGCTGAATTAATTAATAACATTACCTTACATTGGAGAATTATTAAAAGCAAAAGCAAATACACAAAAATGCTTTCAAGTCAGTTTATTTATTAGCTTTTAAAATTACTGTTTTCTACTGGCCACAGTAAAGAGTGTAAAAGAATTCCTTTGCTGATAATGTTCATTTCACAGTTTCAGGTGGCATGTGACAATTTTTAAAAACATCTTATTTCAATGTTTTAAAAAGTTGCTAGTTAGGATCATGTTGTAATATAGCATAATGCTTTCCTTTAAACAAATTTAAGTATATGTATAGTCATGAAGCTATTATATATAAACAGGAGTGGGGGAATTATATTTAAGGAAGGGTTCAAACCTTTCTTTTGATGGAACTAAAGGAAGCTTGGTCATAGGACTAGCTTTAAAAAAAAAAACTGGTTATACACCTAGAGGTTTTAAATAACTAAGTTCTAGAAACAGGCAGCTGTACCAGTAAGCAAAAGACTAAGAAATTCAGTCTATGAGATGGAAATTTTGGTAGACAAAAAGAGAGGATGCCCAACAGAATAAGATTTTAGCAAGGAATAGAGGAGAGAAACAGAGTCCTCGGTAACTGTGTCTTTAATCTTCCAAATAAATTACGAGATTGCGTTAATTGTAGAAAGGGTGACCAGGTGGCTTGGTGTATAATACCAGGGCTAGAGTGAGAAAGATTCATATTCTGAGTTCAAATCTGACCTCAGACATTTTACTGCCTGTGCAACCAAAGGCAGTTATTTGCCTCACTTTCCTCATTTGTAAAATGAACTAGAGAAGGAAATGACAAATCACTCCAGTTATCTTTGCTAAGAAAACCCTAAATGGGTTCACAAAGAGTCAGACTTGACTGAAACAACTCAACAATATAAAAAGAGCTAAGAGTTAGTTTATTGTGAGAGGACAGAGAATGAGAGTTAAAGATAAAGTGGAAGGATGGGAAATTATATTCAGACTATGAGAATTAAAAATTCCAATTCCTGTCAATAACCTGAGTAATATTTTGTGCATCAATTCCACTCCTGCATATCTGATTCATCCATAGAATCACTTGTTACTGACAGTTTTGATTTCTTGGTTCCTTCCATTTCTCCATTTTAATCAATTACAATGGACATTGGCTCCAAAAAGGTAGTATATTAAAAAAAAAACCTAAGCATATAAATGAACACATATTTTAGATATACTCTGCCAAGAGAGATGCTGTCATCATTCCAGAGCCCTTCAAGGAAGGCTATAAATAATAATAGCTGACATTTATATATCCCTATTGGGGGGAGGAAGGGAGAGGGACAGAGAGAGAAAGCGAGACTGAGAGGGAGAGAGAGGGAGAAAGAAAGGGGGGGGAACAAGCATTTTGTAGTGCCTATTCTGTGCTAGGCACTCTGCAATGTATTTTACCATATGTTTCATTTGATCCTCATAACTCTGTAAGGTAGGTGCTATTATCCCTATTTTATAGTTGAAGAAACTGAGGCAAACAGAAATTAAATGAAATGACCAGAAATATACAGCTCCTAAGTCTCTGAGGCCACATTTGAACTCAAGTCTTTCTGACTTTAAGTGCCACCCAGCTATCTCTAAAAGTTTTACAAAGCACTCTTTACTACATACATCATTTCATTGAAGTCCTCACAACAACACTGCAAAGAAGATATTACAGGTGTTATTAACACCCATTTAATAGATGAGAAAATGGAATGCTGAGAGATTAAGTAACTTCTCCATAGCACATGACTAGTGAATAGATCTCCCTAATTACAAGTCAAGAAATCTACTTGTACTTGTGAAGATCGCCCACTTACAGATTTAATCACCAGAAGTGTATACACCCCACTTATCCTTAAGTATGGGGAGGTCTGTGACCCATGTGTCCTATAGTGGGTGATAAATCATAAATGACTGACTGCCCTTTGGGCAGTCCTAAGCAAAGCTTAAGCTATAATTAGTCCACATAAAATGGAAGGAATGCACAGGAAGTGACACAAAGAAATGTCTTTAAAAGCAGTGGCAATTTCCTGTGAAGGAGTTCTTCAGAGTTTGGAGTTAAAGTTGGAGTTGGAGGTTAGTGAAGAATCTGCTTCGTGGAACTGAGGATCTGAAATTTGGTGAGACTGTTCTTGAATCTCTCCCTTTGAACTACCACATGGGAGAGTGAAAAGGCTAACTCCTTTTTCTGTTTTTTTCTGGAGGTACTAGCCTCCAGAGAGGCCCCTCATCTTGGAGGAGACCTCATGGCTAGAATCCTTCTTTAATTTACCTCTAGGCCCATCTTTGCTGGGGCCTCTGAAGTCCTGCCTGGTTCAGATCAGGTCAGAGTAAAATATCTATACACTCTCTCATTTCCTTATTTTCAGTCTTTCTCCTTTTATAAATAAACTACCATAAAAAGTCATTCTGACTTGAGTAATAATGTATTTTTGGTGACCATATTTTTATACATTTAGTACAACCTTTAATTTTTAACCCTTACATACTATACCACACGATCTCTCATAAGACAAACCTAGTGATTTAGGGGAGAACACAAGAAAAATTAAAAGCAAGGAATAACTTTTAAGAAAATAGAGTCAGCAGTGCAGGTGTGTGGAAAATAGGTTAGAGTCGTGTAAAGAAAAAGAGAACAAGAGTGTTCAAATCACTCAGAAGTAAGAACCTGCTTCTGAGGACATGGTAAATGGTCTTTCTATACCTGTCCTCATTCATCAATCAGTCTTATTTAATCTATTCCACTAATCAATTTTTCCAACGAGTACCAAACCAGCACCAAATATTATTGATAATTTCTATTTTAAAGTATGTTGGAAACCAGGAATTTTAGGCTTCCTTGGTCCTTTTTCCCCCATTAGTTCTCTTGAGAATCTGGACCTTTTATCACTCCAAATGAACTTTATTATTACTATGTCTACTTTATAAAACACTCTTGATAAATTTAGGTAACATTATTTTTATTTTATTAGTATGGTGCAACCAAGAATAATTATTATCATTCCAGCTGGTATGGTACAAACACCAACTCTCCCCAGGTTCTCTCTCCCTGATCTCAAGCTGGTTCACTTATCCTGCCTAGATCCTTAGGGTTCATCTGGGAAGTTGGAAGAGTTACAAGGTGCAAGGGAACAGACAGCTGCAAACAACCATGACTACCCTGCTCTCAATGTCAGGAGTGAGGGGAACTCAATAATGGGTCTGAAATCTGGAAGACTCATCTTCCTACGTTCAAATCAGGTCTCAGACAGGTGACCCTGGGCAAATTTCTTACCCCTGTAGACCTCAGTTTCCCCAACTCTAAAATGAGCTAGAAAAGGAAATAGCAAACCACTCCAGCATATGTCAAGAAAAATCCCACATGGGGTCACAAAGAGTCAGACACAACTGAACAACAATTTATGACTATAACTCCTGAATTTTTTTTAATTTTTAAACCCTTAACTTCTGTATATTGACTTATAGGTGGAAGAGTGGTAAGGGTAGGCAATGGGGGTCAAGTGACTTGCCCAGGGTCACACAGCTGGGAAGTGTCTGAGGCCGGATTTGAACCTAGGACCTCCCGTCTCTGGGCCTGGCTCTCAATCCACTGAGCTACCCAGCTGCCCCAACTCCTGAATTTTTACAGATGTTCTCATGTCACAACCACATCACTTTCTTTTCAAGAATAATTTATAACTTTTCATCAAAAAGACAAAAAAAGGGAAAAATCAATATGTAATGGTCACAAAGTTATAAACTTAGATAAAATATCATTCCAACAGTGCACTCAGAGATTATGAGGACACACTCACCGGCATACAGAAACCTTACATGAATGGAGAACCATTATGTTCTGGGATCGAAGGCCTGGATGTCAATGTTCTCTTTTAGATAGCAATAATAACAGCTTTAACCAAATCTCAGACACTTGCCCTAACTTTGTGACTTTGGGTTAAGTCAGATCACTTCTGACAGCCTCAGTTTCCTCATCTGTAGAATGGAGATTACCATAACACCTATCTCCTAGGGTTCTTTTGTGAGGAATAAATGCTTTCAGGTACAAAAAGCGCTTTATATGGGGCAGGTAGGTGACTCAGTATAAAGAGATCTAAGCCTAGAGATGGGAAGACCTGGGTTCAAATCCAGTCTCAAACAATTCCTAGCCTAGTGACTAGTTAAGTAATTCTGGGCAAGTCACTTAACCCGAACTGCCTATTCCTTACCACTTCTCTTTTGCCTTAGATGCAATATTTAGCATCAATTCTAAAACAGAAGGTAAGAATTTAAAAAAGAGAGAGAGAAGAGGAAGGGAGGGAAAGGGAGGGGGGAGGGGAGAACAGGAGAGGAGGAAAGGGAAGGGGAGAGGATTTTACAACATCATGTCATTTTATCCTCACAAGTGAGAATTGGAAAATTTTACCCAAAGATCAGAATAATGTGTGTTGTGTTATTCCTGTTGGCTCCCAGAGGAGCATAGGGCCGCAACCATCTCACGCCAACAGACTCTGTTCTGGGCAACTTCCCCCAGCTGGGCCCATGTCATTCCGACGGCCTTTGTTTCGTTTTCAGCAGATCTTCTCCAGGTCTGTTTTGGCCCTCCGACATTCCTCCTCCCTGGGGGATTCCAGCTCAGTGCTTGTCTGGCAACGTTGTCCTCCGGTTTTCGTAGTGTATGTCCTATCCATCTCCACTTACGTTTCTTTACATCCTGACTGATGGGATACTGAATTGTTCTTTCCCAGAGTCTGGTATTGGAAATCTTTTCAGGCCATCTGATGTTCAAGATGTGACGTAGGCATCTGTTAACAAAGACTTGGAGTTTATTTGTGTTAGCGCTCGTCACTCTCCAGCTTTCTGATCCATATAGGAGGACAGCCTTTACGTTGGTGTTGAAGATTCGGAGCTTAGTGACGAGGGACAGTGCTTTGGAGATCCAGACAGACCGCAAGGTGTTAAATGCATGTCTGACTTTGTTGATTCGGTTTCTGATGTCCTCATCTGCTCCGCCATCCTTACTGACTATGCTACCCAAATAGGTGAAGTGGTCCGTCTCCTTGATGTTTTCTCCCTGTAGTTGGATTGGCAGGTCCTGTCTGCTGTTGACTGTGATCACCTCGGTCTTCTTCTTGTTGATCTTCAGACCTGTCTTCTCCGCTTCTTCAGAGAGTCGTGCAAGTTTGGATTGTGCATCCTGCTGCTTGTGAGAAAGGAGACAGATATTATCTTCGAAGTCAAGGTCCTCTAGCTGCTTGGTAAGAGTCCATTGGATGCCCGCGTTGCTGTCCTTGATAGTTCTTCTCATGATCCAGTCTATAACCATCAAGAAGATAAGAGGCGAGAGCATGCAGCCTTGCTTCACTCCGGTCTTCACTGTGAGGGGAGCCGTCAGTTTCCCATTGTAGATGACCTGGCAGGTAGAGTCTTCGTATAACCGCTGAATAATGTTGATGAGCTTCAGGGGAATCCCGTAGTGCTGCATCAATCTCCAGATGATGTTCCTGTCCATGCTGTCAAATGCCTTCTCGAAATCCACAAAAGTCATGTAGAGGGGGGACTGCCATTCGATGGACTGTTCAATGATGATTCGTAAGGTAACGATGTGGTCAGTGCAGGATCTGTGCTAGCGAAATCCTGCTTGTTCTGTTCTCAGTTTCTTGTCCAAGGCCTCCTTCAGTCTTTCTAGGATTACTCTAGTCAGGATTTTGCTGGGAGCGGATAGAAGCATGATTCCTCGCCAGTTGCTGCATTGGGATAGGTCACCTTTCTTGGGTAGCTTCACCAGGTAGCCTAGCTTCCAGTCTGTCGGGACTTATTCCTGTTCCCAGATCTTCTGTAGGAGGGGCTGTAGCATCTCCGCTGACATTTCTGGATCTGCCTTGAGTGCCTCTGGGGGAATGCCGTCCGGACCTGCAGCCTTGCCGTTTTTTATGGTCTTAATGGCTTAGACGATCTCAGCTTTGGTAGGTGGGCCCGTGTTCACCTGAAGTAGTTCAGTGGCTGGCGGTATATCCGGAACAGTTGGTGGGGGCGGTCAATTCAGAATTTCCTCGAAATGCTCTGCCCAGCGGGCTCTCTGCCCTGCATCACTTGTTATTGTCTTGCCAGTCTTGTCCTTCACTGGCTTGCTAGGGTTGTGATTCTTTCCCAATAGAATTCTTGTTATTTCGTATAGCCTCTTCATGTTCCCCTGCCCAGCTGCCGTTTCTGCTTCTTCGGTCATATCGTAAATGAACCGCCTCTTGTCATATCTCCCAGAATAATGTAACAGGAAAAAAATTGTTATTTTGAAATATTTCAGATTTTTGATCAATGTAATGATCAATCGTAGTGAGGATACTTTGCCTGGGATTCCATGGCAGGGTCATGATCTCAAAATAGCAACTCAAAAAATGCTATCTAACTGCAACCCAAATAAAGAATCTCCTGAAAAGCCTCCTTCATAATAATCTTTGAAGCAGTTCATTATTTTGATGACCCAAATAAGCTTCCCTAATGTCATGACCAAATGACCCAGACTCTCTACCATGATTCCTGTTAATCCCCAAGTTATTGTCAATATTCTTCAATTGCTTGGGTTTGTAGAAATGTTTTGGTTAAAGTTTTTTTACAAACAATATTCTGTGGGAAAATTATGCCTATTACATGATGTAATGCTTCTAATCTACCTTCTATAAAAACTTTTCTCTTTGTCATAAAAAATGATAGACCTAGCCATACACTCTGTGTGCTTTATGTTTTACCCACTTGGGGTTCCTCCCAGTTTTTCAGGTATTTGCTTGCTTACAAGGAGCTGGTCTCTTTAGTAAGCTGACTGTCTCTTTCTCCAGCTTTATTAATGGATTTAACCCCTGATTACCTGGCACTCACATCCAGTCATTCATCCACCTGTCATTTATCATCTGTGGATCTCTTATCAAATCATGACTTCAGAAAACTGATGATGGAGCATGCATCTCACCTTCTGGCAAAGAGGTAATAGATTGGTATAGAATGAATCATACATTTATAGACATAACCAATAACATGGATTTATTTTGCTTGATTATACTTACTTCTCATAAGGGAGGGCTTCATTTAGAAAAGGAGGATGTCTTTGTACTTAAAAGAGAAAAGAAAATCAATGAGATATTTTTTGAAAGGATACACAGAGGACAGAAGGAAATTTAGGTGACACCAATAAACAGGACAGTCATATTGCTGAGGTATTAAACTTAACATAAATGTAAAAGTCATATATTATAGAAGTTTATAATTTCATATGCAATTCTCTTTTCTGTTCTATGTATATTAAAATGTTCATGTATGCTAATGTTTAATTTCATAATAAAAATCATAAAGAAAAACAAAATCCTTTGTATTGTTTCAAAGAATAAATCAATCAACCAAAATATATTAAATTCTTACTACATACTAAGTATTGTACTAGGCAATAAGGATAAAAGACAAAAATAATCGTTGTCCTGAAGCAGCTTATATCTTATCAAGGGAGACGACACATACATAAACTTATAGAGAATATATATATGAGAGAAATACAAAGTAATTGGGGAGGGAAGGCGTTCAGAAAAGTTTTCATATAAAATTCAAGGGGTTCAGAAAAGTTTTCATATAAAAGAAGGTGTCTTGAAGGAAATTAAAAACTCTAAAAGGTAAAAGTGAGGAGGGAGAGTAGCCAGGGCAAAGGATGTCTGCACAAGAGGAACAGGAAGGTCCGTGCATATGGTAACAGAATGTTAGAAGGGGGACAATGTCTAATAGCTAATATGAAAAAGTTTTGCCTAACTTTATATGTATAATCAATATCAAGTTGTTAGTCTCAAGGAGTAGGGAAGAGTGGAAGGAGGAAAGAATTGGAATTCAAAAAAATTTTAAATGAATGTTAATTTTTTATTTACATATAATTGAGGGAAAAAATGAAAATGAAATGAAAATATAAAAAGAATGAAAAAACATAAAATAAAGCAAGAAAGGTAAGTTGGGATGAGGTTTAGCTGGGTTTTTATAAGTCAAACAGAGGAGTTTATATTTTATCCTAGAAGCAACAGGAAGCCATTGGAGTTTAATGAGTAGGGGAATAATAATGACACAGTCAGATCTGTACTTAATGGACTTATAAAAGAGTTTGATAATTTCTGCTCTACATAAATAACCATTTGGCTTATTCTTTATATAATATTCTCACTATTGAATGAACTTCAGTTATGACCACTGAATTTACAAAAATAACAGGCTAAAAATATTTTCTTCAGAAGGCACAAATTGAAATAATATCCCTTCACTTTTTATTTTTCCCTTCCTTTTAAAACATGAATTTGACAAATATAAAAAATGAATATTTTCATACATAAAACAGAAAAAAGGGAATAGGGTTAACATATGAAACAATGACCCTCTAACATGTATGGCTCATTTTAATAAAATCTTGAATTACAAAGGGCAGCTAGGTGACTCAATGGATTGAGAGCCATGCCTAGTGATGGGAGGTTCTAGGTTTAAAACTAGCCTCAGATCCTGGGCAAGTTGCTTAATCCCCAATTGCCTAGCCCTTACCACTCTTCTGCCTTAGAACCAATATACAGTATTGATTCTAAGACAGGAGGTAAGATTTTTTTTTTTAATCTTGAATTAGTACTATAACAACCCTACTCATCTGTATCTGCTTCTGAACACTGATCTGCTTTCTTCTTATGTATTTTCCAAATGTTTCATTGGTGTTCATTTTTTATTTGGAGGAGGAAAATAAGTATCACCATCTATATCCTCCACTTCCTCCTATAACTCTGACCTCCTCAAAAAAAAAAAAAAAAAAAAAAAAACACCTTCGCTTGTAGTAAATAAGCATTAATGAGGAAAACAAATCCATACACTGACCATGGATCAAACTGTATGTGTAGTCTCCATTCTTTCTCTCAAAAGGTGAAAAATATACTTCTTTTTCAGTCATATCTAATTGTTGTACTATTAGGATTCTTGTGTGAATAAATGAAAGAATTCATTTAAAAATTATTAAGCTGACATATGTGGAACCCAGTGGAATTACTTGTTGGCTATGGGGGGAGGAAAAGAATATGAATCATGTAACCATGGAAAATATTCTAAAGAAATTAATTAAATAAAAATTTTCATTCAAAATATAAAATAATAAAATTATTATTATTATTATTATTAAGCACTTATCATGTGCCAAGCATTATGTTAAGCACTGAAGATACAAATACAAACACAAAGACAG
Organism: Gracilinanus agilis; assembly: GCF_016433145.1. Lineage (NCBI taxonomy): Eukaryota > Metazoa > Chordata > Mammalia > Didelphimorphia > Didelphidae > Gracilinanus > Gracilinanus agilis. Next base: position 461,210,301 of record NC_058131.1, read on the forward strand.
TCCCTGCCCAGAAGGAGATTCCATTCCAACAGGAAAAGACAAAATATTAAGGAAATGGTAGCCAGGAAGGTAAATTTTATATGGAAAGCAACAGTGATTATCTGATTATGGATCCAAAAGAAAGTCAAGAAAACAAAAGTCAGAAATGGGTGGGAGGTATATAAGTTAATGGGATGATAACTGGTGAGAAAATTGGCTAGAGAGTGAAATGAAGTGTCCTGGGACTTACATGTAAGATGACTGAAGAAATCACCAAACTAATAATGCCACTAGACAGAGTAGCAGATAAAGCACTAGGTCTGGAGTTAGACTGGAGTTCAAATCTATTCTCAGATTTTACTTCTTAGTTGTGTAATTCTAGGCAAGACACTTAACCTCTACCTACCTCAGTTTCCTCAACTATAAAACAAAGATCAAAGCACCCACATCTTTCACAGAGTTGTTCATATAGACTTGTATTCTTCTATAACCTGCTGATTCAATCCTGAATCCTGTTCTTATATATCTATTCCAGTTCCCTAGAAATCTTGGATATTAGAACTTTATCAGAGAAATTTACTGCAAAAATAATTTTAATGAACTTTTTCTCTTCTAACTTTAAGTGCACTGGTTCTGTTTGTACAAAACCTTATTCAATTTTATGAAATCAAAATTGTTCATTTTAGCTCACGTGAATATTTCCCTTGGTAGGCCAAAAAATCTTCCATTATTCATAAGTGTGAGAAGTATTTCTTTCCCTTCTCTTCTAATTTGTTTTTTACATGACCTTCTACATCTAGGTCATGTATCTATTTGAAGCTAATTACAGTAAATAGTGTGAGGAATTGAATTAAACCTCATTTCTGCCAGATTCCTTTAAGGTTTTCACAGCAATTTTTGTCAAATAGTGTGTCTTTTCATCAGTAGTTAGTACTATTAGGTATATTCCACACTAAAGTCGCTCCTGGATATTCATGTACTCAATCTATTCCATTGAACTTTTTCTATTTTTTAACCAAATATGCCAAATAATGCTAAGCTTCCATTCTTCCCATTTTTAAAATTAATTTCCTTGAGATTCTTTTATTATTCTACATGAACTGTGCCTTATTCTAGTTCTATAAAATAACACTTTCATATATTATTATGACATTGTATTTGAAAACTAATTTAAATAGTATTGTCATTTCATTACATTGGCACAGCCTAAGTATGAGCACTTCATATCTCTCAATTTGAGTATGTCTTTTCTTCTGTAAAGAGTGCTCTAAAACTATATTCACATACTTCTTATATTAATCTTTGTAAACAGATTTCAGAATCTTTTCTACATACTGCAGTTATTTTATTTTTTTAAATTTTTAATTTATTTTAAAGCCCTCACCTTCCGTCTTAGAGTCAATACTGTGTTTTGGCTCCAAGGCAGAAGAGTGGTAAGGGTAGGCAATGGGAGTCAAGTGACTTGCCCAGGGTCACACAGCTGGGAAGTGTCTGAGGCCAGATTTGAATCTAGGACCTTTCTACTCTAGGTCTAGTTCTCAATCCACTGAGCTACCCAGCTGCTCCCTGCAGTTATTTTAAATGGAATTGTTTTTCCACCCTCAATTTTGTTGGCTGATTTTCCCCCTATTTTATTTTCTACTACTAACTGTAAAATTGCTAATTGTTTTTATTTTTAAATAAATAAAAATAAATTAGCTTTTTATTTGACCTTCTAGTGTTCTCTAAATAAACCAACATATTAGCAAAATATATATATATAATTGTTTTTTCTTTGTCTATGCTTATTTTCAATTTCTTTTCCTTACCTTATTACTATAGCAAACATTTCTAGAACTATATCAAATAAGAGTAATAACAGTAAACTCGCTTTAGCCCTGATCTTAACTAGAAAGGTCCCTAGAATTCCTAGATAATTCTGGCTGTTGTTTTTTTTTATATAATTTGCTCTACTATATTAAGAAAAGGCTAATTATTATTATACTTTTTGTGCTATTTAACATTAAATATATCTTCTCCATAGTATTTTCTGAATCTATTGGTATAATCATGTGGTATTTTAGTTTTTGCTATTATATTTAAAGTGTTTCTGATATTGAACAAACTCTGGCTATCTAGTATAAATCCAGTAGCCTCTTACTAAAGTTTTATTGAATATTTTTACACTGGTATGAATATGTCATAAACAGAACCACAAAGGAGGGTAAAATCTCTGATAGAGTTAAATTGAATTCTGTCAAAGTTCAGAGGACAATTCATTTTCTTTCTTTGCTTTTGGTATTAGGTCTATAGTTGTCTCACAGAGAGTTTAGTAGAATTTCTTTTTCTCTATTTTTGAAAATAATTCATGTAATATTGGAATGAATTGTCCTCTGAACTTTGACAGAAATCAATTTAACTCTATCAGAGATTTTACCCTCCTCTGAGGTTCTGTTTATGACATATTTAATTTCCTTTTCCTGAGACAGGGTTATTTAGGTATCCTTTTTCTGTTATTCAGATATTATGACTATCTTTTTTAACATTCATTCAAGTAAGCTATAATTTTTCTTGGCATGGAATTGGGCAAAATATTGCTTTACTTTAAACAAATTCCAGAGTATTTCTGTCCAATTACAAGAGGCAACTACATATTACTGAAATTATCTAGAATCTTGAATTATCTTAAGTGCCTTAAGAAAATTAATTGTCTTAATTGTCTAATTAATATAGATATTATGTAATATCTTAATATGTATGTAGATATAATGAATGTATATAGACATAATGAATATATATATATACATATATATACACATACATATATGCATACATACGCAATCAATCTGGAAAAGTGAAAACATTTTTTATTTCAATACTGAAGGGCAGACATGTAGAAGAGGCATTATATTTATTCACAGAGGGGAAATAAGTAGATGGCTCAGTGATAGTTCAAATCTGGCCCCAGACACTTACAGTGTGACCTTGGGTAACTCTTAGCCTCTGTTTGCCTTAATCCACTGGAGAAGGAAATGGCAAACTATTCCTCTATATTTTGCCAAGAAAATCCATGAACAGTATTGGCACAACATGATCCATGACATCATGAAGACTGAGACACAAATGAACAATAGAATAACAACAAAAACAACAAAGGACAAAACTGGAAGCAATGGGTATAAGTTGCTAAGAGGTAAATTTCAACTCAATATAAGGGAACATTTTTGAGCCTTGGAGATTTCTTAAGAATAGTTTTTAAAAAAGACAGGTCTTCCTAAGAGCTACCTAACTCTCACAATATACCTTTGTATTTGTTTTGTACATACTATATTTTCTCCCCCCAAGAGAATGCAAGCTCTTTGAGGGCAACAACTACTTATTTATCTTTATATGCCCAGTGTCTAATATAGTACCTAATACAGAATGGGTGCTTGACCAAATGCTATTGACTTATCAACTAGTTGAATTAACTATCTCAGAAAGTAAGAGCACTCTCTGTTATGACAGGTCACCAAGTGAAGACTGGATGTTCATTTGTCAGGGATAATGAAAAGAGAACTTCTATTCAGTTATCAGTTGAATTTGAACACCTCTAAATTTCTGTGCTCCTAAAAAGTGATTTGCTTCCTGAAGTCACTTAATATTTCTGTGATTGCCTATAAAATAAGAATAATGCTGTTTTTCTCTCCAAAAGATGTGTCACATTTATTAAACAACTACTTTACATAGTAATACAGTGTTATATACTATAGGTACAAAGTAGCAAAGAAAATAGAATACCAGTCTTTGCTCATCTAACAATCTAGCTGGAGAAAGAAAATGATACATTTGAAAATTGCTTTACATTTAAGAAATCATCATATCAACAAATGCCAAAAAGCATACCACAAAATGACTAAATGTTGAAGGGATACAAAAATAAGGGAGAAAAATAAATAGTAAAAGAGAGTAACAAAAAACACTGCAATAAAGAGTTTTGAGGACTGATATTACAGATTCCATTTAAAATTTGCTCATTACAGGGCAGCTAGATGGCTTAATGGATTGAAAGCCAGGCCTGGGGACAGAAGATCCTGGGTTCAAATTTGGCCTCTGACACTTCCTAACTGTGTAACCCTAGACAAGTCATTTAACACCCATTGCCTCACCCTTACTATTCTTTACCTTAGAACCAAGGTAAGGGTTTGTTTTGGTTTGTTTTGTTTTTTTTTTAATCTCTAACTAAAGTAGTTATGACACAAACTACTAGAGATTTCCAAAGTGGCTGCCTCAAAAGTCATTATATTTCCTCCTTACTGGATGTCTTCAAGCAAAGGCTATCTGACCCCTCTTTAGGTATGGTGTAAAGAGATTTATTTTTCAGAGATAGAGTGTGGTAGAGGGCTTTGGGTATTCTATGATTTATGATTCCAAAGATAGATAGTACTTCTGAGCAAATTGCAGCATATGATATTATAAAACTAAGTATCCCCTGGCCTTTGATAACAAACTGCGAGGTCTGTTTGATGTTTATTTTCAGATTTTGCACCTGGACTCTGACCTCAACTAAATCTTTCTTCAGGGTGATGGCTCCATAGGATTGAATTCTCTTATGCTTAATGGAGAAGCTTCTTTCTTACTCCCCTGAAGACACTGGGTGATCTCTAGTTATTCTGACACTAAATTTGTACTTACAAGTCTCTAGCCTCTGGTTCCTCAGTTTTTACATCTATGGCTTTATCTCCTCCCATCACATACCATAAATGGTAGTCAGGCCTTATGGAACATCCATTTCCTCCGCAAGATATTGAGTTCCTGAATAGCTAAATCTGGGGATGAACATAGCAGACAGCTTCTGAAGACAGATAAATCAGTGAAACCAGTGGCATTGTATAGGTTGTATGCATTTAATTTGATTCAATGTTTCTTTTCTCTTCTTGGAGGCTTATGACAAGCAATCCAAAGAAATTCAATATGGTCTGAAGGCTGTCTAGAAGACATAAAGCATTTATTACAGTTTTATTAGGGCCTACAGTTAGTTATAAATTTACAGTACATGTGTATCTTATATATTGGCACAGTGCTGAATATTATGGTGATATGATGTGTGTTGTTGTGGAAATAATATTATATCTAAAAGTCCTTCGCAATAGAATTAGGAAACACAGTTTCAGCAGAAGCCTTTATGGAGTACTAATAATCATAGAGAAAATTTCATAACCAGATCATAAAAATCACAATGTTAAGTCTTAGAATAGGTGCTTTGACCCATGAAAGAAAGGTAAGCCAACAAAAGTCTTGATAAAAATATGAAGTCATAGGGTATTATTCAGGTGTGCTGAATTTTAGTCACAAAACTATTATATATCTGGTGCTAACTTTAATTCTGCATCTCAAATTATTTCTGTGCATAAATGACAAGTGACTGTGATCTAGGGGGCATGGGTTTAAATTTGGAATCAGAAGACCAAATCTTGTGTCAGTCACTTATTAGTAGTTACCTAACTTCTCTCCTCAGGTTCATCTATACAACAGAGATGATAGAATTTACATTGCTTTCCTGCCCGGGATTGTCATGATGCTCAAAAATGATCATGTATGTAAAATGCTCTGTGAGGTTTTACCTACTATTTGTCTGTTATTACTCTTATTGTAGTTGTTCAATTCTTAGTTGTAAGAGGGAAATTAGGGTATTTTATAGATATATATTTAAAACGTGGCCATCAGGAATCAACAGTTCAGATTGATTCCGTAATTAAATCAGACTCAAGTCAGCATCGGGTTAAGGCAAGTTTATTTACAACTAGGAAGGTGAAGGTATAGGATTAAAGAGAAAAGGGAGAGGCTAGTCCAGGCCTGGTTAGGCCTGGACGAGACAGAAGGTTAAAAGGCTAAATAAATCAGGCTACAAGCCACAAGGCCCAACAACCAGATAGGCTAATGCCTATTTAAGGCAGAGTTTGGAAGTGTCCTAGGTAGGCCAAGGAAGTCAGCCTAACTTACCCACCTGACAATACAGAGTGTAAGTGTTCTGTGGTCTCAGGAGCTCCTTCAGCACCATGTTCAGAGCGGGAACTGCCCCAAAAGGAAGTAACTAACTTACTTAAAGGGATAGTGTCTTTCATCACTTCCCGTGGGTCCACCTCTAATTCAAGTGGACAAATGGCAGTCTCTACATTGATTTGGACTGCCCAAAGGGCAGTCCCTTGTTCTTGATTTGTTACTTATTGTGACGTGTGGGTAACTTATCTCCCCTCCCCACTAAGGAAGGTGAGGAATTACATCATTTCTATGCCTAGGTTAAATATGAGTTTAACTATGAATGGGCTAGAGCTGATTCTATTTACACATAGTGATCCCATGAACCATAGCTATTCATGGGGTTTTACTGACAAGGCTACTGGGATAGTGTGCCATTTCCTTCTACAGTGGATCCATTAGACATTTTTATCAGGCAGAATGTCTGATATTGAACCTGAATTAAGGTCTTTCTGATTTCTGTCTAGCACTCTATCCACTAAACCACCTAGATGTCTCCTAGGTATATAAATATTAAGTGTCTTTGCCAAGGTCACACAGCTAGAGGGTATCTGTTATTACTACACCATAAAAAATTGTTCCAATGTGTGAATATCTTGATTGTAATTTCCAATTTCCAACTTTCGCACAACAGATACTTACTTCCACATGGCTAGCATGAGGCTAAAGGTTTGGGATACAAAACAGTTCTTACTTTGCTACAGCTGAATGCAAATCCAGACCATCCTGCCTCCAATTCCAGTGCTCTATTCCCTATTATACTCTCAAGGTCTAATACCTAAACAGGAATCCCCTCTATAACTCCAATTAATGGTCTTCAATCCTCTGCTTAAAGGACAACTTCCCAAAGCACCAGTTTTCACTTTAGGAAAATTCTACTTTAACTGTACAATTTCCAGTCAGAATTTTACCATTTAGTACTTGTATAACTTTGGGCAAAACATGAACTCTTTAAGTCGTTGTCTATAAAATACAAGGAGAAGAAAGAGAGAAAAGAAGAACAGAAATCAGAATGGATAGAAAAGTGATTAAATATTTACGTAGCACCTACGATGTGCCAGACAATGGTACAGACATTAAGTGTTCTACATGCTGTCTAGAAAGGCATTATTTCATGTGATCCTCACAGCAACTCTTCAAGGTAAGTACTGGTATTATTCCCATTTTACAGTTGAGGGAAACTAAAGCAAAGAAAGCATAAGTGACTTGCCCTGGGTCACATAGTGTTATAAGGAAGAGAGGATTTGAGTAGGTGAAGTATGATCTTCAAAGAACAGATGGAGATACAGGGAAAAAAATCTAGAATGTGGGAGAAAAGGGTGAGACAGTTGACTGGGGTTTGAGCTGGGTCTTTCTTTGGTTTTGACCTAGAAGGACTGGTTGCTTATCCTTGGTGGCTGTTTCTACTTTGACTTCTCATCCTATCTGTCACCTGTTGGAGCTTTGCTGTTGTTAGCTGTATCCACACCTGTAATCCTGACCATCTGACCTTCTGATTTGTATGATCAGGACTGGTTCCTTTCTGGGACCAGGACCTTTCCCTTTGCTCTGCCCTGCCTAATTGCCTAAGACTACTACCTGAAATACCATCAAAAGTGGTGTTGGTTTAATGCAGCTTAGCTAGACTAGGACTGGGGATCTTTAGGCCAGAGAGGCTAGGCTTAGTGTAGGAAATTACTTTGAAGACTTCCTTCAAGGGAACAACTTTAGATCTGGGGTTTGAGTTAGAGACATAAGTATTAGGGTAACCCAAATGCCTTCTAACCTTTCCCTATTTAATTAAATCAAATTTTATTTACTGTCTTAGTGGTCTGTGTATTACATCAGGACAGGCTCTGCCTGGACTGGACTCTGTTAGCCCACAGTCAACCTACTGACATGGGCCTAATTCAATACCATCCCCAAAACCCCTCTCCCTTTTTACGGTGGCTTGCCCTGAGCCACATAGCTAGGAAACGTCTGAGGTCACATTGAAGTCACACATGAAGTCATTCCTGACTGACTTCAGGCCCAGGCCTCTGTGCATTGTGGCAACCCTTAGCTGCCAACAAGGGCAGGATCTCTAGGTTTCCTTCTGGTTCCAAACCTGCGACTTTATGATAATGTTAGGACTAAATATGTTTTTAAAAATATACTAGATTGGAAATGGGAGTGGAAGAAGTGACCCTTTTGCCAGAAATCAAGTTAAAAAACTGAGTTGGAAAAAATTAATTATGTGCTGATTTCAAGCTATATTTTGGAAGGGCTGGTTGAGTGGCACTGAAATATTCTATACCAAAAAAAAAAAAAAAGTATTTCTGAGGGATAAAGAATCATTAAGTCTTGAGCCTGTACACAAAGAGGGTAGCTGTAATCTCTTCTATCTGTTCTGGTTAAGTCCATATATTCAAAAGCCAGCTCTGCCCTAGTGCAAAGACCCAGAAAGGGCATACTTAGAAGGCAAACAGAGGGAGAAAATTCATACTGAGAGGAAAACCTCCTGCAAGGATTTTTTCACAAGCTGCCAAGGAAGCTCCAATGTGCTCCATCTGGAGCAGGAACAGTATACAAACCATGATGGGCTTTTGACTCTTAAAAAAGGTTCATTTATATTCATATAGCTGGGATACATCTTAAGTATGATTTTAATTTTATGTGGGAGAAAGCATTTGCTTTATCTCACCAACATATTTATTATTTCTCTCCTAACCTTTATCATTCCTAAGTACACTGTATTCCAAGAACAGTTGACTGTTTAGTTTCCAGTACTTTGCCAGATGAGGCTATCTTTAGGAGAGTGCTTGCCTCAGAATGAGAGATGTAGGTTTATGACCCCCTAAGACATATGGCTTGGTGACCCAAGTCATTTAATCTCTCAGTTAGAAATCAGTATTTCAGAAAGCATTTATTAAGCACTTAAAGGGAAAGAAGAAGGTTACAAGCACTTATTAATCACCTACTATATATTAGCTCATTGCTAAACATTTGATCCTCACGACAATCCTATGAGGTAGATGGTAGTATGATCCTGTGAGGCTGATTTGATAAATGACTTCCCTAAGGTCACTCAGCTAGTAAGTATCAATGGCCAGATATGAATTTAAGAGTCTTCTTGACTCCAGGCTCAGCTCTCTGTCCCTTGTGCCATCAAGATACTCTACTATGTGTCAAGCACAGTGGAAAGCTAGAAGTTACAGAAAAGGGGAAAAAAAATCCCTGCATTAAGAATAGTTTTGCAAGTACCAATCTCAGCTAACAGAAGAGGTTTCTTTACTTAGTGTTCCTTAATCCAAAGAAACACAAGTCCATCCATAAAAAATGATGAGGACAATTTAACATGATAATGAATATCAAATACCAATGACAATGTTAGTCTATATTTTCTTTTCACACACATATAGAAGAGAAGACATTATAAGCTCCTTCAAGGAAGAAGTCATGATTTCCATTTGGTAGTATTACTTAGTTTTGCATATACTGGAGCTCAAGAAATATTTCTTTTTGTCATTTTGTAGTCACAACCAAAAATTAGCACAACACAAGGGAGAGTCACCATAACACATTCCACAAGGGAGGTCAACTCAGCAATATAAAGTAGCAAAATTCTAAATGTATATTAATAATTCATATATAGAGTAAGATAGTCAATAAACAAGTATGAAGCACTTACTATATGGCAGAAACAGCTAAGGACTGAGGTTACAAAGAAAAACAAACTCAGGTCCTATATGGCTAATACAAAAATATGTTTTGCATGATTTCACATATATCCTATAGTTTGCCGTCTCAGTGATGGGGAAGGAGTAAAAGGGAGGTAGAGAATTTGGAACTCAAAAATTTTAAAATAATGCTAAAAAAATAAATAATAATTTTTAAAAAGCTATCCCTCTGCTCCAGGAGCTCACATTCTAATGGAGAAGAATAAAGAAATATGTAATATGAAAATACCCAGGTATATATGGAAGGTATATTCAAAATAGAGGGGAAGGCAATAGCATGGGAGGTGAAGGGAATAGTAATGAGGGATGTCCCAAAGAAAGTCTGGCTGTAAAAATTAGATTTGCTCTGAGTCTCAATGAAAGTCAGACAAGCTAGGTAGGGGTCAGGGGTGAAGAATGCCATTGCTGGTATGGTAGATATGTCCAATGTGAAGGTAATGAGTCAGAAGATGAAGTGTGTGTGTGAAGAATAACAGTTGGCCAGTGGTAGCTGCATTGTCAACAGGAGTAAAGAGCAAGATCAGAAAAAGAGAAAGGGGACAAGTTGTGTATAGATTTAAACGCCAGTCTTTGTAGTTGATTCTTAAGGAAAAAAGGAATCATTGGAGTTTACTGAGCATTGGGAGAGGAGAAAATGCCCTGTGCTTTAGAGAAATCACTCTGGCAACTGTACAAAGGACAGAATGGAGCAGAGACTATACTAGATATAAGTGAAGATGATAGACAAGGTGGGTTACAAAGACAGAAGATATGACAAGTGAATGGTTGTTAGGTGTCATAGGAAAAGTTAAGTTCAGATGTTTAAGTTTGCAGATTGACAGCAGAGTGCAGGATTCTGGAATCCTGGGGAAAGCTGATGTTGGAGAAGGACAGTTGGGCCTTGGGGCTGTAGCTTTTCTCTTTGAGGGTTTCACCTGAGGAGAATGGCTATTTCCCTGTGGCATTTTACTACCTTATCCTTCCATCCTACCTGCTGCCCTATTATCCTGATTTCCTGTGGCTGTGTTTAATATCTGCTGAGTTCCTGTGGTGATCTGAGACATATGACATCAGATTGTGAGACCTGGCCTAGATCCTTTGGATCTTGGTCCATCTTTGGGCCCTTTCAGACTTACACACAGATCCTTTCCTTAAATTCAAAGGGAGGTTTAGTGTTAGCTTAGCTGAGTACAGGAATTTGGGATTAGATAGAGAGGACAGAAGTAGAAAGGAAAATCATTCAGAAGAAATCTCTGTGAAGTGATATTTAGATCTGGGGAGGAATAGTTAATTAACATTAGAGTAAGTTTATCCAAATTCCTTCTAAGCTTTCTCTTGTTGATTAAACCAACTGTTATTTCATATTTTAGTGGTCTGTGGGTGTCATCTCAGTGTCTGACTCTGCCTGCACTGGGCTTGGGTGGCCTTCCCAAAACAGTTTAATCTTCTGTTACTGGCCCTAATAAAACATCTAATACATCCCCCTAACCCCATCAATATTTCAGAGGGAGTTAAAGAGTGAAAAGTGAAGGATCTAAGCCTAGTTTATATGGAGGATGATTGTATCCTCAACAGTAAGAGGGAAGTTAGAAAGAAGAAAGGCTTTGGGGGTAATCAATAATGAAATGTTTTGAACATGTTGAGTTTCAGATACCTAAAGAATATTCAATTCAAGACATACAACAGATAGGTCATAATACAGGAATGGCGCATAAGAGAATATAATATAATATATACCAAAACATATCGCACAGAGCAAATGAAATGCAAATACATTTATCTAAACATACATATAAAAAATGATCTTGCTGTGTGGTTTTATTAGCTTTAACAATGGGAACAACAAACTAGAAGCAATAAAAACATTTTAACTCTAACATGTTATTTTACATTCTTTTTAAAAACATATCAACCCATGTTCAATTAAAAATCTTTATTCTTAATCTGAAAAATCCTCTTTTGAATAACTAAGCCAAAATATATCTTACAAAAGAGACTTGCCTAAAGTGTATTGATTTTAAATATCCCATTTCCACTATAACATGTGATATACTACACTTAACAGATGCAAGCTAACATTTGAGAATAAATATGGGAGCTAATTTATACTTTTTACTATATTTACACACACATCACGCTCAAAAAAAAATCCTCTACAAGAGGCACATAAAGAATGAAAATTTCAATAATTACGACCCTTCCACACATGCACCCATTTCCTCTGATCTTAGATGTCATTCCCAAATCTGAGATTCTTGTGATCGCAGGAAAATTCGGATTGAGAACTCAGTGCAAAAGTCAAAAGAAAAGATACAAATTTATGAGATTAAAGTCAAAGGTATAGTATCACAAGAAAAAGCTAAGAAGGGCTGTGTAATCAGAAGAGCCAGTCTATATTTAAATAGACATAAGGTCAGCTAGGTGCCATGGTAGCTAGAGTACAGAGCCTGAAGTCAGGAAGACTCATCTTCCTGAGTTCAAATCTGATCTTAGACACTATCTGTGTGACCCTGGGCAAATCAATTAAGCCGATTTGCCTCAGTTTTCTCATCTGTAAATGAACTAGAGAAGGAAATGACAAACTACTCCTTGCCAAGAAAACCTCAAACGGAGTCACAAAGAATTGGGCATGACTGAAACAAAAAGCAATAAATGACCTTAACTTTCTCACCACCCAAACTCTACTAACTTAACTCTCTCTCTCTCTCTCTCTCTCTCAAAAAAAAAAAAAAAAAAAAAAAAGAGAGAGGCAAATATCATTCAGAATAACCAGAAGATTAAGTGTTACAAAAGCCAAAGTACTTCCCTGACTTCCGGTTAAGATGGAGGCAGAGTAAGGAGAAGCTGCTCGATCTCTCCTAACCAAAGCAAACAGAACCCCTCAAGGGGACATAAAAACGAACCCAGACGAACGAAGGAACCCCACAACAGGGCGCAGCATTGAAGGTACGCAGAATCGGGGCATTTCCATGCTATAAAGGGATGAAACAGCTCTCACTAAAACACAAGAGGAAGAAGCCCCTCCACACCCCCACACACACCACGCACAGCGCCAAGGCCAAAGCACAAGAGTGAAAACAGGATTAGGGCAACCAGTAAATCACTAGCAGCCCCAGCACTTGTACCTGTGAGCTGGCAGAAGTGAGACCCCAACTGGCTGGGAGGACGCACAGATTTTCCCAAAGTCTACGCGGGTGAAGGCTCTGCCCCTGCACGAAGAAAGATCTCTAACTCAGGGACTTCCCCCAAGCATCTAAGCGGGTGAAGGCTCTGCCCCAGGCGGAATAAAAATCCCTAAAGCAGGGAATTTCCACAGTGACTTGCCCTGGTGAAGGCTCTGTCCCCCCCAGCAGAATGAAGAACCCTAACACAGGGACTTTCCCCAGCATCTTGTGCTGGTGAAGGCTTTGCCCCAGTGGAATATAGAACCCTAAAGCAGGGACTTTCCCCAGAGCATATGCACAGGTGAAGGCAGTGCCCCGGGCTGAATAAAGATTTCAAGCCCAGGCAAGGACATCCAGTGAGGACCCAGGGCAGACTGGAGCGAGGCTGTGGAAGCAGCACCCGAAACCGCTGAAGGAGCCTCGGGCAGAGGGGCAGAACAGTAGACTACCAGGAGGCCTGACCTCGAGGACAAGAAGACCAGAGCCATCAGAAGCTTAGAAAGTGCAAGCAGACCCTGAGTGTGAAGAAAAAGTGGAAAAGGGGCGGGGCTAACAATGGCAAGCAATAGGGAAGCCCAGAAGAAAAACATTGCCAAAAAAAACTCTGGAACACTCAACAACTTCTACAAAGAGAAAATCCAGACAACAGAGGAGGAAAAACAAAAATCCAAACCACCCCAAAAAAATGAAAGCTGGTCACAAGCTATTGAAGAGTTCAAAAATGAAATGTTGAGGAAGATGGAAGAAATCTGGCAAGAAAAAAACAGTTTAAAGGGCAGAATTACGCAATTGGAAAGGGAGGCAAGTCAACTGAAGACCAAAAATGACCAGACTGAAAAGGAAAACCAAAAGATTATAGCCAAAAACCAAAAGATTATAACAGAAAACCAAAAGATTAGAGCCGAAAACCAGTCCTTAAAGGCTAGAATCGAACAATTAGAAACCAATGATCTCTCAAGACAACAAGAACAAATAAAACAAAGTCAAAAGACTGATAAAATAGAAGGAAACATGAAATATCTCAATGAGAAAGTGACAGACCAAGAAAACCGGTCTAGAAGAGACAATTTGAGAATCATTGGTCTTCCAGAAAATGCAGAAATTAATAGAAACTTGGACTCCATACTTAAAGAAATTATTCAGCAAAATTGCCCTGAAGTTCTACAAGAGGGCAATATAGACATTGAAAGGATACATAAATCACCTTCTACACTGGACCCAGAAAAGTCAACACCCAGGAATATAATAGCAAAATTGAAGAGCTTTCAAGTAAAAGAAAAAAACCTTACAAGAAGCCAGAAATAGACAATTCAAATATCAAGGATCACACAGGATCTGGCAGCCTCCACACTAAAACACCGCAAGGCTTGGAATATGATATTCAGAAAGGCAAGAGAGCTGGGCCTTCAGCCACAAATCAACTACCCATCGAAACTGACTATATACTTCCAGGGGAAAGTATGGGCATTCAACAAAATTGAAGATTTCCAAGTTTTTGCACAAAAGAGACCAGGACTAAATGGAAAGTTTGATACCGAACCACAAAAATCAAGAGGAACATGAAAAGGTAAATGAGAAACAGAGGAAAAAGAAAGAAAACTCATAATCTTTTAAACTTGACTCTTAAAGGGCGTAAATAAGATCTAATTATCTGTATTCCTATGTGGAGAAATGCTATGTATAATTCTCTGTAGTGAACTCTATTCACTATTATAATATTCACTATTATAACAACCAGAAGAATAATTCATAGTGAGAGGGCAGGATATGGTCTAAGATGACATGGGGGGTGGGAAAGAGGGTGGGAATAGTAGGAGTCACCAAGAAAAATCTGAGTAAATAAGAAAAATAGGATATTCTATTACACACAAAGAGGGCATGGGAAGGGGAGGAGATAAATACTATCATAAGAAGGAGAGGAAGAGAGCATTAAGAGGGAATAATCAAACCTTACGCTCAGTGTAATCAACCTGGAGAGGGAAGAGTAGCTTTATTATCCATTCGGATAAAAAACTCTATCTAACCCTACTGAGAAAGTCAGAAGGGATAAACCAAAGGGAGCAGGGGAGTGGGGAGGTCAAAAAAGGGAGGGGAGAAAAAGGAAGAGGGAATTCATTAGGTCTTTAAAAAACAAAAAGAGGGGAATACCAAGGGAGGGGACAGAAAGGGAAGTCAATCAAGGGAGGGGATAAGGGATACTGCCTCAAAGCAAACCACTGGTTTAAAAGGAAATAGTGTAAGAAGAAGGGATGGGTCTAGGTGAGGATACAAAAATGCCAGCGAATGCACAACTAACAATTGTAACTTTGAATGTGAATGGGATGAACTCGCTCATAAAACGGAAGCAAATAGCAGAGTGGATCAGAAACCAAAATCCCACCATATGTTGTCTACAAGAAACACATATGAGGCGGGTAGACACACACAAGTTCAAGGTTAAGGGTATGAGCAAAATCTTTTGGGCATCAAATGAGAAAAAGAAGACAGGGGTGGCTATTATGATCTCTGACAAAGCCAAAGTAAAAATAGATATGATTAAAAAAGACAGGGAAGGTCATTACATCCTGATTAAAGGCAGTATAAACAATGAGGAAATAACACTGCTCAATATATATGCACCAAGTGGTACAGCATCCAAATTCATAAGGGAGAAACTGGCAGAGCTCAAGAAGGAAATAGATAGTAAAACCATAATAGTGGGAGAACTAAATATTCCTCTTTCAGATCTAGATAAATCAAACCAAAAAATAAATAAGAAAGAGGTAAGAGAGGTGAATGAAGTCCTAGAAAAATTAGATTTAGTTGATATGTGGAGAAAAATAAATAGGGACAAAAAGGAATACACCTTCTTTTCAGCTGCACATGGTACATTCACAAAGACTGACCATTTAATAGGGCATAGAAACATTGCAAACAAATGCAAAAGAGCAGAAATAATAAATGTAACCTTCTCAGATCATAATGCAATAAAAATAATAATTAGTAAGGGCACCTGGGCACGCAAATCAAAAACTAATTGGAAATTAAATAATATGATTCTCCAAAACCAGCTAGTCAAAGAAATCATAGAAACAATCAACAATTTCATTGAAGAGAATGACAATGATGAGACATCCTACCAAACTCTGTGGGATGCAGCCAAGGCAGTATTCAGGGGGAAATTTATATCCTTGAGTGCATATATTAACAAATTAAGGAGGGCAGAGATTAATGAATTGGGTATACAACTCAAAAAATTAGAAAGCAAGCAAATTAAAAACCCCCTGATGAAAACTAAATTAGAAATACTAAAAATTAAGGGAGAAATTAATAAAATCAAAAGTAAAAGAACTATGGAATTAATAAATAAGACTAGAAGCTGGTATTTTGAAAAAACAGATAAAATAGACAAAGTACTGGTAAATCTAATAAGAAAAAGGAAAGAAGAAAACCAAATTGATAGTATTAAAGATGAAAAGGGAGACCTCACCTCTAATGAAGGGGAAATAAAGGGAATCATTAAAAACTATTTTGCCCAATTATATGGCAATAAATATAACAATTTAGGAGATAATATTTACAAAAATATAAATTGCCTAAACTAACAGCAGAAGAAATAGAATACCTAAATAATCCAATATCAGAAATAGAAATTGAACAAGCCATCAAAGAACTCCCTAAGAAAAAATCACCAGGACCTAATGGATTCACAAGTGAATTCTATCAGACATTCAAAGAGCAACTAATCCCAATACTATACAAATTATTTGATATGATAAGCAAAGAAGGAGTCCTACCAAATTCCTTTTATGACACAAATATGGTACTAATCCCAAAGCCAGGTAGACCAAAAACAGAGAAAGAAAACTATAGACCAATCTCCCTAATGAACATAGATGCAAAAATCTTAAATAGAATATTAGCAAAGAGACTCCAGCAAGTAATTAGAAGATCATCCACCATGATCACGTGGGATTTATACCAGGAATGCAAGGATGGTTCAACATTAGGAAAACCATCCACATAATTGACCATATCAACAATCTAACAAACAAAAATCACATGATTTTCTCAATAGATGCTGAAAAAGCCTTTGCAAAATACAGCATCCAAAGAGGAGACTAAGCTATCACTCTTTGCAGATGATATGATGGTCTACTTAAAAAATCCTATAGAATCAACTAAGAAGCTGGTAGAAATAATCAACAACTTTAGCAAAGTAGCAGGATACAAAATAAATGCACATAAATCATCAGCATTTCTATATATTTCCAACACATTAGAGCAGCAAGAGGTAGAAAGAGAAACACCATTTAAAATAACCCTAGACAATATAAAGATAGACTTGGGAATCTATCTACCAAAACAAACAGCAATTATATGAAAACAACTACAAAACACTTTCCAAAAAAATAAAACTGGAGCTCAACAATTGGAAAGCTATTAATTGTTCATGGGTAGGACGAGCTAACATAATAAAAATGAACATTCTACCCAAATTAATTTACCTATTTAGCGCCATGCCTATCAAATTACCAAAAAACTTCTTTACTGAATTAGGAAAAACTATAACATTTCATTTGGAAGAACAAAAGATCATGAATATCAAGGCAAATAATGAAAAAAAATGTGAAGGAAGGGGGCCTAGCAGTACCAGATATTACACTATACTATAAAGCAGCAGTCATCAAAACAATATGGTACGGGCTTAGAGACAGAAGGGAGGATCAGTGAAATAGACTTGGGGTAAGTGATGTCAGGAAGACAGTGTATGATAAACCCAAAGAGTCCAACTTTTGGGACATGAATCCAATATTTGACAAAAAACTGCTGGGAAATTTGGAAAACAATATGGGAAAGATTATGTTTAGATCAACATCTCACACCCTACACCAAGATAAATTCATAATGCATGAATGACTTGAATATAAAGAGGGAAACTATAAATAAGCTAAGTGAACACAAAATAGTATACCTATCAGATCTCTGGGAAAGGAAAGATTTTAAAACCAAGCAAGAGTTAGAGAGAATTACAAAATGTAAATTCAGTGGTTTTGATTATATTAAACTAAAAAGTTTTGTGCAAACAAAAACAATGTAGTCAAAATCAGAAGGGAAACAACAAATTGGGGAAAAATCTTTATAACAAAAAACTCTGACAGGGGTCTAATTACTCAAATATACAAGGAGTTAAATCAATTGTATAAAAAATCAAGCCACTCCCCAATTGAAAAATGGGCAAGAGACATGAATAGGCAATTCTCAGGTAAAGAAATCAAAAGTATCAATAAGCACCTGAGAAAGTGTTCTAAATCTCTAATAATTGGAGAAATGCAAATCAAAACAACTCTGAGGTATCACCTCATACCTAGTAGATTGGCTAAAATGAAGAAGGGGAGAGTAATGAATGCTGGAGGGGATGTGGCAAAATTGGGCCATTAATGCATTACTGGTGGAGTTGTGAACTGATACAACCATTCTGGCTGGCAATATGGAACTATGCTCAAAGGGCAATAAAAGAATGCCTGCCCTTTGATCCAGCCAAAGTATTGTTGGGTTTGTACCCCAAAGAGATCATAGATAAACAGACATGTACGAAAATATTTATAGCTGTGCTTTTTGTGGTGGCAAAGAACTGGAAAATGAGGGTATGTCCTTCAATTGGGGAACGGCTGAACAAATTGTGGTATATGCTGGTGATGGAATACTATTGTGCTAAAAGGAATAATAAACTGGAGGAATTCAATGTGAACTAGAAAGACCTCCAGGAACTGATGCAGAGTGAAAGGAGCAGAGCCAGAAGAACATTGTACACAGAAACTGATATACTATGGTAAAATCAAATGTAATGGACTCCTGTACCAGAAGCAATGCAATGACACAAGACAGCTATGAGGGATTTATGGTGAAGAATGCTACCCACATTCAGAGGAAGGACTGCAGGAGAGGAAACATAGAAGATAATCAATTGCTTGAATGCATGGGTTGAGGCGGACATGATTGGGGATGTAGACTCGAAACTACCACACCAACGCAACTAACAACAATTTGGAAATAGGCCCTGAACGGAGGATACATGTTACAACCAGTGGAAATGTGCGTTGGCCATGAGTGGGGAGAGAGCGGGGGGTGAAGGGGAAAGTAGTGGCATAAAGTATGTAAACAGGTTAAAAATGAATATTAATAAATGTTTTTAAAAAAAAGCCAAAAGAGAGATGAGTTTTAAGTGGGGAAAAAATGGTAAAATGTATCAGAGGTTTTAAAAAAAAAAAAAAGGAAATTGAGCAAATAAGTACTAGATTTTAAGAAACTAGGAGACTGGCTAACAGCATCATGTATTATTATAGTATATCTATATTATTTTAAATATTATTATATATCAGCTATTATCATTTATTCAAATGCTACTCAGGTAACAGCTTAGAAACATTGGGGTAATAGCATAAGCAGAGAGGTACAGGAGAAACCAAGCTGTGAAGCCTTAAGAAAAATGTAAATAGTAAGGAAATAAGGCAGCAACTCCCTCTTAAAAGGGTAACACTAAAACCAAAGGGAAAGGGATAAGATAGCTACTTGAGGGGGTAAAGCAGGGTGAAGGAGGGTTTGGGTTTTCTTTTTTTCTTAATTAGGATAAGAGGGGTTAGATGACCATGTTTATAAGGCAAAAAGAAGGCTTCAATTGGAAGGGGAAAACTAAAGAAAAAAAAATAGAAAAAGAAGAAATGATTGATGGAGAATGTCCCAAATGAGCCAAGGTAGGGAGTAAAAACGAGAGTATAAATAAAAGCATTAACTTTGAAAAGGAAGAAAGACATCACTTCTTCATGGACAGGAGGGAAAGAGGAGAGGTTGGATAAAAAGCTACAACAAGATATTGAAGTGGAAAGAAAGTTGAAGCCTCAGTCTTCTTAGAAAAGTAGGAAACAAATTTATTCTAATTCAAAATAGAACACTTGGAATTTGCTATAGCACATATCGATGACTGAATAACAACAATAATAGCCTGATGATATCTACTATTCCAAGTTACTAAAACATAATGGATAGGATATGCAAGGCATAAAAAAATTGAAGATGAGAATCACTTGAAAAAATATAAAATATATAGATTATCAGTGGATTATATTCTTGTTTCTGCTGCTGACTTGATTTAGTAGCATTGCTCATACTACTAAATTTCTGTTACTATTATGAACAAGATTCATATCCTAGCTTTTCTCCTTATTATATATGTAACTTTAGGCAAAGTACCTTAAAGGAATTAAAGAAAGACTAATTATCAATACTATATACTCACTTCGCCTTAATTGAAACATCCCTCAAGTAAAACAATTATCTACTGAATAATCAAGGACCTAGCACTTTGCTAAGTGCTAAGATTCAAAATAAATTTAAGACATAGTCTTTAACAATAAGGAGTTTGCAGAAAGAATGATGGCTAAAATTCTGATTTTTCAGTAATAAAAGTCAGCGTTACAATTAGAGTGATTAGAGTTCAATGGACATAAAAGGATTTTTTTAAATGCCAACAAAGAAAAGTTCTGATACAAGCAAGTGCTTGCAGTTATTACTGTAATCATATGATTACCATCTTTTCCAAAGACAATGGCAGTTAAAGAAGTAAAATAGCAAACTCAGTAGCTGCAAAAAAATAGAATCGAAAAGCCTACTCTGCCAAAAAAGAAAACAAAAAACAAGAAACAACCGTACCATTTGATTCAATTCAAAGCTTTTTCATGTTTTCCTCAGAAAAATATAATTTTGAAATTATTTTCCTAAATTTGTAACAATGTCAACAAAATTAGCAAATGTGTCAGAAAGTCTTACTTAATTGCTTTTAAAATTAACATCCTGAATCTAAAAAAAAAAAGGGCTTTAAGCTGCCAGATTCTTTTTTAACTTTTGAATTTATCTAAAAGAAATGTACTGAATAAATATAGAATGATTAGTATTCTAACCTAGTACTACCATACTTGAAGTCATCTTTGCACTTTGGCTTATTCTTGTTAGCTACCAGAAAAACACAGGGTAAAATAAGTACCAAAAATATGTTAGCAGAATTATGGTTCAGGGAAAAGTCACAAAATCCATATGAATAGTAGCCATGTTTCCTCCTCCTTCCTTTGGCTTTCAATCTTTTCTATTTTCTATTTTATTTTTTATTTTTGGTTCCAAATTCTTTCTCTCCCTCACTCATTAAAAAAGCAAGAAACATGATACACATTATTCATATGAAGTCATGCTGAATATCAAGCTTTTCTAATATGAAACCTTTTTCCATATTTGACAGAGCATCCTAACCCCAAGAGGAAAATGGTAGGGGACATGTGACAGGAAAATTTTAAGATAATACGGTATGGGAAAATGTTAACAAGTAATTTCCTAAAAGTATGAATTTAATATACATCATCAGAGATCATTTGCACTGTCATCTGATATTCCAGAGGTTCTTAACCTTTTTTTGTGACATGAACCCTTTTGTCAGTCTTCTAAACCTATAACCTTTCTCAAAATGTTTTCACAAATGCATAAAATACACAGAATTACAAAAGAAACCTTAAGTTAAGAAATTGGAATTTATATTCTTAGCAGATTAGGTTACAAATTTTCACAGCATAAGGCACCTTAGCTCTTTAGATAATTTTTGGCATTCATTTTCCATCTAAGGTATCTGAATCTAGGAGCTGAAGTTTTATCTTCTTAATAGACTGAAATATGCTAAGATAGATTTAAATTCATAATGCACAAAGGATCTTTTTAAGGAAAGAAGAACCCAGATTAAAGACAAGATTTCCTCCACAGAACAGAAAGCAGATTATTGGAAATCAGGAAAGATGGATATCATGAGAAGAATGAATACTAGAAGAAAACTGAACAACTGTTCAAAGGCTTAAACTAACAAGAGGCAAAATCTGCTTAGTAGAAAAAAAATAATCATAGATACATAAAAGTTTTTGTGACAAAGGAAGCTAGAACTCTAACTCTTCATCATTCTGAAAATAAATGGGGGAGTTCAGCTTAAAGAACATTTCTTGATAATGCTCTTAACACCTGATACTAGAGGGTCATAGTTTTGGTCATTCATTTCTCTCTGGTTTCTATAAACCTAGGACTTTAAATAATATTTAACTAGTTCCTACTTATTGGGGTCACTATATCTGACATTACATAGTCAACACCAAAAATATTATTTATGTGATCTATCACAATTTGGATTACAAACATAATGTTATAAACATTACAGAAATGCTTTTCTTTATTAATGATATTAGCTGAAATTTTAAGATATACAAAGTCATTACACCTCACTGGTACCTCACAACCATCCTATGTAGGAAGTACTACAGGTGGTATTAATCACATTGCATACAAGGAAACATGAGACTTGGTGATTTGCCCATGATCACCCAAACCATCAGAGAGAAGTTTGAACCTAGATATTCATCAACAGACTTCTTTCTACATTGCAGAAGGTCTACAAACTACTCACTTGAAAATTTATATTCACATAGCTACCACTTAGTTTACTATGACCTACTCTACCTTCAGCTCCCCGTTAAAAATGATTCAATTTCTTGTTTTTGTGACAGGTTGTACAATGCTCTCCCTCCCCACTGCTATTTATTAGAATCTAGCTTCTTTCAAAGCACAAGTCAAATGAAGGCCTTACAGAGCCCCTAGATCTTAGTGCTCTCCCCTACCCACTCACAAAAAAAATATTTTGTATTTACTTGTCAGGATACATGCTCCCCACCATTCGTCTCAAACTATAATGCAAGTTCCTAGACAGGGGGACTATTTGTTTTTTGTGTTTGTATGTGCATGGCACAAAGCTAAGGTTCAATAAATGCTTATTGATTTGGGGTTGAATTGATTAGACCCAACTGATTATCTAAGGATTCTGGAGATGAAAGGAAACATAGACCTTCATTCATCTGAACTCTTGAAAAAAAAGTATCTACTGGAAATAAACCCAACAAGTAAAGAGTTACCTGGTTTTTAAACATTTCTACCCAAAAGGAACCCATTTATCTACTGCTACCGTCTTCAAAGCAATCCATTTCTGAGAAGCTCTGTTTGATGAAAAATTAGATTCACACCTCTGTTACATACTGGCTAAGTATCACCTGAGACAAGGCAATTAACATCTGTGTCCCCCAAAACTCTTCTCAGCTTAATAACAGTTGCTAATCTGCATCAGTAGAGTGAGTTGCTATAGTGGGAATTCCCTAAATCCATGAAATTATAGATCTTGACGACTCCCCTTCTCCTTCCTACCCAAAAAGTTGTTCAATGGCATTGTCTACATCAATCCTAATGTTGCCTTTTTCTTGATCTTTCATATGAATTCTAGTTTTGCTACCTTGCCCAGGCCTATCAACAAACCTAATTCTTTTTCTGAAATAATAGAACTAAATATTGAAAACAATGCTAGTCCTCATCTTAGACCAGGGGTCGGCAACATATCTAGCTCTTTTGAAGACCAGATATGGCCCTTTCTGCAGGAGCCATAAGTCAATTTTTTTTCAGGTGCTGTTACAGGAGCGCGCACTGTGAGCACTGTACGGCTCTCACGAATTACATTTTAAAAAATGTGGTGTTTATGGCTCTCACGGCCAAAAAGGTTGCTAACCCCTCTCCTAGACCCTTAAAACCAAATCTTCTCCTGTCTAAAATAACTATCTTCATGTCCTTCATGTTTTCTGATAATATTTTTGTCCATGCTATGGACTCTTTCTCTAATAGGGAGTACATTCCTATAATGAAACATTCAAAACAGAACATAACATTGTAAATTGTAAACTATTTCCTCTTCAGTGTCTCAATTTTGGTAAAGCATAGTTGGCTAATAAATCATTTTATGATTTTCAAATACAAGGGAATTCAGGCTTATTGCCAAATAAAAAGTCTTTCTTCTTTCAAGTGGCAATATCAGCCTAACACCTTGATCCAAAATACTTTTTCAACGCTTTTCCTTGGTAAATCAAAATTCAAAAATCCAAACTTCTTCAGATTGCTTAAACATGGTGTTTTCAAAGTTATATGGATTGCATGGGCAGATGTCAAAGATGTTGGGAAGTTATAAACATCAAGATTTGGCAAACAACTAGATCTTTGGGATGAGTCACCTTGAGGAATAAGGATAATATGGACATTATACAATAGAGATTGGAAGTACAGCGGTGAGTTCAAAAGAAATAGGAAGTTTGGAAAAGGAAATTTTGGGATAAGGTAATGAGTTATGTTTTATACATATTGGATTCATGATATCAAAGGAACACTCAATTGGAAATGAGCAACAAGCAAGCAGTGATGTCAGACTAAAGAAAGCTATAGGGAAAAATAAAAAATTATTTATGTAGATTTAGACATCATCTCTAAGGGGGTGATAATAAAGACCATGGGAGCAAATAAAGTGATCAAAAGTGACACTATACAAAGAAAAAAGAAGGCCCAAGACATAAATCTTAGGGAATATCTAAACTTATAGGGCACAGCATGAATAATGAGTTATCAAAGGAGATTTACAGCAGATAAAAGGGGAAGCAAGGGGATGAAATCCCAGAGAAGAAAGAACATTGAGAAGGTGAAGATGGTCAATACTACAAAACTAGCAGAAAGATTAAAAAGGGGATGACTAAGAGTACCTGACTTGGTAATTAAGAGATTTGTTTTTAAGACAGCAGTTTCAGCTGAATGAGGTTGAAAGTCAAACTATGGAAAGAATTGAAGATTAAGTGAGAAGAGGGAAAATGTAAGATAGCTTTTTCTAGGAGTCTGACTAATAAAGAAAGTAGAACCTAAAGAGATGGCAGGATCTAGTAAAGGTTTTTAAGGGGGAAAATGCTTTGGGAATTAATCCCTTTGTACTTTTCAGAGAGGTACTCATTCCTAACTCCCAGTTCACAAAAATCCTAACCAGAGGGGGGAAAAGGGATTTAATTCTTAATCTAGACATGTGCAGATGTGTATTTTATGTCTGTGTGTTTGTGAAAAACATATAAGAGTGCTTAGCCTTAAAAAGAAAGGGCATTTAATCAGCAGAGAATAGTAGAAAGGAGGATGGGACAGGAGTTGTCAAGAGATTTTAAAGTAAAGAGAAGGTTTACATATAGAGAAATACCCTTAATTTTTTGAGGTTATCAGCTTATAGAGTAAGGAAAGTACAAGGGTTTAAAAAAAAATCTGAGAAAAGTCTGATGGGTAGAGGGACTGAAGATTTTGATGAGGTCTAAAAATAGATTTAAGAGGAGAGAAGCATAGAAAGAATGGAATGATTTAAAAATTGTATTTATAAAAAGTTATGATCAACAAGAAAAATGTATTTTTGATCAAGCAAGTGAAATAATTGTGGGTAATAAGAGCAAAAGTCCCCAAATTCAAGAATTCATGAAATTCACCAATGACAAGGAAAAAGATTTGAAGAAACCCAACACAATATAATACCTAAAGACCTAAAGACCAACTCACTAATTTATTCTTTCTAGATCTACACTACCACCCCTTTGCCCTTCTCAGTCTTATACAGTGTGTATGGGAGGGCAGGGGGGGAATGGGGCAAGAGGGTTTAGGGGAAGGGTTTAGATGCTCTTGATTGTTACAATTATTGGCATTACGCTTTGGGAATTAATCCCTTTGTACTTTTCAGAGAGGTACTCATTCCTAAGACTGGTGTAGGACTCAGGATTCCAGATGTTCAACCACACATGTCTACCAAATGGCCCAAATAAGCAATCCAGAGCAGCCCTGAAAGCCATATGTCTGGTTTTAAAGAAGGTGAGAGACTTGGTCATGTTTAAAGGTAGTAGGGAAGGAGCCAGTACATAGGAAGAAACTAAAGATTAGAAAGAGGGAAGGAACAGTTGAGGACAAAATCTTATAGAGAAGACTAGAAGAGTTGGGATAAAGGGCTAGTCTGACTGTTTTTATGAGTAAAATGAAAAGAAAAAATTAGATTAAAAAATTTAATTTAAAATTTAATTTAATTTTAAAAAAAAGAATCCCAAAGGGAAGTAAGGAAAATTATCTGTTTTCCTCTAAGGGCCTTAAACTTCCATCCTCCTAGCACTCTTAAACTACCTGGGAAAATTCATACCCATATCAACTAGTTTTAATATCCTGTGTTAACTTTAGACACAAAACCAGCCAAAAATGTTTCACTTCCCCCTCCCCCCTAATAATTTCATAGCTAAGTGTCTATCTGGGTCCAAAAAGCCCCATGGCACTTCTAGGTAAAAGCTAATCTTGAATGAAATTGAAAACATTTACAACTTCATACTTGCATTCTTCCCAAACCAGTTAATACATTCAAAGATCCTAAAGCATAGATTTGGAAGCAGAGGCATTAGATAACACTATCTTCCCCACTAATAATCCAGGAACACCCTGACGCCAGAAAAGAAGTTTTCAGAGATGACATTTTTCCTGTACAAAATTATATCTGCAGTCAACCACACAATAATAATCTGGGGAACTGCCATAACATTACCTCAATATGGATGCAGCTTTGCATATCCATAGCATCTAATTCTTATCTCTACACTGCTGTAAAGAATAACCTTTACTGCTTTCCATTTGGATAAATAAGTCTAGAAAGTCCTCCTCATTTATAAATTCCTCAAACTCTGAGAACTCTCATTCCAATTATTTTAATGGGTAGTCTTAATTTATCCCCCATTAATAAATCAGTACCTTAGAGAATACTATCTTATCTTTGTAATACCTATGACATAAAACCCCATTTCATAAATAAGCATTGCTAAGAGTGATAAAATTGTTTTCTTTGAGAAATAAGGAAACTCTTCACCCCCTAAAACATAAGATTTTCAGTTTCAAGTGCTTACTTTAATGTATCACATAAGTGAATTAACTATTCACATAAAAATGTAACAAAACAAGTTGTCTCATATTTATCTATGGCAAATGTGTTCCTTATCCATTCATGTTAGAAATATCTAGGTTACTTTGTGTTTCTAGATCAAAGAATGAATTTGAAGGCCTTGCATGGTGTTTTTTTCCCAAAATATCTACTATCTGTCTAAGATTCAAGAGAAAATTCTTGTTACAAATGAATTTACTTCATATTTATTATCACCTATAAGAAAAAATTTTTAAAATGTATCTTCTAGCTCAAACACACTCCAAATACTTTGGCATAAGAAAGCTATTTTATGTTTAAATCCCATATCATCATACAGTTTTGCAAAGACTCTTCCTTTCAAAAAGATTTTTAAAATAAATTTAATTAATCTTGTTATAACTTGAAAAACTCCTCACTATTTTTCTATGGAAGTCATTATGTATGACTGCATTTTGTCCTTATAATGATTGACTTCCATCAGTCAGTCTCAAATTGTTTTTCATAAACCTGTCAACTATGACAAAAATTTCTTTTGATGTAACATTGTGATAAATAGGTTAACAAAGTAATAATTCTTCCTCACCTCTAGTTTTAACAACATAGTATATAGATGCAAGCAAATAAACATCTTTAACTACATCTGTTGCTTTTTTTACATGCAATGCAAAATAAGAAGGTTTTAGTTTCTCAATTTATTTGCAAAGGTCTTCAGACATAAGTATTCCTCTTCTTTCCCCTTGACCTATTCCCCAAGTGGAACCATACTAAGAGTTTTTGCATATAATTTCCTAAGCATCATTTCAACCATATCAATAGTTGTAGGTAGCAATTTCTCCTATCTAATGAAGCTTTTTACTCTTAGTAATTGCATAAGCAATCTTATGCAATATAAGCAATCCTTTTGATGTCACAGATATGATTTGTCTTTGCTTACTTTTTTAAGTAATTAATGTTCTCTGGAAAAATTCTATTCTAGCCAATTCATTCCCCAATGAGATTTGACACAAGCTGACTCAAATTTGGCCACATTTGAGCATTCAAAATAATAATTGGATTCCATTCATAGGATTAAAGATATAAGAATTGGGAAGAATCCTTAAAGGACATCTAGCCCAACCCCCTCATTTTTTCAGATTAAAAAACAAAACAAAACAAATGAATCACTGGAAGACTAATACGCCCAAGGTCACAGAGGCACTAAGCAGCAGAGCCAAGATTCAAACTTCAGCGATCTGTCTCCAAACTCAGAACTCTTTCTACTTCACTATCCACTGAAGTGAGTCTGTTGTGTTAGTCTCACTTTTGATTACTTCAAATGTAAACTGTTTTTCCTAGGGAAAAAATAAAGTAGACGGTATGGAAACTAATTTCTCACCCAGATTCTCTCCTAGACTGCACAATTTCCAGAAATTCATTATCCTACAAAATGATATCACTTCTGAAATTCATTCCTCCTGGGTAACCCCCCTGTACCTCCACCCTGCTGTCTCTCTGACTGGAAGGCAGGATGGAAATCAGAGAGCTCTTCCCACATTCTCCATTGAAAGAGGGTACAGAGCAATCACCTCATACTTTCCCATTCTAGCCATAGGACTTTCATCACATTCCTACATCCTCTCTTTATCCCCCAACATTTCAGCTTGTTTATGTGGTATATTCATTCCGCCATTAGATTGTGGGCTCCTTGAAATCAGAGACTGTCTTTTGTCTTTCTTTATTTCCCCAGCACCTCCTATAGAACCTGGCACATAGTAAGTTTTAATAAATGGTAACTGATTCTATCTCAAAAATATTCAATAATTTGGGACAATAATTTTTTTTTTAATTCTACTGTTGGCTATTCTCAAATACTGCACAACTCTCCATTATCACCTTTTGAGTAACCTGCATTTTCACCTCCTCTGAAATTGTGGTATTCCAATATACACTGACAATTTGAGGATTTTTTGTTTTGCAAATTTGACAAGACTTGTGATTCTGTATGTGTAGGAAACTACCAATAAGGAATCTCCTTCTACCATTAAAAACATCTAAATCTTAAAGGGTTGAAATGGGAAACTGGGAAGTTAAGTAACTTTTCTTTTGGTGGGAGAAGCAGAGAAAGTTAAATAACTTTCTCAGTGTCAGAAACCTTATGTGTCAGAATTTAGGTAAAACAGAAGAATATCATTGGTAAAGAGATAGACCTTTGTTTCAGGAAGAAGCTTGGGAAATTAAAAGCACTGTGCAATAGTCTAAATGCAATCCAGCCCACTGGGTTCTATTCTTATTAAATTCTAAGCCTAGTTTATTTTCTAACTAGTGTCTCTCCAAAATACATATCCTGATAGATCAGCTCAGTGAGCTGTTCCCTTCTTCATTCAGTTGTTTATTCTGGTATGGACATTTATGCTGAATTTTTCAGTTGTTTTTTTTAATCAAAATAAATTTTATTATACATGTTTGTGTAGGAAGAATACACAAAAATCACCATTGCCAAAGTAGTAGCCAAATCTAGTAACATTTTAATTTTAGCCAAGTATGAAAGAAAAGTATTTTCCAAGAACTACCTGAAGTATTGTACCTGAAAAGTCTATCACATTTCTTTCTTTCTTCCTAACCATTTATAGAAACCTACCTGAGAGACTCTGCCATTCGCCTCAAGTCTTCATTCTGTTGTTTTAAGCGTTCAAGCTTTGCCAGTATCTTGGAGAGTTCTCGGCTAGAGTGATCAGGATGATCATTGTCCCGTACCAAGTGTCCACCTATGTAAAACAACAAGGTCCCCCAAGCAAAGAGAATGAGCATAATCCAACGCCAGGAGCCAGTCCATGGCCTCATTTTCAGGTTCTCGACTCTCTCTCTCTCTGAGTCTAGAGCTCAATGAGCTGCAAACATGGTGGCTTGGATAACAGCACGAAGGTAGGTTGGTTGTCTTTTAAAAAAAATTTTTTTTTAAACTTCAACACATGATGCTTTGAACAAATTAGAATCTGTTGAGAGTCCTAGGGCAATTTCTTTCAGAAGTCCTTCTAGTGTTGTGAGTAAGAAGCTTTTCTTTCAAGTCCTTCTTGAATTTTACATTCTGTGGAAAGAGTAAGAAATGAATTTAATGAAATAATGCAAATTTTTAGATGACAGAATGTGCTAACCCTAAATCAAGAGTTCTTAAATGTTTTTGTGTCTTGGAGTCCTTTGGCAGTTTGGCAGAAGAGTTCATGGACTCCTCAGAAGAATGTTTTTAAATGTATTAAATAAAAAATTAGTAGAACTACAAAGGAAACCAATTAAAATATTTTAAAAGAAAATATATAGACACCCCCTGAAAACTATTTATAATCTATTTAGCCCAAATTAAAAACCCAGAATTTACCAAAAGGAAATTGTGGTTGCATAATCAGAAAATTAATGGTTAACAATGCTCTTCATGTGGCAAGTAAAAAGGAAAAGCTTTTAGTATCCACAGCAAATACATTCTGCATACCAGCTAAGTCTATTCCATATAACAACACAATTAGCTTTAGGTCTAAAATGAACATAAGCACCATCACCTTTTTTTCTTCTTACCATTATCATTCTCTGCCTGTTCACACATGAAAATGACAAGATTTTTATCTTGGTTGAGGCAATAATCAGAAAATGCCCTCTTCTACATGTTTTGCATTACTACTATTTCCTCATTATTTTCAAAAGAAATAAAAGCATCATTAATAGTAAATGGCTTAAACTTTTCAATCCCATCCCTTATCACTCCTTTACCCTCTTTCTCCCCTTATTTAGAGGCCATTACAGCATTTACCTCAGCAGGCTACAGACAGGACACTGCTTTCAGAATAAACACTACAAAGATACATACTGGTCTGGTTGGGGCCATAACAGATATTAAGAGCCTGGCAAACAATACTTCCTGAGATTGCAAGCTACGGTTCTCAACTGAGTAGCCCAAGTATATGATTCTTCTAAAACAAGATGAGTTTTCCTCATTTAAAACAAAAATATGCATCTTTTTTACCACTGGGTCTTTTGAAACTGACTGCATTTCTAATTTCACTTTTCATTTGGTTTAGAATTTCCTTTGATAACACATTTTCCCTTTAAGGACAGAGTAAGAGAAGACAATTTTTAAAATAAAAGAATATTCCATAGTTACAGGGAAGAAGCTGTCAAGCCATATATCTTTTTCTGAAAATGGTGCCTGAAAGGGCAAGAAATTGAAGTTTTTGTCTTTTTGAACTGAGTACATTGAAACTTTATCACATTTATATTAAACGTTATAGTGCCCATAATGAACATCTGGGTGAAAATTTTTTAAAAAAGAAAAAAGAAAGCCTAGGTGAAAAAATAGTACAGTAAGCTTTAAAAACCCATATACCAGGTCTTCTCTCTTTCTACTTTGGAATTCAAATCCATTTTGGAGGTCAAATTCTGAATTATCCTTAAATGAGAAATTAAGGTGGAAGTTACTTTTTCTAAATATCTAGCTGCAACTTCTCTCTCTTTCCTGGGCAAGTATAATTGTAGTAAGAATAACAAAAGTTAGTAGTATACAGTCTTTTAAGTTTTCAAATTGCTTTACATAATTATTAAAATCTGTGAAATGGGTACTATAGTTATCCTCATTTTACAGATAAGTAAAGCCAGAGATGTTAAGAACTTGCCAACATAGCTAGTTAAGTAAGAAACAGAACATGAACTCAAGTCTTTCTGATTCGAAATTGGATATTTTTCCTATCTGCCTTAGGTATTATTATTTAAAGAGTATTATTCTTTCCTTTTTACCTTAAAGTACTATAAATCTTGAGAGTGGCTCTATCCTCATTAAAATAAGAAGTTGAAGGAGACCCACATAAACAAATAATTCCAATGAAAGTGGTATCTTTTCTCTTTTGTTCTATTAAGTAATTTTTAATTGTGAGTAAGAAATCAAACCCAAATACTTTTAATAATTTTATCTCATTTCTTCAATCCTTCTTTCACTGTCCTATCGCTTCCCTTTTTAAGTAAGGCCTTTTTAATCTCCTATTGAACGCCCCATTCACCTAAAATAGATCTTTAATGTTTCCTAATATCAAAGAAAAAAATTAACCCTTTGAAATATATTCTAATAGATGAATATGATTCATCAAGTCAACGATAACAGGAGCACTTCACGTTCAAGCCAATAACATCGGTGTATTTTTGAAAAATATATGGGACTTTTTGAAACTCCTGTTATCATGTACTGTTCAACCTACTAGGTCACAAATACTATGCTATACCCCCAATGAGCCCTTCAGAAAAACCCTGTCTCTTCCTTTTGAGCACATCAAGCCTATAAATCAAACTCGAGTAAGGGCCATAATTTCCTCCAAAAACAAAGGAAAGCTTAAAGGACTATTTAAATAAGGAGCAATAAAAATGTGTGCAATAACATTTTACTCAGAACTACAATGGTACCCAGCAGCCATAAATCTGTGAAGCTAGAGGCAAAACATGCATGAAGACTCTCAGACAGAGAGAGAATTTTACAGAGCCATAAAATTAGGCCTACAGAATTTAGTTTAAATTGACACCAGTGGATTTCAGAAGGGAACAAAACAAACAAAAAACAACAAAAATAGTGAGGCATGGTAAATTATCACAACTGTACATAAACACAGGTATTTCGTGATCCATCAGAGAAGTTAGAAATTATAGATACAACATATTTGCCAGTTCTATTCACGGTATTATTTTCTATTTCTTAAATTATAATGTTGTAGACTTTTTAAAAAAAATATTTCCTAATTTGACTTCATTTTTCTATTCTAATGCCAGAATAAAATGAAAACTATAAACAAGATAAATAGGAAATAATTAAAAAAGGGAAGACACTACAATTAAGAGAGGTTGGGGAAGGCTTCTTTTAGAAGGTAGGATTTTAGTTGGGACTTAACAGGCAGTCAGAGAGATCAATAGAGTGAAGGAAGGAGATCATTCCAGGAATGTAGGTCTGCCAGGAAAAAAAATGCCTGTAGCCTAAAGATGGAGCATCCTGTTTTCAAAACAGCAAGGAGGCCAGAGCCTGAATCAGAGTACATGGCACAGAGTAAGGTATAGGAACACTGGAAAGGATAGGGCTAGGTTATGAAGGGTTTTGAATGCCAAATGGAGGATTTTGTATTTTCTCCTTGAGATAATAAGGAGCCACCACTAGAGTTTATTGAGTAGGGGAAGGAGGGTGGCATAATCAGACCTGTGCTTTAGGAAAAACACGTTAGTGGCTGAATGAAAGATAGACTGGAGTGGGGAGAGACTGAAAGCAGACAGACTCACTACCAGTTATTGCAGTAGTCAGAATAAGGTGATATAGGCTTGCACTAGTGGTGGCAGTGTTCAGAGGAGAGAAAGGGGGATAGTCGATAGTCTATTCAAAAGATATTTAGGTAAAATCAATAAATCTGAGTAAGAGCTTGAATTGGGACGAGGGGAAGGCTGAGAGATAGGAGTTCAGGATGACTCCTAGGTTCTGAGCCTGAGAAACTGGGAAGATGATGTTGCCCTCTATAGTAATAGGGAAGGAGCTGCCAGAGGAGGGGAAAGAGGGAAGTACAATTTTAGTCATATTGAGATTAGTATGCTTACCTTTCCTTTAGGTTCCCTTATGGGGAAAAAAAACTGGGGGTTAAATTAAATATTTATCTGGGTTCAGAAGGGTGAATAAGAGACAGGAATAGACAATAGGTGGGGACTTGACAAGCTAGGAAATTGGGTTTGGCAGTTTGGGGAAATGGAAGTTGATAGGAGTAACTGTTGGGCCTTAACTGCCACACTGATCCACTTAGCCAGGGAGTCTGTGAAACCAGCAAGTGAATGACAAGAGGGTTTATACACACAGGTTTAATTAAAGAAAATACAGTCTAAAGAAGGGAAAAAGGGGTCCTATTCTACCAGTCTATGGGTATGACCTCAGGGTCAGGGAATGGACTTATCTACACTAAGCTAGAAACTATAGCAGGGCAGGGCACAATGAAGATCAGGAATGAAAGTGGGATCCTCACTGCTGAGTCCTGTCAAAATCCAGCAATGATACAGCTTTCCCAGGTCTTCAGCCAGTACTCCTTCAGTTGGGTAAGTCAAGGAGCTAAACCAACTTGAGCTGACCAGCAACTCAGTTTAGGTTTCAAAGTCTCAACCTAATCTCCCACAGGTAAATGAATTTCCTCCTCCTGGATACCAGGATATCAGGATACAAACGCCACTTCCTCTGAGTCTCCCAGGGGTCAATTACAACTTGCCCCCAACCACCATGGAGTCCATCTCAGAGAGAGAAGCAACACTTCCTGCTTCCCCATTCCATTTAGAGTTCTTCAGCCCTGCCTGCTAAGTCTCCTAAATACTCATTGATTAATCTTCCTCACAACAGTTCAGGAAATAAGGGAAGATGCTTCACCTGTCTCTTAATCATCCTGAATTCATCTTGGATGGTTAGTTTTTTACTTCTTTGTAATGAAGTAAAAGAAAGTCACTCTTAGTAAGCTAGATGGAAGTGGCTAGAGACCCAGTGTGGAAAGGAGTGAACAACCCCACAGCAAAGGCGGTTTTTCACCTGCCCTCCTTCTGGGCAGGTTAAAAAAGAAAAGAACAGAAAAGAAAAATCAAAAGAATAGGTTAAGTCCCAAACTCAAGTATGTGGCACAGATTTGTCAGATTCTTAAGAGAAAGTCAATAATTTATTTGAGGACTAAGTGATCTAAATGAAAAAGAATATAAGCAGTAAGAGGAACAGTGTGGTTGAATGGAAAATAGAAGAGGATTCTGAGTTGTAGGACCTAGGTTCAAATCCCAGCATGCCATTCCAAGACTGAGTTTTCTTCTCTATAAAATGAAGCAGTTGGACTCAGTTACTTCTCTGGTTCTATAAATATTAAAAATGATAAAGGCTGGTATAAATATATAAATTAGTAATTTAATTAAAGCCATGCTGCTATATAAAGTTATTAGACCACGCGCTTGTAAGCATTCAAAACTGCCGCCTCCATTTTGTCTCCCGTCTCTACCTGAGTCTACTAGCCAAGAGGGCGACCCCTCCTAACCCAGGAGATTATAAACTCTTCCCTGCGTCAAGACGTAGGCCTCCCCAAGCTCAAAACCCGGAAACGGAAACCAGTTGGACCACGTTGGATCACGGGAAATGTAGTTTGATACATTTTCCATGTCCATAGAAATATATACACTTTTAGATGGCATTTCCCAAATTTCACTTTTACAGTTCCTTCCTACATATATCTATGGTCATATGAATAGCTACAGCTTAGAAGGTCTGAACCTAAATAAGCACTTTCCTAAAACAATAAAGAAAAGAACATCCAAATAGAAGGGAGGAGGAGGGGCTCCTAACTCCTCCAGGAGACTACAAAAAAAGCCTGAGGTGGCAATGGTGGTGGAGGCTGTGCTTCACTGAGTAATAGCTAAGAGGGGACTTCAAGGCATAACAATGGCTAGGAGGCAGAGATCAATCTGATAGAGAGTGACAGAAGTAAAGCCCCTGTGGATGACAGCAAAAGATAAAAGGATTCTGGGGTATCAGTACAAGGCAGTCCTCCCTCCAATTCCCCTGAAGTCATAGTTTAAGAGGCAAGGAGCTTCCCACAAAGTTGTTCTAGCAGTCACACAAATAGACTTCCTTCCACTGTCTTCAGAACATAACTGTTCTGTCCCTATACCCTTGTACCTCTTCCACCCCTAACAGTTATTCCATTTTCTCCTTTGGTGGAGGGTGTGTGAGATAAAAACAAACAAACAAACAGACCCCCCAGTGCCACCCACTCAAATAAAAAAAACCCTAGAGTCAGAAATTTATTCTTTCTCATGAAAAATGGCAGATGCCCTAGTGGGCAAATGCAAATGCCTGGACACAAATACAAACATTATATAGATTTCTGACTGGAGACTTCCCCCTCTTCCTCATCTGTCTGGCCTCCCTTTGTCTGGAAGGCAGGACTAACAATCTAGGTGAGAAGTCTACCCCAATCAGAAAATATCAAGATACATGAGCTCATCCCTTGAGAGGGAGTTAAGAGTGTCACCCTAAATGTTCATGGGTAAGAAAAAATAAAGAGACAGCTGGGCTGGCCTTGGATAAGGAGACTGGCCTCTCATTCTCCCAACTCTCCAGGCCTGCCTCCTAAATCTTCTGAACAAATAATCAAAAAGCCTTTGAAACTAAAACAAATGTGCTTACATATACCAGTCTTAGTGAGGAGTATAAACTGGATGCTCATTCTAAGAACAGCACACTTAATTCTATCTCATTCCAAGTACTACAAAAGGACTTCCACTTGTTTTCATGAGATTAAAAAAATATGTTTCATGCACTTATGAGTTGTATTGTGTTAGTAAACTTTGTATGGAATTTCTGGTGGTCTGGTGTATATGGGTAGACTTTACTCTCAATGGGAGCTGAATCCAATCCCTTTGTTAAGAGAGCTTTTATTAATTTCTCCTTTTTATATTTAAGAGGAAAAGGAGCAATAATATGTTTCAGTAAGAGACCCCCTGCTGTGCCACTTGTCAGTTGGTGACCCCCTGCAGTGCAGGTTGGCAGTTGGTGATAGTTAGAAGGGTGTGGTTGAATGTGGATTTGTAAGTTGCAGACCATTGGAAAGGACTTTTGGTCTCTGGGTCCTCAGAGGAGATGAGCAGCAGTTTCAGACTCTCTGAGAGAGCAGTTTCTGGCTCTCTCACTGAGGCTGAGGGTTTTTTCTAAGGCCTTAATAGCCTTACTGATTATCAATTAACTTGGGTAGATAGGTAGATAGATAGTGGTTATATTATTAGATAATCAGAGTAGGAGAGTAAGCGAGGGCTTTGGCCTTAAGCAGAAGATACTGCCCTCTGAGGCAGATGGATTTAGGGTTTTTTAGAGAAATTTAGTTAGGATTAGGATCTTGGGTATAGTTATAATCTATTATAAGATTACTTTCACTTTCATATTTCTTATCCATATTTCCCAATAATAAACTGTGCACAGGCTTTTGATCAAACTCCTACCCCCTCAAAATTTAGCCCTTCACACTTTCCAGGTTGAAACTTTGTGTGGGGACCAAAGATGTAAAGAAGTAACCCCTACTTTGTGTGGAGATTAGTTAACATTTCTGTTTGGGACTCATTAAGACAGTAAGGAGTGACAGAATTAACAGGGGTGGTGTTTGTGTTCTGAGATACAAGCTGAGAGTCCTACCTCCAAGACCAAAGAGATCCATTACATTTCTGACCCAGATGATATCACTGGATCAAGTTCAAGCTGTGCATAATGACTATAGAGATCCACTGAATAATTTCTTACTCATTTTCCTCAAGCTCTAGCTACAATTTGGCAAGAAGTTTTAATTTTTTTCCTGTTCAAATTACAAGCAAACCGAGCAACTGTAAACTAGTGTCTAAATGTCAAATATAATATTTTTTTTTTAAATTTTAAACCCTTAATTCTGTGTATTGACTTATAGGTGGAAGATTGGTAAGGGTAGGCATGGGGGTCAAGTGACTTGCCCAGGGTCACACAGCTGGGAAGTGGCTGAGGCCGGATTTGAACGTAGGACCTCCTGTCTCTAGGCCTGGCTCTCAATCCACTGAGCTACCCAGCTGCCCCCGTCAAATATAATATTTTAAAAGTATTATGGATCTATTCTGATTAACTGTACATTTGGCCACTTTGGTTACCGAGAAACTAGAGCTCAGCTCAGTGGCAGAACTTGACTCTCATCAAAGGGTCAAGTTAATGTAACCTAAGGCAATAATGATCGGATGCTGCTCCATGCCCTGTACATTTTTTGGGCAAGCTATTAAATACAGGGAAAGGTTAAACAGGAAATAAGATGCAGTAGTTATATTATTCAAAGATGTGGAATTCCTGAACAATGGTTTATAAACCTGCCATTATCAAAAAAAGGAACAAGAAGATTATCCATAGTGAAAGGTCAATGGACAGAGGATACAAAATACTGCTGAAAAGGAAGACCCCTACAGAGACAAACAATATCAATTGATTCAGCAGCCAGTGGCCTGGTACCAATATGTCCCCAGTAGCAATGGAAAAGAAATTTAGCCTTAGAGTATAGTCTTTTAGCCAACTAATATACATAGCTAAGTGTCACAATGGATAGAGCACCAGGTCTAGATTCAGAGAAAATTGAGTTTAAATCCAGCCTCAGAACACTTACTAATTATATGCCCCTGGGAGAGTCAATTGCATTTCGTTTGGTTTCCTCATCAGTAAAATGAACTGGAGAGGGAAATGGAAAATCCATATCTTTGGCAAAAAAGCCCAAAATGGGGTCATGAAGAGTTAGACAAGACTAAAACAAGTGAACAACAGCAACAATATGATGTAAAGTTGTAATCTCTCAGGAGTAACTTTGTTGAAGGGAAGACCTGACTCAGGCTATTTAGGACTAAAATGAAATGAGATGCTTCTAGATTATCCAACAGTTAATAGAAAAAAATAGAAAAAACACTTAAGCCTAATGAGAAGAGGATATGCAGTAAGGATATAACACTCATTCAATAGGCTACAGCTTCCTTGCCCTTATGCTGGCTGAGCTGGTCAGAAAACCAGACAGTAGGGTCCTGAATCCCAATGGATTGGATTTTGTACCTGAGTCACCAAGGGAGTTAAAATAATGGTTTAAACTTTAGTCCTCTGGGTTAACTGAGTCACTTGAGGTTATTTTTCAATAACTTTTTTTTTTAAAACCCTTGTACTTCGGTGTATTGTCTCATAGGTGGAAGATTGGTAAGGGTGGGCATGGGGGTCAAGTGACTTGCCCAGGGTCACACAGCTGGGAAGTGGCTGAGGCCGGGTTTGAACCTAGGACCTCCTGTCTCTAGGCCTGACTCTCACTCCACTGAGCTACCCAGCTGCCCCTTCAATAACTTTTAAGGCAACATCAGCCTAACCTTCATGTGGAAGGGGTTTTGGAAATATGAGTTCAGCTAACAAGGTATGGGGATTAGGAGATAATTCCCCTAACACACCCCAAAAGATCTAGCTAGGACAAGCCACTAAAATAATGCAAAACTGGTAGGGGATCAAAGCTGAGAAATTAAGGAGACATAGTGTAAGAATGAAATTTGAGAGATGCCATCTTTAAGTATATATATGTATTTTCTATGGACACATGGAAATTATCAAACTACATTTCCCGTGGTCCAACGGGTTTCCGTTTCCTGTTCTTTGGGCATGGGGACGCCTATGTCTCCACGCAGAGAATAGTTTAAATCTCCCGGGGTGAGGAGGAATGCTCCCTTTTTTTAGCAGGAAGTCGCCCTCTTGGACAGCAGACTCAGGAAGAGACAGGAGGTAACAATTATGGCTAGGCAGCAGTTTTGAATTCTTACAAGGGCATGGTCTAATGACCTTATCTATCAGCAAGGCTTTAATTAAATTACTAATTTATATTATTATTTCAGTCATAATTATTTTTTATCTTTATAGTAGGAAGGGCCTTTGGTTATATTGAGAGACTAAAGAGCTTTATTACTGGAAGGGAGAAAAAACTCTCTATAACTATGACTTTTAATTTTTAAAAAAGTGTTTTTATATTGTAGGAATCAAGGAAGCAATATCCACAGAACCAAATGAATACCACTGGGCTGAATTCAAATGATGTGACATTTAGTATATAGCCAAAACTCTATGGTTTTGCTTATTATTGAGTGAGAAAAGGCATTATAACAAATTACCCTGTGACCAGCTCTTTTGCTTTTGAACTTGACCTTGAAGGAGCTCCAGTTTGGGACCTCAAACTGCTCTTCAATTTTTCCCTTAGAACTACCATGTGGGTGAGTGAAAAATGCTGATTCCCTTTCTTGGCTTTTCTGAGAGGCCCCTTGTCTTGGAGGAGGCCTTGTGGTTAAAAGCCTCGCTTAATTTATCTCTGGGCCCCCC
This sequence comes from Gracilinanus agilis, assembly GCF_016433145.1. NCBI lineage: Eukaryota > Metazoa > Chordata > Mammalia > Didelphimorphia > Didelphidae > Gracilinanus > Gracilinanus agilis. Next base: position 461,249,844 of record NC_058131.1, read on the forward strand.
TTTACTGGGGCCTCTGAAGCCCTGACTGGTTCCTTACAGGGCCAGAGTAATTATATATTCTCTCTCTTTGATTTCCTTACTTTCATTCTTTCTCCTTTTGTAAATAAACTACCATAAAAGGCATTCTGACTTGAGTAATAATTTTGGCAACCACATTTTTATATATTTAGTCCAACCTTTCATTTTTAACCCTTACGGTGGGGAATATATTTCTCTAATCTATATTGGTACCTGGAAAAAACTAAATATACATAGCACCTTAATAATGGGAAAGGATCTTTTATTTTGTTCATACTTAAAAGCATTTACATATAAAATTAGAGTATTTAAAAATAAGTTAGATATTTGTTGATATTTTTCCTTTATATGTATTCTATTATTTTAAGTATTCATTTATTACAAAGTACCTTTGTGGAAGCAGCTAAGTGGCTTAGTGGATTGAGAGCCAGGCCCGGAGATTGGGGGTGGGGAGGGAGGGTGTAGAGGTGGAGTGTCCTGGGTTCAAATCTGACCTCAGACACTTCCTAGCTATGTGACCCTGGGCAAGTCACTTAACCCCCATTGCCTAGCCCTCACCACACTTCTGCCTTGGAACCAATATACAGTATTGATTCCAAGATAGAAGGTAAGGGCTTAAAAAAAAAAAGTACCTTTGCACAGAAAAAAACAGTTCTAGGATTTCTCCAGTTTTATTAGATGCTTAAAATCTCATTCATTGTTCTTATTTGTCCAAGGCCTGGGATATTTATAAGAATCTTTATGATTTAAATTATTTAAGATCTTTAGCTTTTAACTCTCTTTTGTCACAGGAAGACCATATTAAGCTGCATTTGGCTTTTGCAATATAACAATTCAACAAATACTTCTCAGGAACTTAAAGTTAGTAAACAAGATACTGTTCGTAAGTGTTCCTTTGAGCAATCTTAAGAACCATCTTTGCTCAGAGCTTGCTAAATTTTAAACTACTCAAACCACTTTACATTGTTCTTTGCTTCCTCTACAAATTTGCATATTATTCTGGTGCAAGGACCAAACTAAATTTTCTAAATCGTTATAATTTTATAAGTACATGTGCCATAAATACCATTGTTTTTCTTGTTAAAGAGGATGTATCGTGTTTTCTTTCATATTTTCTCAATATATGTAATGCGACTACATAAGATTTATAGGTGAACATGCCTAAAAGTTTACATCCAAAAGGCTGCTGTTCCATCTTCTGATTTAGGAGACTATACATTTATTGTAAAAGTGGCAGGACTGCTCAAAGTACTTGAGAATCTTCAGGGTCTTCCTCTTATTATGTTAAATATATGAAAAGATAGACAATGTTCAACTTTTAAGAATAGATTTAAAAGGGGAAGCTAGGTAGCTCAGTGGATAGAGAGGTCCTGGGTTCAAATTTGATCTTGGATACTTAGTATCTGTTAAGGAGGTCACTTAATCCCAACTGTATTGCCCTTGCTACTCTTCTGACCCAAAACCACTGTTGGTATCAATTCAAAAACAGAAGGAAAGGTTTGGGGCGGTGAATTTACTTACAGTAGATAAGGTATTTTTCAGAAGGATAAGGGAAAGGAGGGGAGAGAAAGAGGGGAGATTGCTACCACCTTGTTAAATTTAATATATGCTTTAAAAGAACAATATAAAAGAAGTTCATTGCTTTACATACAATTCTTTTTTGTGTTGTTTTTTTGTAGATAGAATTGATCTTTTTGGTATTAAGTTCATAATAAGAGAAATTAAATAAAATTGATTTATTGGAAAGCAACTATATTAAAATGCATCATTAAAATTTTTTAATACAATTCATGATTTTTGAAATACATTTCTTCCCTTCACAATTAAAGCTTCACCATCATGAGCAAGAGAAGTCAATGTCCTACAGCTTATCCCAGATGAGGACAAAATATAAGCCATTACTACCAAACTGGAAAGGCTTTGATTCCAGTAGCTCACAAAACCCACTGACTGTAACTTAGTGGTACTGTGATCTGCCAAACGAATTATACTGAGCCTTGACACACACCTAGATTAATGACACCCCTGAGACAATAGTGCCTGGTTTCTAGATTCATAAACAAACATCCTCAGGAACAATTTCTACTTATCCTAACCCAGAACTACTTGAAGGTAAACAATGCCAATTCTAGAGTTGTGAATTCTGCAAAGGCTAGGCTCTATTCCTAGTCTCTTCAACCTAAATATCCTCCCATCTACTTCGGTCATCCATATTATTTTCCCATCTTTACTCTTCCCTATAGTTCAAGTAGGGAAAGAACCAATCATTAATCATTTAAATTTATTAAACGATTTGCAAATTCCTCTTTCATAGAATCATCAGAATGTGGAGACAGAAGAGAACAACTTAGAGATTTTCTAGGCCAAACAATAAGACACAATAGAAAGAATGCTGGATTTAAGAATCAAGAAGTTCAATCATTTCAGCCCATGCCTGACTCTTTGTGACCATATTTGGGGATTTTCTTGACAAAGATACTAGAGTGTTTTGTTGTTTCTTCTCCAGCTCATTTTACAAATAAGGAAACTGAGGCAAACAGGGTTAAGTAATGGGCCTAGGGTTACATAACTAGTAAGTTTCTGAGACCAGATTTTAACTAAGGAAGAGACATCTTCCTAACTCCAAGACCAACATTTTATCCACTGTACCACTTAGCTGACTAAGAATCAAGAAAACTTTGGTTTCTTGATCTGTAAACTGAGGTAAATAATATAGGCAATGCCTTCCTCACAGAGTCATTGGGAAACTTGGACTATAAACATTTATTAAGCATCTACTATGTGCTAGGCCCTAGGGACTGAAAATAAAAAAACAAAAATGAAACTTTCCTCAAAGAGCTTACATTCTACTAGAGATCTATATAATGGGAAGGGGAAAGGAAATACCTACTATGTGCCCAGTACTGTACTAAAGGCCTCATTTGATCCTTACAATGAGCCTATGAGAAAGGTGTTTTTACTATCCACATTTTACAAGACGAGGAAATTTTAAGCAGATAGGTTAAATGACTTGCCTAGGATCACAGAGCTAGCAACTGTCTGAGGTTAAATTTGAACTCAAGACTTCTTGTCTCCTAGCTCAGTTCTCTATCCACAGAGCCACCTAGCCACCTGTCACACACAAGTAAATATAAAGCCCACATGAAGAAACACAAAGTAATTTCAAATGTAAATATGAGTAAATTGGGTGCACTCTCCACAAAGACACTCTTCTTCTCCTCCAACAGAATACTAAGACACCATGAATCAGCTGGAAGGTCCTTCAACAAAAACTCAACTTGAGTATCTTAAGGCATTATCAATTTCCCCTAAAGAAACTCCAGTTTCTGCTTAATCTAGGGGAAAAGACAGACAGACAGACAGACAGACAGACAGAGAGGGACCTAGCAAGAAGAACAAGAGAAACTCTATTTAAAATAATGCAAACAATATAAAATACCCCAGAGACTACCTGCAAAGACAAAGGCAGGGATTATATGGACACAATTATGAAACACTTCACACAAATAAAGACAGCTCTAAAGAACTGGAGAAATATTAATTGCTCATGGGTAGACCAAGTCAATTATAATAAAAATAGTATGGCTAATAATTTACTTAATCAGTTGCATACTAATCAAAACTACCAAAGAATTATTTTATAGAGCAAGGAAAAAATAGTAATGAAACGCATCTGGAAGAACAAAAGATCAAAAATACCAAAGGAATCAATGAAAAAAATGTGAAGGAAATCAGGCTAGTAGTCCCAGATTCAAACTCTATTACAAAGTGGTAATCATCAAAACAATCTGGTACTCTAAAAAAAATGGATTGGTCGGTCAGTGGGAGAAATTAGGTTCATAATACACAGTAATAAATTACCATAGTGGTCTTGTGTTTGGTAAGCCCCAAAATCTAAGGTTTGGGGGATAAGAACACAACATTTGATAAAATTTGCTAGGAAAACTAGAACACAAATTAGCAGAAAACAAGCACAGACCAATATCTCATACCATATATCAAGATAAAATTAAAATGGACAAATGATTTGACATAAAAGGTAATGTTTTAGGTAAATAAGTAAATAAGGGGAGCATGGAAAAATATACCTATCAGATCTATGGATAAGGGAAGAGTTTATTACCAAATAAGAAATAGAAGGGATTGTGGAGAGTAAAATAGATGAAATTAAAAAGCTTTTGCACAAACTAATGCAGGCCAAAATTAGAAGGAAAAAAAAACAGGAAAGTACAAGAAAAATTTTTGCAGTAGTTTCTCTGAAAAGATTCAATTTCTCAACTATATAGGGACATGAGGCAAATGATAATAATAAAAAAATAATAGCCATTCCCCAGTTCAAAGAATATGAACAGGCAGTTTTCAGAAGAAAAAAACATAGCTTTCAATAGTCACATTGAAAAAACTTTTCTAAATCACTACTGTCTAGAGAAATACAAATTAAAACAACTTTAAGATACCACCTCACATCTATCAAATTGGATGTCATGATAGAAAAGGAAAACAACAAATGCTGGAAGGGATGGAGAAAAATTGAGACACTAATATTAGCACAGGTGGAGTTGTGGACTCTGGTAGAGTCTAACCAATCTATAGAACAATCTGGAACTAGGCCCAAAGGACTATAATATTGAGTAAATCCTTTGACTCAATAATACCCACTATGAAGTCTCTATCACAAAGAGGTCAATGAAAAGGAAAAAGGACTCATATGTTCAAAAATATTCATAGCATCAATTTTTGTGGTGGTAAAGAACTGGAAAATGAGAAGATAAGCATCAACTGGGGAATGGCTGAATAAGTTGTGGTACATAATTGTGATGGTATACTACTGTGCTATTAGAAATGATAAGCAAGATAGTTTCAGAAAAACCTAGAAAAGCTTACATGAACTTACAGAAAGTGAAGTAAGAGAACACTGAACATAGGAATGGAAATGTTGTAAAGATCAAATGTGAAAGGCTTAACTATTTCCAGCAAAACAATGAACCAAAACAATTCCAAAGTCCTAGAATAAAAAATGATATCCACCTCCAGAAAGAGAACTGATGAACTCTGAATGCAGAGAGAAGCATATTTTTTAATTTCTTTATTTTTATTTTATTTTGTTTGTGTTTTCTTTTACAACATAACTAATATGGAAATATATTTTGCCTGGGTATATACTATATACTGAAGTAAATATACTTCACATGGGTAACTAAAATAAAACTGCTGCCTTTTCAAGGAAGAGAGAGAGGCAAGAGGGAAGAAGAGAATTTGGAACTCAATTTTTTTTTTAATGAGTGCTTGGGCAGCTGGATGGCTTAGTGGATAGAAAGCCAGGTCTGGAGATAGAAATTCCTAGGTTCAAATCTGGCCACAGATAGTTCCTAGCTGTGTAACCCTGGATAAAGTCACTTAACCCCCATTGCCTAACTCTTCTCCTTGGAAACTAACACTTGGTATTCCAAGATAAAAGGTAAGGATTTAAAAAAAAAAAAAGCTGTTAAATATTTTTACATGTAATTTGAAAATATTAATGAAATAAAAATAACTTAAAAAACCCAAGGCCAGGGTCCTCAAACGAATCTGTGTTCAAGTCCAGCTTCAAGAACTATACCATCATGTCTCTAAGACTCCCTGTCCTGTAAATACTGCTAATAAATGCTATGCTTTGCTTACAATTTGCTCTACTCCGTATGACTTCACTCAATTTAGGAAACCATGTCATCAAACACTTTGGTTTTGGAAAGTAGCAATTCTCTTAAAAATTATTAAAGACTGCATTTCCCCCAAAGCTTTAGTTTATATGTGTTATATCTGTGATATTTAACTTATTAAAAATTAAAATATATTAGTATTAATAAGAAAATAAGTCTGACTTTGCAGACTCCTCCCCAAAGGGAAGGTCTAGGTTCCAGGGGAGAGGGTTGGGGTTCCCCTACTACAACTTGAGAATGGCTACTACATCTATTTCTCAAGACTCATCTTAAGAAAAATAGGCAGGGGAGATGATAATCCTGACCCACTGGCAAGGACCATTTTGGCTTACCAATGGATACCAGAAGTGGATTTAGGGAGTTTGAACCAAATCTTGTGCTCTTTGGGCTCTGTTCCTTCCCTCCTTTCCCCACAATAGAAGCAACAAAGGAAAGGATATTCGATAATGAAGAGGATATTAAACAACATGGAGGTTAGCCATAAAGGGGTATGTATTATTATTACCAGATACCTATTTTGTTTTCTGCAACAAGAAAGAAAAGGAGGGAGGGAGGGAAGAAGGGAAGGAGTGCTAAGTGCTTTTCAAATTTTTTTTTCATTTTATTCTCACAAAACTCCTAGTGTGTGATCCCCATTTTATAGCTGAGGAAATTGAAGCAACAGAGGTAAAAGTGATTTGCTCAATGTCACACAGCTAATAAATGTTGAAGGGAAAGTACTAGAAAAATCTGTTGTCCTAAAATGTACCTAGAAAAACAAGTAAAAAACACTTGAATAAAATAAAAATACTTGCAAATACTCTGCTTATAGTATACTAAAAGTCTTTAACAACAAATATTAAAATGCATGGGTATAGTTTAAACCACACATAGCTCTGTAAATTTAATAAAGACAGGTTAATAAATCATCAAATGAATGAATTAAGACATCTGCATTCAGTTTCAAGGAGAACAGCTACAATATCATAATAGTCAAGTTTTTAATGAAAAGACATATTAAAACAAATGTTAGAAGTCTCTATTCTACAAATATAATCGTCCACCTGCAAAAACTGTTTCTTCACAGAAGTTTACAATAAAATCTCTCAAATAATTAGTTTTTATTTAATAGGAAAATGTATATTATAAGGTAGGAAACAAAAACAGCAGATAAATAACCTACAAATGGCCATTCTTAGTCTTAAGAAAGATATAAATAGCTATTCCAACTGGCAAAAAAACCTACTTAGCATGTAAATGCTTTTTCATTCATTCTTTGTCATTGATTTTGCAAAAGAATGAGATCTTAAATTCACTGTAAGAGAAATGAGGTCTTACTAGATACTAAAAGGGCAAAAAAGGAAAGACAACTGGGCAAATACTGTAAACCAATGAGGTTTTAGGTTCTCTCAAAAAGGAGGATTGATACTTTTGTTGCCATGAATGTTTACTATTTGCCAATTATGTGTGTTCAGATGTATACCTACCTGACAGGGCTGTTGTAAAGATAAAATGAGATAATATATGTAAAGAACTTTGCAATGCTTTAAGATTTTAAATATTTTTATTATCATTTCCTAATGGAACATTACAATCCTGTTGTGATGAACAAGTTGAGTTGGACCTGGAACTCAAACTAACCTAAAACCACATAACTAACCATTAAATAAAGCTTATATCATAAACATAACTGGAATCCTAGAGGGCACAGACTAGGGTGTAGGAAGGGAATTCCCCTTCCCATTATGTCGCTTTGTTTGACATCATCAACCAGGGACCTGAAGATCTTTTACCATTAAGATGTATAGGTATAGACAGGCCCTCAGAGAAACCAACAAGACAGGAAACTGATCCCACAGGCACTGCTCTACTGGACAGTGCCAGGTAAATTAAGGAACAATGATTGGTTCCTGAGATATGACCTGGGAAAACTAATGGTTGGAGAAAATTGCTCATAAGGCAAGACCAAGGTTCTGTGCTCTCTCTCAGCCCTTCTGGCTGGAGTTTGGAACCTGAAGGAACCCCTGTGGGTGGTGAGCTTCAAAAGTGAGCTAATTAACTCTCTATCTCTTTCCTACATTTCCCTCTCTTTACTTTCATTACTTTGATGTAAAAAACCTACTAAAGCTGCTAGCAGCCTCAAATTAATTTTAACTATTACTGTTATGATTAAAAATGATAAAGACTGATATAATAATAGAAATTAGTAGTTTAATTAAAGCCATGGCCATGTTGGTAATATATATATGACCGAGCCTATCTTTTAAATTTACCGCTGTTATGGGGGTAATTTGAGGAAAGGTGTTTGGGGTAAGGGAATTGAAAGGAGGATGTTGGAGACTTGGTATGTGGATAAACTAGGCTACAGGTAGGCTGGGATTAAAGGAGATTCGGGGTATAATAGGACTGAAGTCAGGAGTATAACACAGAAGGGAAACAGAGATCTTCTTGGGAGAAAGAAGTTAAACTAAACAGGCTAACACAGCAGGCTTACAGACTGGGACTTAGACTCAAACACAAGCTGAGGGTAATAGACTAGACTGAAATTAACAAACAGGCTTTAGTTAATTTCACAGGAAGGGACCTGTTTTGAAGTAACACCTTCCTTCAAGATGGATGCCCAGCTACCCTCTGAACCCAGAGTATGTTGTCTCTTTCCCTCTTCTCCCCTCTTGATAACAGACAAATTACACTAAATAGAACTATTGAAACACAAAGGGTTTAATTGTTTGAAGGATGTTGGTTAGGAAGGTGGATTAAAGGAAAGCCCTATCAGTTATCTCAGGAACCTCAGGTGGGGGAAGGGAAGTAAAGATGGAATCTGAATAAGGACCTGCCTCACTCAGTTTTACAAAATGCTATCTAAAAGAAAATAAATGATGATTTGATTAAATTATAAATAATGCTGTCAATTAGATAACTCTTCACAGATTTAACTCCTCTCTAATTTCTCTCCTTATAAACTTCACAGCCACTAAGGTAAGGGAGGGAAGGCAGGGTGGTATTGGGAAAGGAAGATATAAAGGATCTATCTAAAATAATAATTTCTCAAGTAAATATATTAATGCTAGGCTAAATTTCAATATTGAAGCTAGATAATCTAAGAGCTCGCTCATTGACTTCCTCCCTTCACGGAAGATCCAGTCAACTGCCTCTCCTCAAGATTCTAAAACCTCTAACAGCTTTTTGGAACTCAGCCAAAGCTAGAAAAAACTATAACCCCCAATTCTATATACTACACCGCCGGAGCCCATCCTGTCCCTCCGGTACACCAGCCAGCCACTCTGCAAAACCCAGAAGGAGGCTTTCTCTAGGCCCTCCTCCGAATTTTAATTTCCCCATACGTGGGGACACTGGACATCCCCACGCCTTAAACCGGAAACCCATAGGGATCACAGGAAATGTAGTTTCAAAGTCCCCACGTGTCCATAGGGAGTCTGCTAGACATTTCCAAATAGCACTTCCCTGAATTCAAAACAAACATTACAAGGGCCAGAACTAAGATATCTGATGGCATATTAATAATAATATTTTATGGAATTAGCAATAGAATCCTTAGAAAACTCAAAACAAAAAGAATAATCCTAAGAATTATTATTCCATTGATGCTCCAACCCTGGCCCCATTTCCCTGACAAAGAAAGTTTAAATATATAATCTTCATGCTGTACAACTATGGCAGGCTTATTATGCTTTAAAACATAAAATCCTACAGGCTTATTATACTTTAAAAGTTAAAATCTAGTGTCACCAGAAGTGAGAACAAAAAAAATTATTTTAAAGGAGCTAGATGATTTGGTAGATTGAGAGCCAGAACCAGAGATATATCCTGAGTTCTAATCTGATTTCAGACACTTTCTTGCTGTGTCACTTAACCCCAATTGCCTAGTCATTGCTGCTCTTCTGTCTTAGTACTGATTTCAAGACAGAAGGTAAGAATTTTAGAGGGAAAAAATTATTATATAGTACCCGAGGAGTTCATTAAGCATGGCATATAGAGAGGGAATGAGACCCTTAAGGTCAATGAAATCACATTTTCCTATTTTGAAGATGAGGAAATTGAGGCCCAGAGAGGTTAAGTAATTTGTTAAATGATGTGAAATATTACAGAGCTTCAGACATGTCTGAAGCAAGTTTCAAACCCAGGTCTTCTTGATTCCAGGTCTGATACTTATTCTATGAAAATAGCAACAGAAAAAAAAAAAAAACAATCATTCATGGATTTGATGAATATACATTGAATATCCACTCTGATCAAGGGCAAATGACTTTACAAAATACAAAAATGTTTGTGGTGTTTTTGGGGAGAAGGGAGTATGAAGGAAAAAATTAATCTTTAATCAATTAATTGATCAAAATAATAAAAAATTAATCCTTAATCCTTAACTATGCTATAAGAACACAAGTTTTTAAAAAGCCCCTTTAAATCACTTAACTCATTTAAATACATCAATAAATTAAAGTTTCAATAAATGTATGATTATAAAGACACATAAAAAAGGAACATTCTCATGAAACTGACTGGTCTCCTGTCGATGTTCTAAGTTTATCAAAATCTGACATAGAGATAAAGTCTTTGCAAAAGCAAATAAGCCACTGTATTAACTTATATAAAATGTAAGGAATAAGGAAGGATGAAGATCCAAAAATGATTATGTTTAACTCCATTAACTAAATATACAATAATGGGTGGAGGGGCGGAGAAATGTCATTAAACTTGCTTTACTATATTTAAGACAAAAATGAGTCATTGAAAAGGACTAAAGCAAACTACTGTCCCTGTAATTCCTGTATTTCCATCAGTTTCATATATTGGCTAAGTATGTATTATTCTTATGCCCTTATTGCCATTAAAATAATGCTACATGAACACATGAAATTAAACGGTTTTACATTCTGAAAAGTAATAATAAAATGTTTTACATTTTACATGTTTACATGTCTCATACATACAAAATAAAATGTTTACAATGAAGCCAATCGATAGCTAAAAATTAATCTAAGTAGTTATGAAGCACAAATACCCAGCTGCATTTATAGGTTTCTATAAGATTATCTCACCTAGTTCACCTGAAGTTCACTGTAACACATCAGGTTGTTTCCTTTTACTACCCAAACTCCAATGAAAATCCAGCCTTAAATTTCTTGTTATTGTCTTCAATTAACTAGTTAGTGTCATTAAGAGTCCCAAGAAAAAAGGATTTAAAAAAAAATACATTATAAGTGAAATAGATCAGAACATATTATGCATATGACTCTTTCTTTAAAATCTATCCTTTGTTAAATACTTCACTTAAAAGCTTAAACAAATTTACAAATATTGAATATTAAAACAAACGGTGTCAGAATTACTGGATCTTATAATTTGGTGTAAAAGATGCCCTTATCAATACTATTTTAACTTCCTTTTATCTATTAGAACAAAAAAAGTCTGATCAAATTCAATATGAAGTCAAACAAAAGTCCTTCCTTTGGGCAAACTGTAATTTTTAAAGAATTCGAAACGTGACATAGTACATTTAACAACTAATAAGGCCGATCTGCGCCAGTTAAATATATTTTAAGAATCCAAATTTACATTTAGCAATATTGCCGAAAACATTCAAAAATAGCAATTTAACAAATGTTTGTTAAGTACTTATACAATGCAATATTGTGATATTGGAAATTTGGGGTTCACTGAGGTTCTTTGAACTGATTTTGAGGTCCCTGATCTAAAATTCCTGTGGACATTTAGGACTCTTTCAAAACTACATTTCCCATAATTCCTCTTGCATAATACAGGTGGGCAGGAAGTGTGATTACAGAGAGGTATAAGACCCGGGTTGTGATTGGGATAGGCTCTTTTTCCTAGGAAGCAGCCAAAAGGTAAGCATGGCAGGGCATTTGAATTAGATCTTAGCAGGCACGTGGTTTACTTAATTATCAATATGGATTACAATAAACTTTTAATATTTTACTATATACCCTTCTATATCAATTTTATTTGGGTATATATATATATATGCAAGCTATATACATACTAGTCTTCTCTCCCATTAGAACATAAGCTCATTATGAGGAGATTGATTCTTTGAACTTCTTTTCCCAAAGTCAAGCAAAGTGCCTAGCACATGTGTTTAAAAAATATTTGTTGAATGAATGACAGTCCATGAGTTCCAGTAATACAAAAATGTCATGAAAGAAGTTTCCCAACCAGCATAATGAGTGGACTCCCTGTGAAGGTTTTATGAAGGATATAGGCAAGAGTATTACATGACTATGAGAAGGTGTGGGTGGTTGCAATCTTCACCACCGGAGGGAGCAAGCAACATTGTTGAAATCAGAGATACTACCAAAAATAAGAGTATAGAAAAATGAAGACTTTTTGGTATTATAAGTCAAGATTTTTTATTACTATCATTTTCTTGTGAAATAAAGGGGTGACTATTACAAATTTAAGAAAGCAATATATATTCTTCCTCACTTTTTTTGTGGTTCAGTCATATCAACTCTTTATGACTCGACTTGGGGTTTTCTTGGCAAAGATACTAGAGTGTTTTGTCATTTCCTTCTCCAGCTAATTTTATAAATGAGGAAACTCAGGCAAACAGGGTTAAGTAACTTTCCTAGAGCTGCACAGCTAATAAGTATCTAAGGCTAGGTTTGAACTCAGAGAAAATAAGTCTTCTTGACTGCGGGCCCAATGCACTATCCACTGAGCAAACCAAATCTCTGAGGAAGGACATCTAAGCCATAGACTAATTTGTTCAGTATAACAGTGGCTAAAAAATCTTTTCCCTATAAGTGGCAGGAAAAGAATGATTATTTTTCAACAATAAGCATAGGTTAGACAATCTTCTTCTTTAGATTATAATCTTAAATCCATTGGGTCACATACTGTCTCAAATCAACCAAAAAACTGCAACACTCACTATGTCAATGTAATAATTTCACAATGAGTAAAAATGTTGACTTTTATCCTTTAGCTTTCATTGGAATTCTTTTCTCTAGGAGGCATATTCTCAGTAAGAAACATGCATCTTAAAATTATACAATGTAATAATCTCTCAAATGCTATTTTTCTTAGTTTTCATGGTCAAAAAATTGTACTAGATATCTTCCCAAAGTACCATCTTTCCTAGTTCAATCTTTTTTTAAAAATAATCTTCTAATGGAGACAGGGGGACATGTTAAACTAAAATAGCTAATTTAGTGACCCACTAAATATGTTCCTTTTTTTAAGTTGTCTCACTATTTAATAATATAATCTCAATCATTTAACACAACTTTATTTTTGCATACTATTTTCAACTACCAATGCTTTAAAATTCATTAGAGGAACTTTAAAGAAATGATGAGTGGCATTAAAAATTTACTTCAGTTTACTGTACTTAAATAGATGGAATAAAAAATGCATTTGTCATTAGAAACAAGTTTCACTAAATGTATGAACCATGCTGTTAGGTTTTCCTGAGATCTGACATCCTCATCCTATAAAATATATTGGGTTGTTGAGAATTTTTTTGCATGACCATTAAGTAGAATTTGTAGGCTGAAAAATATAGAATTAAACAGAGCAGTTATTTATGATAGGGAAGAGCTAAACACACATTTGTGTGTGCATTGGGCTGCTGTGCTGAAGCCTTTCCAGGTAGGGGAGGAATAGAATGGGCCAGGTTGGGCTGAGGACACAGCTATTTAACTCTACCCTTAACAAATCTGTTTTAAGGTTTTGTGACCTTGATGGCTTCCAGAAACCATTCCTCAGCTCAGAAGGGCTCTACAATCCCCTAAAATTTGATAAGTTTTAATACTGCCTCATATATTTACTAGCTATCTGACCCTGAGTAAATCATACTTCATTTAACTCTTTCAGCCTTGTTATCCTCATTAGTAAAACAAGATGATGATAATAATAGCACCTCCTTTCAGAATTGTTGTGGAGATCAAAGAAGGGAGGTAACATATGTAAAGTGTTTTGCAAACCTTTTAAACGACCACATAAATGTTAACAATGATTATTTATTATAGTCATAACCCATTAAAATCTGTAACCAAAATAGGAGATAACATTCAGTGAGGCAAAAAAAGATAGAATTAAGCCACCTTTAATTTAATGCATCAGTTGACAGGTAACTAATACTTAATGAAAGTGAATAAACAGGTTTAATTTACAGTGAAGAGTGAAGAGCAAAAACACTTGCTAAAATAAATTTAATTTAACCATTATGAAAGGGGAATGGAGTTTTTATAAAGAATTTTCAGTTACCTACCAGAAGAAATGTCTCAGGAAAATATATCTTCCCTGGAAGCTGCTAAAGCAAGAAATTTTTTCACATTAACAAGTCTTTAGTAGGCTTTTAGCCTTGCCCCAGGTGTCCTCACTGTGTGGCCCATAGGGAAGCAGATGTTCTCTATTCTCTTCCCCTTCCAAACTACATTAAAGATTTCTCTAAAGGTCCCTTCCAATTTTTCACCATCTTGCTAACAGATCAGATAATGAAACAAGATATGAGGGAACCAAATCTTACTGACACAGAACTGAGTTTTTTTCTAGAAATAGAAGGATTTGTCTATATCCGTTTTTACATTTCCCAATTATAAAGATAGGGAAACAAAAGGTGGGAAATGAGGTCCACATGAAAATATGATCAAGAGTCTTAACTACAGTTTGTAATAAGGGGCAAGGTTAAAGGAATAATACTATGTATGAGTATGTATGTTTTTGTAAATGACATGGCTCATGGAATTATCCCAAAGGACATTAGGGACCTTAGTCGTTCTTGTGGAAATGAGTCCTCAAATCAAATACCAGAAAGTGCTCTCCCTAGAGGAAGGTAAGATTTAGAGAAGGAAGTATTGCCTGCTGACTGATAGGGAAGTGAAAATGATATCTTAGTTTATTTATTAAATGACTGCTTGAACATCAACATCTAATAAATTGGCATAGAGCATGACCTTTGGATAAAATCTGGACGAGTCTAATGCTAGTTTTGTATTTTAGGATCTTGGTACAATGATGAGTAACATACCTTGTTCCTCAAAACTAATTTCTACACTGGAGAGGACTTCCAGTTAAGATGGCGGCAGAGTAAGGAGCAGGTGCTCGATCTCTCCTAACCGAAGCATACAGGACTCCTCAAGGGGGCATAAAAATGAATCCAGACGAACGAAGGAACCCCACAAAGGGATGCAGCATTGAAGGTACGCAGAACCGGGGCATTTCCACGCTGTGAAGGGCTGAAACAGCTCTCACTAAAATACGAGAGGAAGAAGCCCCACCACCACCCCCCACACCACAGACAGGTCCAAAGCCAACACACAAGAGTGAAAGCGGGATTGGGACAACCAGCGAGTCACTGGCAGCTCCAGGGCTTGTACCTGAGAGCTGCAAGACTTAGGACCCGAAGTGGCTAAAGAACACGCACGGACCTTCCAGAGCGTCTGCGCGGGTGAAGACATTGCCCTAGGCGCAGACAAAGATCTCTATCGAAAAGACTTTCCCAAGCGTCTGCCCGGGTGAAAGCAGTGCCATAGGCACAGACAAAGATCTGGAGCGCAGGCTTGGACCTCAAGTGGGGACCTGGTGCAGACGGGAACGTGGCTGTGGAAGCAGCCACTGAGACTGCTGCCAGAGCCTCGGGCAGAGGGGCAAACGAGGGATAACCAGGAGGCTTGACCCCAAGGACAAGGAGACCAGAGCCCTCGGGAGCTTAGAAAGTGCAGGCAGACCATGAGTGTGAAGACTAAGCTGAAAAGGGGCGGGGCTAACAATGGCAAGCCGAGAACCCCAGAAGAAAAGATTATCAAGAAAAACTCTGGAACACTCAACAACTTTTACTCAGAGAAAATCCAGACAACAGAGGAGGATAAACAAGTATCCAAACCTTCCCAAAACAATGAAAACTAGTCACAGGCTATTGAAGAGTTAAAAACTGAGATGTTGAGGAAGATGGAAGAGATCTAGCAAGAAAATAACAGTTTAAAAGGCAGAATTTCACAATTGGAAAGTGAGGCAAGCCAACTGAAGACCAGAAATGACCAGATTAAAAAGGAAAACGAGTGCCTAAAGGCTAGAATTGAGCAATTAGAAGCCAATGATCTCTCAAGACAACAAGAACAAATTGAACAAAGTCAAAAGACTGATAAAATAGAAGGAAACATGAAATATCTCAATGAGAAAGTGACAGACCAAGAAAACCGGTCTAGAAGAGACAATTTGAGAATCATTGGTCTTCCAGAAAAACCAGAAATTAATAGAAACTTGGACTCCATACTTAAAGAAATTATTCAGCAAAATTGCCCTGAAGTCCTACAACAAGAGGGCAATATAGACATTGAAAGGATCCATAGATCACCCTCTACACTAGACCTAGAAAAATCAACACCCAGGAATATAAAAGCCAAATTCAAGAGCTTCCAAGTAAAAGAAAAATCTTACAAGAAGCCAGAAAGAGACAATTCAAATATCAAGGAGCACCAATCAGGATCACACAGGATCTGGCAGCCTCCACGCTAAAAGACCGCAAGGCTTGGAATACGATATTCAGAAAGGCAAGAGAGCGGCCTTCAGCCACAGATCAACTACCCATCGAAACTGACTATATACTTCCAGGGGAAAGTATGGGCATTCAACAAAATTGAAGATTTCCAAGTTTTTGCACGAAAAACTAAATTTCCAGGACTAAATGGAAAGTTTGATACCCAACCACAAAAATCAAGAGAAACATTAAAAGGTAAATAAGAAACAGAGGGAAAAGAAAGAAAACTCATAAATTTTTAAATTTGACTCTTTAAGGGCTTAAATAAGATCTAATTATCTGTATTACTATGTGGAGAAATGCTATATATAACTCTCTGTAGTGAACTCTATTCACTATTATAATATTCACTATTACAGCAACCAGAAGAATAATTCATAGGGAGAGGATAGGATACTAAATGGTCTAAGACAACATAGGGGGTGGGGAAGAGGGGGGGAGGAATATTAGGGGACACCAAGAGAAATCTGAGTAAATAAGAAAAATAGGATATTCTATTACACACAAAGAGGGCATGGGAAGGGGAGGGGATAAATACTATTATAAGAAGGAGAGGAAGAGAGCATTAAGAGGGAATAATCAAACCTTACTTTCAGTGTAATCAACCCTGAGAGGGAAGAGTAGCTTTATTATCCATTCCGATAAAAAATTCTATCTAACCCTACTGAGAAAGTCAGAAGGGATAAACCAAAGGGAGCATGGGAGTGGGGAGGTCAAAAAAGGGAGGGGAGAATAAGGGAGAGGGAATTCATTAGGTCTTTAAAAAACAAAAAGAGGGGAATAACAAGGGAGGGGGCAGAAAGGGAAGTCAATCAAGAGAGGGGATGAGGGATACTGGCTCAAAGCAAACCACTGGTTTAAAAGAAAATAGTTTAAGAAGAAGGGGTGGGTCTAGGGGAGGATACAAAAATGTCAGTGAATGCACAACTGATAATTGTAACTCTGAATGTGAATGGGATAAACTCGCTCATAAAACGGAAGGAAATAGCAGAGTGGATCAGAAACCAAAATCCTACCATACGTTGTCTACAAGAAACACATATGAGGCGGGTAGACACACACAAGTTTAAGGTTAAGGACTTGAGCAAAATCTTTTGGGCATCAAATGAGAAAAATAAGGAAGGAGTGGCTATTATTATCTCTGACAAACCCAAAGTAAAAATAGATATGATTAAAAGAGATAGGGAAGGACATTACATCCTGATTAAAGGCAGTATAAACAATGAGGAAATAACACTGCTCAATACATATGCACCAAGTGGTATAGCATCCAAATTCATAAAGGAGAAACTGGCAGAGCTCAAGAAGGAAATAGATAGTAAAACCATTCTAGTGGGAGATCTAAATATTCCTCTTAGAGATCTAGATAAATCAAACCAAAAAATAAATAAGAAAGAGGTAAGAGAGGTGAATGAAGTCCTAGAAAAATTAGATTTAATTGATATGTGGAGAAAAATAAATAGGGACAAAAAGGAATACACCTTCTTTTCAGCTGCTCATGGTACATTTACAAAGAATGATCATGTAATAGGGCATAGAATCATTGCAAACAAATGCAAAAGAGCAGATATAATAAATGTAACCTTCTCAGATCATAATACAATAAAAATAATAATTAGTGAGGGCACCTGGACAGGCAAATTAAAAACTAATTGGAAATTAAACAATATGATTCTCCAAAACCAATTTGTCAAAGAAATCATAAAAACAATCAACAATTTCATTGAAGAGAATGACAATGATGAGACATCCTAACAAACTCTGTGGGATGCAGCCAAGGCAGTACTCAGGGGGAAATTTATATCCTTGAGTGCAAATATTAACAAATTAAGGAGGGCAGAGATTAATGAATTGGGTATGCAACTCAAAAAATTAGAAAGCAAACAAATTAAAAACCCCCAGATGAAAACTAAATTAGAAATACTAAAAATTAAGGGAGAAATTAATAAAATCGAAAGTAAAAGAACTATTGACTTAATAAATAAGACTAGAAGCTGGTATTTTGAAAAAACAGATGAAATAGACAAAGTACTAGTTAATCTAATAAGAAAAATGAAAGAAGAAAACCCAATTGTCAGTATTAAAGATGAAAAGAGAAACCTCACCTCTAATAAAAGGGAAATTAAGGCAATCATTAAGAACTATTTTGCCCAATTATGTGGCAACAAATATAACAATTTAGGAGATATGGATGAATATTTATAAAAATATAAATTGCCTAGATTAACAGCAGAAGAAAGGGAATACCTAAATAATCCCATATCAGAAATAGAAATTGAACAAGCCATCAAAGAACTCCCTAAGAAAAAATTACCAGAGCCTGATGGTGAATTCTATCAGACATTCAAAGAGCAACTAATCCCAATACTATACAAATTATTTGATATAATAAGCAAAGAAGGAGTATTACCAAATTCCTTTTATGACACAAATATGGTACTGATCCCAAAGCCAGGTAGACCAAAAACAGAGAAAGAAAACTATAGACCAATCTCCCTAATGAACATAGATGCAAAAATCTTAAATAGAATACTAGCAAAGAGACTCCAGCAAGTATTAAGAAGACAATGCACCATAATCAGGTGGGATTTATACCAGGAATGCAAGGATGGTTCAACATTAGGAAAACCATCCACATAATTGACCATATCAACAGTCTAACAAACAAAAATCACATGATTATCTCAATAGATGCTGAAAAAGCCTTTGACAAAATACAGCATCCATTCCTATTGAAAACACTGAAAAGTATAGGAATAGAAGGACCTTTCCTAAAAATAATAAACAGTATATACCTAAAACCATCAAAAAGCATTATATGCAATGGGGATAAATTAGAAGCCTTCTCAATAAGATCAGGAGTGAAACAAGGATGCCCATTATCACCTCTATTATTCAACATAGTACTAGAAACACTAGCAGTAGCAATTAGAGAAGAAAAAGAAATTGAAGGTATCAAAATAGGCAAGGAGGAGACTAAGCTATCACTCTTTGCAGATGATATGATGGTATACTTAAAAAATCCTAGAGAATCAACTAAGAAGCTTGTAGCAATAATCAACAACTTTAGCAAAGTTGCAGGATACAAGATAAATGCACATAAATCATCAGCATTTCTATATATTTCCAACACATCACAGCAGCAAGAGGTAGAAAGAGAAACACCAATTAAAATCACCCTAGACAATATAAAATACTTGGGATTCAATCTAACAAAACAAACAGAGCTATTATACGAAAACAACTACAAAACACTTTCCAAAAAAATAAAACTGGAGCTCAACAATTGCAAAGCCATTAATTGTTCATGGGAAGGATGAGCTAACATAATAAAAATGACCATCCTACCCAAATTAATTTATCTATTTAGTACCATACCTATCGAACTACCAAAAAACTTCTTTACTGAATTAGGAAAAACTATAACAAACTTCATATGAAATTACAAAAGATCAAGAACATCAAGGGAAATAATGGGAAAAAATGAGAAGGAAGGGGGCCTAGCAGTACCAGATATTAAACTATACTATAAAGCAGCAGTCATTAAAACAATATGGTACCAGCTAAGAGACAGAAGGGAGGAGCAGTGGAATAGACTTGGGGTTAATGATGTCAGCAAGACAGTATATGATAAACCCAAAGAGCCCAACTTTTGGGACATGAATCCACTACTTGACAAAAACTGCTGGGAAATTTGGAAAACAATATGGGAGATATTAGGGTTAGATCAACATCTCATACCCTACACCAAGATAAATTCAGAATGGGTGAATGACTTGAATATAAAGAGGGAAACTTTAAATAAGTTAATAGAACATAGAGTTGTTTACTTGTCAGATCTCTGGGAAAGGAAAGATTTCAAAACCAAGCAAGAGTTAGAGAAAATTACAAAATGTAAATTAAATGGTTTTGATTATATTAAACTAAAAAGTTTTTGTACAAACAAAAACAATGTAGTCAAAATCAGAAGGGAAACAACAAATTGGGAAAAAATCTTTATAAGGAAAAACTCTGACAGGGGTCTAATTACTCATATATACAAGGAGTTAAAGCAATTATATAAAAAATCAAGCCATTCCCCAATTGATAAATGGGCAAGAGACATGAATAGGCAATTTTCAGGTAAAGAAATCAAAAGTATCAAAAAGCACATGAGAAAGTGTTCTAAATCTCTAATAATTAGAGAAATGCAAATCAAAACAACTCTGAGGTATCACCTCACACCTAGCAGATTGGCTAAAATGAAAGAAGGGGAGAGTGATGAATGCTGGAGGGGTTGTGGCAAAATTGGGACATTAATGCATTGCTGGTAGAGTTGTGAAATGATACAACCATTCTGGCTGGCAATTTGGAACTATGCTCAAAGGGCAATAAAAGAATGCCTGCCCTTTGATCCAGTCATACCATTGTTGGGTTTGTACCCCAAAGAGATAATAGATAAACAGACTTGTACGAAAATATTTATAGCCACGCTTTTTTGGTGGCAAAGAACTGAAAAAGGGGGGTATGTCCTTCAATTGGGGAATGGCTGAACAAATTGTGGTATAATGCTGCTGATGGAATACTATTGCGCTCAAAGGAATAATAAACTGGAGCAATTCCGTGTGAAATGGAAAGACCTCCAGGAAGTGATGCTGAGCGATAGGAGCAGAGCCAGAATAACATTGTACACCGAGACTGATATACTATGGTAAAATTTGAATACAATGGACTTCTGTACCAACAGAAAGCAATGACACAGGACAGCTCTGAGGGATTTATGGTAAAGAATGCTACCCACATTCAGAGGAAGAACTACAGGAGAGGAAACATATAAGAAAAACAAATGCTTGAACGCATGGGCTGAGGAGGACATGATTGGGGATGTGGACTCAAAACTACCACACCAATGCAAATATCAACAATTTGAAAATAGGTCTTGAACAAGGACACATGTTAAAACCAGTGGAAATGTGCGTCGGCTATGGGTGGGGGGACAGCGGGGGTTGAAGGGGAAAGTAGGAGTTTGAATCATGTAACCATATTAAAAATGAATATTAATAAATTATTTAAAAAAAACTAATTTCTACAAAGAAGAGGGGGATCCAGAAGAGATGCATCAAGACACCATTGATTCAAAAGGAGAGCATTTAGTTGGATGAGGAATAAAATGTCCCATTTGAAGGGCCTGGGACTTAGAAGTCTTAATTTAAGAAGCATCCTTCAGAATAAGAACTCAGTGGCATAATGAATAATAACTTTACCCAACATTCTTAAGAATTATGTGTTCTTGGGGCAGCTAGGTAGCAGGGTGGACAGAGTGCCAGGCATGGGAAGGACTGTGTTCAAATATGACCTCAGACACTTCCTAGATGAGTGACCCTGGGCAAGTCACTTAACTCTGACTGCCTATATCTTACCTTTCTTAGAAATAATACTAAGACAGAAGATAACATTTAAAAAAATGGGTTCTTCATTAGGAGAGCTTTCTCATTTACATAGTGTTTTACTCTTTAAAAAGTCCTTTCCAATAACCTGGAAATAATGAATTAAATTCTCAATGTGGCTACTTCCTACTCATGTAACTTCAGGTAACATTTAACAGCTCTCAGTTTATCTATAAAATGATCAGTTTGGGCTAAATGATTCCTGAAGTATTTTTCAGCTCTAAGTGCTATGTACCTATATGATAGCTAATTTGAATATCATTTTATAGGAGAGTAAAAGGTAAAAATGGATGGGAGATGTACCTTGATTGTTTGGATTTGGATAATCTAGTGATTAGTAGTGTAAGAGAATGCTGCATGGCTTTCCTTGACTGTTACCACTCTCATCAACTTTCTGTTTCTCTTCTGTACTTTCTTTCTAACTTCAGAACACTCTGAACTCCTCTATTAGAATGGCACACATAATAAGAATGGTACATAATAAGAATAGATACCCAGTTTGGAAAAGATTCTAAAATGATAAGAATTCAAATTGATGAGAATTAAAGTCTTTGCACTGATCTGTTTCTAATTTTTTCTAAAATCTTAAGAAAAGAGAACAAATTATCACAAGCAGATAGCTGCTAGAATAAGGGGAGGATAATGGATAAGAAGGGAACTGTGTTGGAGAAAGGGAGGAACCTAAAACTAAATTCAAAAAATGATAAAAGTTGAAACCAAGAAGGTCACTTTTAGTCCCAGACTCTATTCAAGCAACTATAAAATTCATTATATTGAAGAAAATGCTCTCCTCTAACTTTATTGCAACTTGAATCTTAGACTTTTCTACCCTATTTACCCATAATTATCTGAATTTTGTCTCATTCATTATCTCTCTAGAGTAGGTATTCAAGGGCACTATGTATTAGGTTCAAAGGCAAATGCTCTCCTGTCCACAGTAGGCTGCAAAAGATGTTCACTTTTGAATTTCTACTGACTGATTTGTGGAGGATCAAAACACCTTGAGAAACTTCTGAGGAGATACCCATATGGGCACTTCTTTGAGCTCAGGAATTAAGTTGAAGAATATAGGGAAAATGGTAGAGTGAGAAGTTTCTTAGAGGGCAACTCTGCCTTCATGATAACAAATAATGAAAGTAAACTTAGTAATAATAGGAAGAAGAAATACTGACGAAAACACTCTGAGGCTTCCAAGTTAAGATGGCGGCAGAGTAAAAGCAGCTTGCTTAACCTCTCCTAACCCACACATACAGGACTCCTAAAGAAGACATAAAAACAAATCCAGACAAACGAAGGGACCCCACAACAGGGCTCAGCATTGAAGTTACGTGGAATCAGGGCATTTCCATGCTATAAAGGGGTGAAACAGCTCTCACTAAAACGCGAACTGAGCAACCCCCTCCCACACACACACCACCTACAGTGCCAAAGCCAGTGCAAAAGACTTAGAGCAAGTTTGGAGTACTCATTAAGTCATTGGCAGCTACCTGGAGTCACCAGGGCCTGTTCCTGAGAGCAGCAAGACTTAAGACCCCAAAAGGCTAAAGAACACTCAGACTTTGAACACAGACCCTGAGCACAGGCACAGACGTGGATCCTGACTGCAGGCGTAGACAAGGATTCTGAGCTCAGGAGTGTAACTTGAATGGGGAACCAGTGCAGAGGGGTGCATGACTGTGGAAGCAGCACCCCGAGACTGTTAAAGGAGCTTCAGGCAGAAGAACAAGCAAGGGGACCACCAGGAGGCTTGATCTTGAGAACAACTAGACCTGAGACCTCAGGAGCCTAAAGAGGGCAGACAGACCCTGGGCTTGAGGATTGTGTTAATGGAATTAGCTCTAGTCCATTCATAGTCAAAACTCTACCTATGCAAGATGATGTCATCCCCACCTCCCTTAGTGGGGAGGGGGATGAGTTATCCACAGGTGACAATAAGTAACAAATCAAGGACAAGGGACTGCCCCTTGGGCAATCCAAATCAGTGTAGAGGCTGCCATTTGTCCACTTGAATTAGAGGTGGACCCACAGGAAGTGAAGAAAGACACTATCTCTTCAAATATGTAGGTTACTTCCTACAAAGGGAGTTCCCACTTTGAACTTGGTGCTGAGGGATCAGGGAGGAGACCTCAGGCAGCTTCTACTCTGAATGGTCACGTGGGTAAGTTAGGCTGACTTCCTTGGCCTACCTTGGCGTTTTTTCCAAGACTCTACCTTAAGTAGGCGCTAGCCTATCTGATTGCTAGGCCTTGTGCCTTGTAGCCTAATTTATTTAGCCTTTTAACTTTCTCTCTCCATCCAGGCCTCTGCAGGCCTGGACTATCTTCTCCCTCTTTTTATTTCTTTACCTTTTTCCTTCCTAATTATAAATAAACTACCTTAAACCTGATCCTGACTTGGGTCTATTTTAATTACGGAATCAGTCTGAATTGTTGATTCCTGGTGGCCACACTTTAAATATATCTATAAAATATCTAAAATCTCCCTCTTACATTTTGGTGATCCACGTTGGTCTGAGATACCCTCAATCTTCCTAAATTTTCTTGAATTCTTCTTTACCTTAAAAACTATCCCCTAAGTCAGCCTTTTCACAGCTCGCTTTGGATCTGCGATTGATATAAAAAGCTGCCAGACTGGTGAGGTCAAACATTTTCTTTCCTTTAGCCTTTAATATACATCAAAACAGCTGCTTTTAACTTTGGCTGCAAGGCTCCGACCCTAACCCCTTGCCTTAGGGAACAAATAACCCAATTAGCTGGCCTCAGTTTCACCTGGGAAGGACCCCCATTTTTTAGTTGCCTTACTAGGCCTAGCAGACTGCTTTGTCTCCTAGCCAGGCCAGGGACACACCTGAATAAGCTTTAAAAGCAGCCATGTTCCTCATCAAAGCAGAAGGCACTAGACTCAGCATATTAGTAGATTTTTTTTTTAGGGAAAGTAAAATTTTTAGGCTACAACTAGGCCTTAGCTCGGTTCTCTATTTTATTTCAAAACTGTGTTTCTAGTTTTAAAATCTTTAGAGGTAAAAAGCAAAAGCCTGGTGGGCCAGCTAGAATTTAAACTGCCCTTTACCCCAGAGTAGAAGGCAAGTAGTTTAAAAAAAAAAATAATCCTTCAGCCTTTTACAACTGAAAAGAGCCTCCAAGAACCAAACTTAGCCTTTGAAAGACACTCCCAATTGCCTCAGGCTAGACGCTGTCTACCCTCTTAGAGCCTAATCTCAAAAACTCAGCCTCAAGCTATAAGCTTTGTTCTTCTGGCAGACAGGAACAAAAGGAAGTCATAATACTAAAACAATAGCACCTAAGCCCAACCCTTAGAAGGAAATACCCACCCATTGGTGACATCTACTGACAAGAGTGAGTTATAGGCAGATTTATCAATTTTCTGGAACAAAATGTGGTTTCAGCCCATTAAAGACTTAGTCAACGCAGGAGTTCAGTATTTCAATAACATGCTCAAACTTATGGGAGTGACTTTTTTTAGCCAGTCAGTAACCCCACAGAATACAACACAAGGGACATTTCTCACACTGTATTTAAGTGTGATGGCAATGCGTGTAGGGGGAGTGATTTCTCTTTACTTCTCAATAAGGAAGGTAAGCAAGTTGGAGAGGAATGTAGAGCAACTGATGGCTTATGTAAAAAACCATATTAAGCATTAAAAAAAAAGGAAACACATGAGAAGGAGATTCCAACAAAAGAGAGAATTATTTCTCCATACTTCCTCATTTTCAGATTCCTCTGAATGTGCTGCTGACACACCCTCCACTCAACCCATTGATACAGATACTGCCACCCCCCTTCTAAACCCTCCCCTCCCCTCCTCAACCCATCCCACCCCTCTGCTCAACCCATCCAACCACCTACAGTCCCCATCCCGCCCCCTCCTCAATCCATACTGCCCCATTCTCAACCCGTCCAACTCATTTGTAACCCCTCCCACAGACAGTCCCAGCTGCTGCTGCTACTTCAGCCCCCACCCTCCCTGCCTCTACTCAGACAGAGACAGGAACTCAAGATAATGCAGCTCTATTTCCTTTACGAGAAGTACGCACTTTTAATACTGAAGGAGACTTGTGTCTATAAGACTCCCTTCAGCCCTGACGATTTAGCTAGATTTAAAGAAAATATGCCCACTTTTGAGAAAGAACCATTCATAGTTTTAAGAAAATTATGGAATATATTCCAAACTTATGACCCTAGCTGGCAGGATGTTGAAAATGTTTTAGATGAACGTCTGACAGTTGGTGAGAAAGAGAGGATCATTACTTGGGCCAATTATAAAAAAGGTAAAGATGTACCTAACTGGCCCCTCAAGGATCCAAAAAGGAATTACAATTCTGCAACAGATATTAAGAAATTGCATGAAGGCAGGGAGGCATTACTGATAGCCATAAAAACCTGTGCTGATACACAGGACACCTGGTCAAAATTCGAGGAAACCAGACAACTTACCGATGAAACTGAGAGGGCGCTGGGCTACCAACTGCAAGCCAGACTCAGGAACCCCAGAAGAGAAAGATCAAGAAGAAACCTTTAACACTGGACAACTTTTACACAGAAAAAATCCAAACAACAAAACAAACAGCAGAGGAGAACAAACAAGTAACCATATCCAAACCTTCCCCCAAAAATGAAAATAGGTCACAAGGTCTTGAAGAGTTCAAATCTGAGATTATTAGAAAGATGGAAGAGATCTGGCAAAAAAAATAACAGTTTAAAAGGCAGAATTTCGCAATTGGAAAGTGAGACAAGTAACTCAAAGACCAGAAATGACCAGATTGAAAAGGAAAACCAAAAGATTATAGCTGAAAACCAGTGTCTAAAGGCTAGAACTGGGCAATTCCAAAAAAATACCCCCAGATTTTCCCCTGGACTTCCAGATAAGATGGCGGCAGAGTAAGGAGCAGCTGCTCAATCTCTCCTGACCGAAGCATACAGAACCCCTCAAGGGGAAATAAAAATGAGTCCAGAGGAACAAAGGAACCCTACAACAGGGCGCAGCATTGAAGGTACGCAGAATCGGGACATTTCCACGCTATAAAGGGGTGAAACAGCTCTCACTAAAACGAGAGAGGAAGAAGCCCCTCCCCCACCCCCACCCCCCACACCTCGCACAACGCCAATGCACAAGTGGGAAAACAAGACTGGGACAACTAGATAATCACTGGCAGCCCCGGGGCTTGTACCTCCAGGAATTAATGCAGAGTAAAAGGAGCAGAGCCAGAAGAACATTGTACACAGAGACTGATACATTGTGGTAAAATTCAATGTAATGAACTTCTATACTAGCAGCAATGCAATGACCCAGGACAGTTCTGAGGGATTTATGGAAAAGAATGCTACCCACATTCAGAGGAAGAACTGCAGGAGTGGAAACACAGAAGAAAAGGAATTGCTTGAACACATGGGTTGAGACGGACAATGATGGGGGATTCAGACTCAAAACTACCACACCAATGCAACTATCGACAATTTGGAAATAGGTCTTGATCAATGACACATGTTGAAACCAGTGGAAATGCGCATCAGCCATGGGGAGGGGGGAGTTTCAGGGGTGAAGGTGAAAGTAAGAGCATGAATCATGTAACCATGTTAACTTTTCTAAAAAATAAATATTAATAAATGTTTTTTAAAAAAGAAAACACTTTGAGGCTATTCTTATAGAAAAAAAAAAAGAGAAGGCCAACATCAGTTGTGCCACAGTGCTTGTGTCTCTTATACAACCCAGGACGAAATAGGCAAGCAGACAGAAGTGAAAGAGACAGCAGAGAAGCCCAGCTGCAAAGGATTCTAAGAGCAGCTTTCTCAATAATGACATAGTGTTCTTTTCCCTTATCTCTCCCTTCACAACCACTCCTCAGGATCCAGCCTAGGGACTGAACAAAACCAGATGCAGAAAGGACTATGTAATCCATCTCTGAACCAGTGTCACAACTGGTCACCTGTACCTTCTAAGGCAAACAGATCTCTGATGATCTAAGAGAGAAGAAAAAGGGAAAGGGGTAGGTTGGGGTGCAGGACAGCCCTGGGCAGGCTAAAGGGAAAGGAGTAACAATAAGCATCTTTTTTCCAACTAAAACACTACAAAAAAAATTAACAGTGATTGAAACAGATAAAGAAAAAGTTTTTCTTCAACAAGAGTCATCTTAATGGGCAAGTACTTTATATACAGAAGAAACTGAATCAAAATCCCCTAAGGATGGTAAAGATGATCAAATAAATTCTTTTTTTTTGATCCATTTTTTAAAATGGAAAACTTCTGAAATGATTCAGAATTGAAATGAAGAAATTAAATTTAAAAATAGAAGAGAAATAAGATGAAATTAAAACCTTTAAGGAAAAAAGTCAGCAAGTCTGATATGAGTAAAACATAGGAAATAACTCTCGTTTGAATCTCTTAACAATAATTTAATTAAAAAAGAAGAAATTCTAAGGCCAACAGAACAAAAACACATAAGAACCCAAACAAAACAAAAATACTAAATGTGAGTACAGCATGAGAAAAGATATATGAAGGTCTTCCAGAAAAAAAAAGAAAAGAAAATACTTACACAATTTATCTAAAAATCATATGGATGTCGGTCAAAAATACTGGAAACAGATAGCAAAGTATAATTAAAGGGAATCCACAAACATGAAAAATGAAAAATCTTGTTGAAATCACCAAAATTATCAGTCTAATTTCGGAGAAGGGGGTAACCCTTTCAGGTTCCAAGGAACCAATCATAAAAGTACATAATTACTCTGGCTCTTTCACTCCCCATATCCAATCAGTCATCAAGTCTTTTCGATTTTACCTTCAAATTAACTCTTGCATACTCCCCCTCTCTCCTCTTGGCATGGGCTAATATTATAGCCCCAAAACTATAGAAGTGTTTCAGACAAACTATAAGCAGGGAAATTCCTTTGCTCCCTTCTATCCTTGTGATTCCTAACCCAAAACATCTGATAACTCCTATAAGACCCTGAGAGAATTATCCTCCTTGGATCGTCCTTTACATGGACAGAGAGATATATACCTCCTTGATATCAACAAGTTATATCTCAGACATCCATCTGTCCTCTAAACTATGAGGGTCACCCCCTATGTCTTCAGGCAAACCTCCCCCCTGCCCATGCCTCAGTGCATACCACCACTCTAGAGTCACGTTTTCACCATGGCAAAGTCACTTCTTCAACTGTTGTAAAGGGTATAAAGACCCCAGAATTGATGTTATCTGGGAACAGCTGTCCATCTATACTGTTCCACTAGGAGGCAATCTTCCAACCTATGTTGTCCTCCTGGCCAGATTCAACATTACCTTGCAAATTAATAAATTTCTCTTTTTTATTTTTAAGCTAAGTTTTGGAGTCTTGCATTGTTGCAAAAAGTACCCTTCCCAAACCCTAGGGGTTCACCTCGAGCCCCCCACAACACTCTGACACTGCTACTGGCATCAGGATCGTTGTAAGCATTCTGGCTGGTATTCCTCCCTTATACAGACTCCCTACTCCATTTCATCTTCCAATCAACTGTCAAACTGTTATTCCTAAAGTCATGAAATTTAGAGCAAGAAAGGACATTAAGAATCAGATAATGCCAACAACTCTCTCCCTCATTTTAAAAATGAGGAAACTTGAGGCCTTTGAGTTAAGTGATTTGCCTAATGTAACAATAGGGGGGGGCAAGATAGAGTCTTCAAATCCAATTCAAATCCAAAATTTCAAATCCTGTATCCACTGTATCACACTGCAAATGTGATTACTCCTTCCTCTGAATTCCTGGCTCTCTTTATATTCTTACATTTATGAAATCTAACTTGTACAATAGGTATTTGCAAACTTGTCTAATGCTTCTCCACATTCACCTTCTCCCAAATAAACCCCTTGAGGGCAGCAAATGTATTTTAATCACATTTGTATTTACAAAAGCATTTGACATAGTGCTTTGCAGTAAAATATACTGCAAAACATTTTTAACGAAATTCCACTTTTTTTTATTGATTCTCATGTATACTTCAGATGATTCATCCACATGTTTTTGCTAGGTATTCATATATAATTTATGTATTATAGCATTATATATAATTATGTATATAGTTTATATATGTATTTCTAGCTTAGATGATTCTAGCATTAGATGACTTAAGATATATTTATATTTTATATTTTATGTGTATGTACACATAAATTTATGCATGTATGTTTATTTGTATGTGCATATAAATAGAAAAATTCTTTCATTAACCATTCTTTGCTTAAGTTCTCTCCTAGGCAGTAGAGGGCTTGATCCCCTAGCACAAAAGATACCATAAAATCAAATATCCAATAACCAAATGAAACTGAATTTTATTTCAGGTTATGTATTCAACAAATGGGATATATGAATAAAAAGTAATGTGGACATGGGAAACAATAATAAATTGTTGCTTGCAAGTTTAAAAAACATCATCCAAGTATACATTGTTTCTCCCCACCAAAAAATAAAAAGGTTAGAATTTCATTGCAAAGATGTACTCCTACATTTAATACCTAATTGTATTGTATCTTACCTTATGATTCTATGATTTTATTTGATATATTCCAAATCAAAATTTTTATCATAAAGTTGAAACATTTTGAAAAAAACATGATGAAATGTAGCCTCAACACATGCTTTTTCCTACTCAGATATGGGATTAATTTAAGTATAGATAATTATGGCATTATGGGATTAATTTAAGTATAGATAATTTTTAAAAATCAATCCATTTTTTAGAAAATCAACCAATCTTAAGTACATACTCTGCAAAGAATTCTTCTAGGCACTGTGGAAAATAAAGAAATAGGTATGACCCACTGTTTAGGCCCTCAAAGAATTTATAATGCAGTTGGGAAACACCATCCTGAGATTCATCCTCTATCATCTCATTTCATATCTATATCCTTCAAAGTTATTAAGGGGGGAAAAAAGCAAATGAGAAGAATTTGAATATGGATAAGGTTATATAAAGAACCTTTGCAAATTGATAAATCTCTAATATTCTAATGTTAGTGGTGATATTCACATCACTAGGAGAGACTATTCTGAGTTTCAATTATAAAAACCTATTCTCAAGCATAGTTAACTCAGTCATAATAATCCTTTCAGGCTCTAGATCTTGACGTTTTAAATGTATTCCTCAGAGGAATGTTTTTCTTGGAACTATGTTCAGACGTTTTTTAACCTTTAAGATGATAAACAACAAAAAATGACTACAATGTTTCCTAGTGGAATAGCTATCTTCTTTTGTTAAAAATGAAATCTTACAATGATATTTATATTGTGGATTAGCTAGTTACCAGTTCTGAGTGTTTGGAAAATAAACAAATATAAAAATAACTGAATTTTCCTTGGGAAAGCAACATGATAACTAAATAGTTCTTGTTTTCATTAACAAAAAAAAAGTGTATGTCTATGCAACTGCTAAAGCTTTGGGGGGCATAAGTCTTAAAGGAGACATTAACTTACAAGGCAAAAATTTTAAAGCAATACAAAAAGAAGAATTTTACAAACAAAATCCCTAAACCTTCATTTTCTAGAATAGCTAACCATGAGGACTATGAATCTTTTTTTTTTTTAACCCTTAACTTCTATGTATTGGCTCCTAGTTAGAAGAGTGGTAAGGGTAGGCAATGGGGGTCAAGTGACTTGCCCAGGGTCACACAGTCGGGAAGTGTCTGAGGCCAGATTTGAATCTAGGACTTCCCACCTCTCGGTCTAACTCTCAATCCACTGAGCTACCCAGCTGCCCCCTACTATGAATCTTAAAAGACATTCTCTTTTCAAGTTTCCTGGTAGTAATGGAAAGAATCTTCTAGGAATGAAAGGCAGAAAGAGGCTCGAGTGTGACTGCTCTCCAAATATCCTAGTTGTGTGGCCATGGGCAAGTCCCTTAACTTCTCGGATAATCATTTTCCTTATCAATAAGATGAGAACAATAATACTCATAGAAAGAAAACGTCAAAATGCATTTTGTAAAACCTTAAAAGCATTCAAGAAAAGCTATTTTTATTAGCCTACCAAGGACTCTTACATAATTCAAACCAGCTCAGAAATCACTATCCCAAAACCTACATTTTAAAGATGAGGAAACCAGAACCAGAAGTGAAACAACACATCAAATTACACACAAAAACAACAAAATAACAGTAACATTTACATAGCACTTTAGGGCTTGAAAAAATGCTTTATTTACCTAAGTTATCTTAATTGATTCTTATAACTGCTCCATAAATAAGGACTATTATTATCTCTTTTTTACAGATTTACATAAGATTGAAAGAGTTGTTAAAAGACTTGTTGCCTAGGATCACTTACTTGCTTCTGTGCCTCTAGACAAGTCATTTTAATCCCTATCTGCCTCAGTTTCCTCATCTGTAAAACAAGATAATAACAGTGCCTACCTCCCTTGGTCATTGTAAGGACAAAATGAAATCATTTTGTAATGTGCTTTTACAAACATTAAAGCACTAATAAATGTTAGCTATTTTTATTATTTTTCCAGTACGATATCATGCTACCTTTCATACTAAACCATTTTTATGTGTTTTACTTTCAAACTGCACACAATAATTCTAACTATTGATAAAATGGTTCTAAGTAGAAAACTTGGTTTATTAATAGCATACATCTGCATTCAAAAATGAATGTGTGAGGTGTGCCAAACCCAGGATAGACTGAATTAGCACAAATTTTGCATTCAGTGGAGTCCTAATGGACAAGTCTCATTGTAAGAAAAAAATTTTACTTTATTTGTTGCTAGCATTTTACATATACTTGAAAGTAAGGCTCCCTTGCTCAAAATGCAGTTTCCACAATCAGTAGAGTTTGGGAGATTTCAACACACTAACCTGAGGCTAAGTGGCTAATCAAAGTAGAGAGCCAGCTGTAACTCATTTTTCAAAACTCTTGTTCATATAATGACCCCAAGGGTTACAAAGACTTGAGAATGTGATTGGATTATTTTACAGAAAGGACTTTAATCTTGGAAGAAAACATCCCCTCACACTTCCCCAACCCACCTCCAATACACACACCTCTCCCACACGTACTTTCACCCATCTACACCTACACACACACATAGAGTATTTCATTTAATGGCACAAAGTCCTGTACAAATGAGTAAATGCATGCTACCTCTGAAATTTTCCCTACAGCAGTGGTGGACCTTTCTGACCTTACACTATAACAGGGAGAGGAATATGAAAATTAGAAGTATTTATCTGTTTTATCTGAGGCCTCATATTTTGTTTTCATGAGCTCAGAGATCAGAAAACAAAAAAAGGGCTCCAAAGGTTGATCATTCCTGATTGCTAGCATCAGCATCCTTTCCTCAATATTAAGCCCACCCTGAGACTTAGTTTAACCTCTTTCTAAGCATCTCAAACTGAGGTTAACATCTCCATATGCCCATTTACTTCCATTTTCACATTTACCACATAGCTCAGGAAATTGTATGTGAAATAAATGTTCCCTATTTTTAGTGGATAGTTCTCAAGATACAGGGCATAATTTCTCCTCTACTCTATGCATAGAATCATAGATTTAGAGCTGGAAGAGACCTTAGAGGTCATCAAGTTCAACCCCTTTATATAACTACAGCACAATCCAATTTTCCATTAACTCTTTTTTCCAGACTACAAAATTATATTCCATCAGCCTGTCTCTGCATACTGTAAATCAAAATTGCAATTCACTTTATCATTTCTGATGCCATTACATAAACTGTCTTCTTCATAAATGGCCCCAATTTCATTAAAGTGTTAAAAGTATGATTTTATTGAGCTTTCATAACCCTTCTTTTGTTTCACTGCTTTTTTTGTTTGTTTTCACAAAAGATCCCTAACAAAAACAATATGAAGTATTGGTTCTACAAGAATAGTTTTTTGAATTTCTCTCTTGTTCTCTGCTTTGCTAAAAACCAAATCCTCTACTGCCAAGTGTTTCATTAAAACAGCATAGAAATATTAATTCCTTAACTCACTTCTCAAAGCTAGCATTATAAAATTTCATTTTATCATGTTAGATTTTATTTAGATTTAGAACATTTAAACTTGTAGAAAACCTATCCAAAACAATCTATTTCTGATAAATACCCCATCCCAGATGACACCAATGTTCCACTTTTACCTCCTTCAATAAATCAAAAAGTATTTATTAAGCATCCACTACATGCCAAGCAAGTGCCTCTCTTCTTATTGCCACTCAAAAATGAAAGCAGGATCATATTTGTAGGAACTAACAGTTGGGTGGTACAGTAAAAAGAGTACAGGACCTAGAGTCAGGAAAACTTGAGTTCAAATTCAGCAATGGAAACTTATTAGCTGTATGACCTTAGGCAAATCACTTAACCTCTCAGTCTGCCTAATTTTACTCAAATGTAAAATAGGTATAATAACAGCAACTACCTCCTAAGGTGGTTGTATGAAATGAAATAAGATATGCAAAGCACTCTGTAAACCTTAAAGCTCTATACATTTGGAACTCAAAACTATAAAAGACAAAGTTTAAAAATTGCTTTAAAATATAACTGGAAAAAAATAAAATATTAAAAATAAAAACCTTAAATAAGCTCTACATAAATACTAATTATTATTATTTATAATTATTATTAGCCCATAGCTTTGTTCCTTTCTACTCGATCATGGAAAGGTGATTTTTTTTCCCTTAAAGTTCTCCCACTCTCTTCTTTTTCTGGATACAAGGATAGTTTCATGAATTTGGTGATTATTACAATAAGATTCATCTTTGTGAGTTTAAAATCTGGCCTCAGATACTTACTAACTTTATGACCCTGAGCAAAATAATTCCACCTGTTTGCCTCAGTTTCCTCATCTACAAAATGAGGCAAAGAAGGAAATGGCAAACCACTCCAGTATCTCTACTGAGAAAACACAAAAGGGGAACATGAAGAGTTGAACAACTGAACAATTATGTATAAAGACATGTCAACCTGTCAATAGTGAATCTAATAAAACCTTCCCTTATACATCGTGGTAGTAGTAGATGGCTCTTATTTTACTTCAAGATTGCCAGTGAGAGAAGACAACATGGGATCATTTTTTTTCCTCTAAGAGAACAAAAGCTAATTTTTTTAAATCCTTACCTTCTGTCCTATAAGTATCAGTTCCAAAGCAGAAGAACAGTAAGGTCTAGACAAATGCAGTTAAGTGACTTGCCCAGGTTCACACAGTTAGGAAGTATCTGAGGCCACATCTGAACCCAGGACCTCTGATTACCAGGCCTACTTCACTATTCACTGGGCTACTTAGCCCATCTCTGAAAAAGCTGATTTTTGATAGGTTATATTTATAGCAGGCCACACATCTGTGCTCTCTCTCTTTTTTTAAAAAACACATTGCACCAATTACTACAACCTTTCCTCTTCTCCCAATCCATCACTATATGTAGAGGAAATTCCATCCCCTCTCCCCTCCTGAATTGCTGACCCAATTCATCCCATTTTCTACATGCCAGCTCTATGCCAGCTCTGAGTCCATGAATGTAAATAAGGCTGTGGGTGGACTGGGCCCACTTGGTTCTCTTTCTCTACTTCCCTGAGCAGGCAGTTGAGACAGACAGAGAATCCTGAAGGATGAGCTACACATGGTCAGGTTTAAGAGTAAGAAAGAGACTTTAAATCTATGCTTATCTGCTTTTTTCTATTCAAAGTGATTATTAATAAACTTTATGAAAAAATAAGAACTTGAAAATATTAATTTTAAATCAAACAGAATGGCAACCACTATTGGAAAAAGAATTCTTAATTTTCTTTTGAGAAAGTCTTTGAGTATAGAATAGGGTGACTTTTACAAACCAAGTCTTTAATCAGGAAAGAGATAGGTCCAATAATTGGCTACTATCACAGAGCCAAGTGCCACCAACCATACAGAGTCAAAACCCTGGGGGCTCTGGGACAATAGTATCTCTGGGAGAATGCACCCTTTGAGATGATTCTCCAAGGAACAATAGAACTTGGGGATCTTATAGACCATTTGGGAAACTAAGGACAGGGAAATATGATTGATTGGCATTACCATAGCTACAAAGAAATGAGAAGTCCAAAGATAGGACTACCTGAGAGAGGCTGATGCTTTACAATGGATAAAAAAGGGAAAGATCCAGCAAAGGGCTGGGCTACCTAGGAGAGGACTTTGATACAAAGGGAGAAACTACCAGGACAAAAGGTTACTTAACATTTGATTTAGGTCTACAAGTCTCACTCATCTGGGACTATCAAATAAATTAAGTCTGAAATGGGTTAAGTCTGAGACTTCCCCCTGGGGTGAGTTCCCAGGGGACAGGGCAAACTTGGGGTCTCCGGATTTCAAGTAGACACCAGTATGGATAATTCTCATTAAGACTTGTAAAAAAGAGATTTTCTTAAACACTCTTTTATGTACTAATTATTCAGGTAAAAAATTTTTCCCATAGTTCTGGTACCTTTCTCTTTTCCAAATTCCTTATATATCAGTCCTCTAATAGTCCCACAATTGTATTGCCTTCACTATAGATTTCTTCTATATATACTTGATCCAATCTAGTTATTTTTTCCCATTTTTGTTCCTTCAATATTATTTCAACATCCTCTACAGACACCTCAAAGACTGATGTTAAGGTCGAAGTATGACAGTCTCATTTATCCTTGATGGAAAAACAGTCTGTTGAAATGTTTTTGTTTTTTAACAAATCTCTTCCATTTTTCTTCTATTTCCACTCCTTCCCTCATTTTCATCCTTGAATGACCTTGGGATGACTGCTGACTCACATATATTTTACCAAGCTTTATTTAAACTGGTTTACCCTCTATTGCCTCTCTCTGCTTTAAGAAAAGATATTGTTCAAAATTCTCCATTCTCCTTCTTGGTAATATCTCACAGCCAAGTTTATACTTTAAGCTGGCATTGCTTTTAGCAGCCATCTTTCTCCATTTGAATCAGGTATGTGCTACTATTAAGGTACTTTCTGGGTTCTTCTGATATCCTGGTTGTAGTAATTAACTTACATTGGTTAAACTTTTGAATTACATTTTTATATTTGGTGTCTATTATTTGTTGTCCATTTCCTATTTTCTTAAATTTCCATTTTTTTTGCTTAATTCAGGGTTAAATCATTTCAATTATATGCCATAATCTTCTTATTATTCTTTTGTTTTATAAATTCTGCTCTGAGCTGTGACAAGTCAATAACCTGACTGTACCTCAGAAGTAACTCCCATACCATCCATAACAAGTCTTTTCCTCTTGAAATATTTTAAATTTTAATGGTTTAAAAGTTGGTGCTTGTTCAAGTCTGATCTCATACACTTCCCAGCTATGTGACCCTGGGCTAATCTCTTGACCCCCATTGCCTACCCTTACCACTCTTCTGCCTTGGAGCCAATATACAGTATTGACTCCAAAACTGAAGGAAGGAATTTAAAAAAAAAAAAAAAAGTTGGTGCTTGCCATGTCTAGCTAGCACCCATCAAATTCTTTTTTCAAGAAAATATTCATTACACAGAAGAAGTAATCTGTGAAATCTAGAAGTCTTTGCCCTCACTCACTTTCTTTTTCCTGAACCATGTTTCCCCATATGTATCCTTTCTATCTTTATCTTTTTCCACCTTTGCACTTAATTGTCAGGTATCAAATTGTATGCTGATTTGATGTGGGAGGTTATCAAGGTCTTCAAAGAATTTCTTTATCATTTTATCCTCAGTGAGTTAGTGCACAAGTGACAATTATCCTCCTAGAACATTTTTTTGGGTTTGTTGTTTTTTGGCCAATATTAAGTTACTAATATTATAATATGCAACAAACAAATAGTCTGTGAAATGTTTCTTTTTGCTTCTCATCACATAGCAAAATACACTCAGCTGACTCCTTTTTTTTAGCTCTCCGAGGAGTAAAAATGAGCTACATTTCTATTTAGCTCTGACTTTCTTCTTTTTTTCTAGTTTCATTTACAGCAAAAATGAAGGCTGATATAATTTAGCCCCTCTACCAATATGTCTACTTGTTGTTTGGTAGCCAAAGACCTCATATTGAGAATACAAACAACCAAGCTGAAGTCGAGTAATATATTCTTTCCCATAAGGAAATGTTGATTGAACTACAGTTCCAGAGCCAGAGCTAGAAAGTGGGAAGGGAAGAGAAAAAAGGGGACAAATGCAGACCACGACAAAGATGGAAAATAAGCAACATAATAGTGGATCTGGGTCAAGCTACTCATAGTACAGTTTACTAATCAGAAACACAATGGTTTGAGTAGAGTCTAACATGGATGAATACCAACTATCTCTGTGATCATGGACACTTAACCCATCATTAAGTTATGCATGAATTGCTGATCTGTATCAGTGTAGAGAGAAATATAATATAATAATCAGTGAGGAGGATCTTACATGCATGAAATCACAGGTCTGGACACGAAACAAAACAATCCTTTGACTTCACTTATCAGAGCCAGAGAATAAGCATTTATACAGCACTTTTTAAATGCCAAGTATTATGCTAAGTGCTTTACAATTATTATCTCATTTAACCTTACAAAAACCCTGAGAAGTAAGCATTGTTATAATTCTCATTTTATAGTTAAGGAAACTGAGGAAAATAGAAATTAGGTGACTTACGCAGGATTACACAATTAGTGTCTATGCTCACCTTTGAACTCAGTTCTTCCTGACCCAAGGCCCACCTAGCTACAGAGTAGAGTATGTTTTTATATCTCCAGTTAAATGTAAGGCCCTTGAGGGTAGGGCTTCTTTACTTTAGTATTCCTAACATCTTCCACATAATAAGCACATAATCATTTCTTATGACATTTACTCTCTATCATGTCAAAATTTTCTCAGTCTGTCAACAAGAATTTAGGAAACACTTTACCAGGCACTGTGACAATAACCAGTGATAGAAAACAAAGCAGATCCATGATAAACTGGGCAAAAGAACTGTTATAAATGATACATCACAGGCTATGTGTATATCTAGAAATGGAAGTGAGCTAGTCCAATATAGCAAGAATGAAACCAAACAGCTACATAATTTAAATATTAGAGTATTACCCACATATATAAAATGGATCAAAAGAAAGCCTTCAGGACACTGGACAAATCTTTTACGGAATATATGTAACTAGATGTGTCCAAGTTAGGATTCAAACCTAGGTCTCCTGATTCCAAATACAGCATGTTCAGTATTGTACACTTCAAAGCACTAGTTGAAGAGGCACCAAATAATTGACACATTCATCTAAATATCTAAATGTATTACAGCTCCAAAACAAGATTACAGGCACCCTATAAAATGAGAATGAGAAGCCTTCCAATTCTTTGTCAACAAATGACTTCTGTTTATGTTACTAAATATAAAGATCTTATTTACTGTCTATAACACTAAAATAAAATTTTATCCTTAACTCCAATAAAAGATAATAAAACATATATACATATACACAAAACATTAAGTCTTGCAAAATTTAATTCGAATAAAATGTATGAATATTAAGAAGTTTTATATGTAATTTCTTATCTTGAAAAATAATTTCAATTTTTAAAAATTGCTTACAATGTATTTATGGGGGCAGCTAGATAAATCTCAGTAGACTGAACGTTAGGCTCAGAGACAGTTGGCCCTGGGTTCAAATATGACCTCAGATACTTCCTAGCTATGTAACCCTAGGCAAGTCACTTAACCCACATTGCTTAGGTCTTAATGTTCTTCCGGCTAGGAAGCAATACACTGGTATTGGTTCTAAGACAGAAGATAAGAGGTTTGTTTTTTTTAATGTGTTTGTATGCTTTTTTCTGGTTTTGCCTTACTTAAAAGTATGGTTTCCTTTCAATATAAAAAAGTTCTACTATAAAGCACAGTCCCATAAATTTGCAATTTTATGGCTGTTTGGTTTGTTTGCTTTTTTATAAAAAAATTTTTTCCATATAAAGGAATTCATATTTCAGAAGAAAATGATCAAATCATTTTGCTCAATACTTCTTAATGTGCAACTAATAGAAATGGATCTAAAAAAGGTTTATCAAGTCACATAAATGCACCCCCTGCCAATAAAAAAAAAACCTAAACCAATGAACATGGATATAAACAGGGATTTTTGCAATACTTTTAGTGAATTTATTTAAATCTGTAAACTATCCTATTTGTCTTGTGGCCCAAATGCTCAAATATGTCTGCATTAAACATATCCATATGCCTTTCTCTAACATTAAAGCCATAAATCCACTTCCACTTCCTTAGTCAAAGCTTTTCTACAGTTTAACAATAGTTTTTTAAGCTATTAGATAGTATCTTGTTCCTTGAGGGCAAGGACTATAGCTTTTACAATTCTCTCCTATTAACATACTTTTGGTGCCTTAATAACTATTTAATAAAATGCTACAAACTGTTAAGGGAAATGACAAACAAGTTTCCAAGAGTAAATCTTTCTATTTCATTTCATATTTGCATTTTTCAACTTTGGTGATCATATTGCAACCAAACCTGACATTTTTCCAATGGACTATGTAGCCATGAATTATGATGTATTATTATTATACAGCACTTTACCTACATACAAATTGAGGATGTAAAATTAAGCAATTTTATCAGTTTTAAATTAAATGCGAAATTTTTTCCTATTGTTTAAAATCTAGATGCTTAGGATATAAAAAAAGCAAACAATGACCTCTCTCAAGGAGTTTACATTCTAAGGGCTTGGGATTGAGGAGGTAGAAGGAGAACATGCACATAAATAGATGAATATAAGATAGGTAAAATATCAGAAGCCAGGAGGAAACATTTGGCAAAAGAGAACTCCCATACAAAAATATTAAAGAAAATAAGACACACAAAGACAGGTATTGTCGACATGGAATCTAGAATCCCCAAACTTGTGGCTTAGTGAGATCTGATGAACCCCAAGTTTTAGAAATAGTTTGTAGGTTGGAGACCCCAAAGCTTATGCTTGTTCCCTGAATTATATTCATGGGAGCTGCAGAGATATTTGGGTAGGAGAGGAGATTGGGGGGGGAGGGTAAAGAAGGGCTGTAAATAGAGGAGGGAGAGAGGAGGAAGAGGAAGAGTACACAAAGGGAATGTAAGGAAGAGAAGGAGCGGGGAGAAAGGGGGGTGAGAGAGAGGGATGAGAGAGACACCAAGAACAGAATTTGGTGGAACACCCAAATGGGAGATAATATGACTTGGCAAAAGAGACAGAAAAAAAGTGAATTAGGAGATGATGGACAATGTTATAAAAGACAAAGGCGGGGGCATCTGGGTGGCTCAGTGGATTGAGAACCAGGTCTAAGAGATGGGAGGTCCTAGGTTCAAATCTGGCCTCAGATATTTCCTAGCTGTGTGACCTTAGGTAAGTCACTTTACCCCCATTACCAAACCCTTACCTTCTGTCTTGGAACCAATATTGGTTCCAAGACAGAAGAGTGGTAAGGGTTTATTAAAAAGAGAGAGAGACAGACAGAGACAGACAGACAGACAAAGAAGTTTATAGGGTAGTGAATAGTATTGTAAGCTACAGAGAAGACAAGCAGGATCAGCAGAGAAAAAAGATAAACATCCTTAGAAATTAGGAAATTTTAACCTTGGAGAAAGTTTTACTTGAGCCATAGGGATAGAAGCAAGAGTGGGAGGCACAGCAAAGGATGCAATAGATATAGGAGGTATTTTTTAAGCCTTTGGCTGTGTAAGGAGAGAGAGATTCCTCACAAAGCAACCAAAACAAGCTTCCTCATGCAAAGGGAGTTAGATAGTCAAAATAATCTGCACTATGTGATAATCTACAAATTCCTTAGTCTAATTCAATGTCCTCCCCCAACAAAGGCTCCAAAAAAAACCTTAGCAGTATCATTTCCTTGAAGTACTCTACATTCCAGGCAAACTGTATTACTGGATGCTGGATTTGTTCTCCACACCAAGGAGGCTATACTTTATGTGTGGAATGCACTGATGCCCTACCCTGATCCCTCCACACCACTTTCATCTGTTGAAATCTTTTTGTTTTCTCAAGATGCAGCTTAAATGCAATGTTCTTTGTGGAGATTTACTTGATATCCCAGCTCAAAATGATTTGACACTCCTCTTCTTTTTTTATAGCACTTAGTCAATCCTTTTTTCCCTCCTATTTTGTTCTAGCTTTTATCTTAATTATTTACTATTTCTTATTCCCACTCCCTAGCCCCCTTCCACTTCCCACCATTATACTGTAGCCCTCAGAGAGAAAGGACTATTGATGCTGGCATTTTTTTCTTCTTGCCCAGCACATAACAGGTGCTTAATAAAAATCTGCTGAATGGGAACTGAATTGAAGTCTTAATATTATTTGTGGTTTTTTGGAATGACTTGAGTAATACTAGAATCATTCTTTAAAAAGCTAAGCCAAAGTAGACTGAACGTAGAAGTAGATATGGGAACCCAGGTATCTTTTATTAAGGCTGACATTAAAGAGATTTGCAAAAGTGAAAAATAAATAAAGAGCTAGGCCAATTCCTCCCATATATATGCACCAATATATAATAAACACACTTGCTTTCAGCTGAGATTGGCTAGCTAGAAAACAACAACAACAAAAAAGACCGAATAATTAATTGCCCATTCTTGGCATGTCTTTTCATTCTAGGTGATTTGTATCCATGTTTTCCCATAAATCTTCCCCATAGGATATTCTGAAGGTTTTTCTCCTATACTTTCAGTAGCCTATGAACACCAATGTACTGTTTGGGTTATTACAGGAATTCAAGTTCAAGGAATGAAAGGAGCCAGAAAAACCCCAGACTATGGTGTCCTAAATAAATTGCAAGTCTTGAAGTCAAGATAAGCTGGGTTTCAATTCTGCCTCCGACAATCACTAGCTATATGACCTTTACTACGTCAATTAACCTCTTCAGGCCTCAGTTTCATCATCTGCAAAATGAGAAAATTGGCCTCAATGAGCATTAAGATCCATTCTAGCTTTAAATCTATAATCCTATAACCTCTGGTCCATTTAACATCACATATCCTAACCTATGGGAGAAATATCTCCTCTCTGAGTGCATATTGTGAGTAATTGCTGCCAAGTATATATTTACCATAATGCAGAACTTAAACCTAGTTTCTATATTATTATGCTCAAGCATAGGTTCAAACCTCAGAGAAACTCTGAACCCCTATTAAGAGTCTTATAAATGTTCTTATAGGCAAAATTATGCCAGAGCGACAAAGAAATAATTCTTTTACATACTACAATCACATACTACAATCCCTCTAAGGCCATAAAAGATAAAGAGAAGACAGATATGATCCTAGGCTTCCTACAGCATCATAAAAGTTTAACAAACTTAAGAGTCATCATCTCATACATTCCCTAAGAAAACAAGCCTTCTCAAGCAAACTATAGGTAAACTCAGGTTACAGATTAAACAACATTTAGAGGATTCACAAATAGGATGAATAAGAAAGAGCATCTCTTTATAGGTCACCAAGAAGTCTGGGGCAGTTGAGATTCTTCTGGCGCCTTATCTATACAATGTTTAAGGCTCTTATGTAAATTTTTATGTTCCACAGGACAGCTTTTGTTCTAGTGAGCTCAATATTCAAATAGACTTTTCCTTAACCAAGAAACTGCAGAAGGACTGGCCTTTAGTTCTGAAGGCTAAAAGGAAATCAAAAATTTCCATAACCACACCAATTTAGACTTCATCTAAATGGCAATAAGAAGGAAAATTAAAGCAGAGGAGAAGGCAGGTCACCATACCATGAAGCAGTTTGTTCATGTCACAAGATATAAGAGGATCATAGACCTAAAACTGAAAGGAACCTCAAAGATCATCTAACTGAACCCCTTCATTTTACAAATGAGGAAATCAAAGGAATGTTGTCCCATTAATCATAGAAAGTCACTAACAGATATGATCCTAGTTGGTCCTTTTTGTGGTTGAAAAAGACTCTCATGGGCTCAACTTAAGCAGCCAGGATGTCACAAGGTACTAGCTAGTTCACTTCCTACATATCTAGCAAGTAGTCTAACAATAATATTCACTTATATAGTAATAAAAAGAATAGCAAACACTTATATAGCAGTTACTGTATACAAGGAACTATGCTAAGCACTTTATAATTAACATCTCATTTGATCCCCATAACAACTTTATGAGCCTCATTTTTAAAGTTGGGGAAACTGAGGGAAATAGTTAAGTCGACTTGCCTATGCTCACAAAAGTGGTAGGAAATTTTTAGTCAGCTAAATGGCTCAGTGGATAGAGAATCAGGCCTGGAGGCAGGAGTTCCTGGGTTCAAATCTGGCCTCAGACACTTCTTGCTGTGACCCTGGGCAAGTCATGTAACCCTGTTTGCCTCGTCCTTGTCCTTCTGTCTTAAGATAGAAAATAAGGTTTTTTTAAAAATAGTAGGCAAGAAGACCAGGCAAGAATCAAGCTCAGTTCTTCTGTCTTCAAGCCCACTGCTCATTTCAGTCAATCAAGCAATAAACATTTATTAAACTTCTATTATATTGCCAGGCATTGTGCTAAGTAAGTACAGGGGATACCAAGAAAGGTAAATAATAATTCTTGTCTAATAGAGGAGACAACATATAAACAACATACAAATAAACTTTGTCCTGGAGGAAAATAATCAACAGAAGAAAGGCATTATTTAACTCCTCCATATCTCCATCTCTTTACCAATCTTCCAATTTCATAATATTTTCTAAAGCCACCTCCAGTGTTCCCTCTCTTTAACCTCTTACAGTTGTTCTACTTCTTTCTTAAAAAATACTTTTCTCATCTATTTCTGATACTTGCCCATGGCCTTCAAAAGATCACAAAGTAGTGTCAGACCCTCACTCTAAACTCTAGAATAAAAAGGGTAATATTTGGAGTATTTTTAAAGTCTAATCCTCATTTTTCTTATTCTATTTGATCAATAATTACTTGTTTAAGAATCAAACCACACATGTAAACAATTCCATTCACTTTTTAACTTAAGTCATGTTACTAAAAAATGATTATCAGAAAATTTT
Organism: Gracilinanus agilis; assembly: GCF_016433145.1. NCBI lineage: Eukaryota > Metazoa > Chordata > Mammalia > Didelphimorphia > Didelphidae > Gracilinanus > Gracilinanus agilis. The sequence goes on from NC_058131.1 coordinate 461,294,477, forward strand.
AATAGCTTAATTTGTTTCAATGATGTAGCAGATTCAAACAACATAATTAATAATAGTATTTAACCATAGAAATAATGCAAAAACATATCAAAAATATGCTGCATCTTCTCTTTCAGAAGCAATGAAGGACCATGGACAAATGCCTTAGAGATTATCAGGGATATTTTAAAGTAATCCATTTCAATGATAAATACATGAATAATAAATAAAACTTCGTAAAATGTTATATTTGTGAATGAGTAGATGCAAGGATTATGTTTATTTCTCAAATCCCTAAGTAAATTAAACCAATTTTTTTTACTCCTAAAATAAGTAAGCAGCAAAATATTTTCATATTGAATCCTCTTGCCTTTTCCCTCTTTTGCTGAACAATGTAGATTTGGATATTCCCATCATTTGGATGAGCAAAGAGTCAACAAGTGAAATTCTTCCAAGCAGGATGAAGAGTTAATAAATATTTACCATCTTTACCTACCACTGTACCCTAAATGGTTCCAGCCTTTTCCATCTCCCCTACAGCTGAAATCCTTCTTCTAGGCATTATCTTTCCCTGAGAACAAGAACTGTCTCAATTTTCTATATTTACCTCCATTGCTTAGTATATTGCTTTGCATATTAGAAGCACTTAATAAACTTAATTTACTTATCATCCCATACCACCCCAAATTAAAAGACTTTCTTTTTTTGATTCATAAATTTGTAGATTTTAAAATTAATATTCAGTATCTCCAAAGTAAAATATTTATAAAAATTTATCAATATTTAACTAGAGAGCTAGAGAAAACAGGGGGCGCTCACCCAAGTCACTCATGTGGAAGAGAGGCAAGAGAGGCATTCCTCAAAACTTAAATACAATAACACAAAAGACTCACGTAAACACAAAGGAAAAGGGAATTTTCGGGCTAGGGAAGAATTCAGAGAGATGAATTCTAAAGGATATAAAATTTCCACTTATACAATAAACACTTGTCCAATTTAAGGGAAGAAATAGCTGAATTATTTTAATGTAAAATTTGACACTTGTATATCACTTCATATTCAACAATATGCAACACTGTTATAAATAAGATATTAACCTTTTTTGTAATTAATTTGCTTTAAAACAAAAAGTTTTCTCAGTATATGGACATTTGGGTTCTATGTATAAGAAGTGCAACAAGCTTTTCTCAATCAGAATGCCAAAAACAATTCATTACTTTTGAGGCATTAACTTACATTGTACTTGAGTTGTAACTTAAGTAAAAAATTATTTGATATTTGAAATACGAAATTGATGGTCAAAAAGATGTTCAACTCACAACAGATATCAATGTCAAAGAAGCAGGGATTTAAAAACAAATATTATAAAAATATTACATGACATCTAATTCACTCATACATAGTATGTTGGTTTGAATGTTATTACATATTTTGGCTTTTTCTGTTAAAATGTGTAATTTTATGTGGATTAATATTTGATTGATAATTTAATGTTTCAGTGTCCTACAAATATTAAGCACTCTACAGAGAGCTCTGAATCCTTATGTATGTAATCCTTACATAGTAAATAGATTTTTAATACCTTCCAAACTAAGTTATGATAATACTTTGAAGAATTACTAATAAGCTAGCTCTCCAACCAGACAGACATATCTTTAGCTAAGGAAAGAAAATGGGAATAGAGGTTGTTATAATGATTAATTTGATACCTTCTAAGGAAGATAAGCAAAAGATAAATGAGATTATAAGATACAGATGTATTAGAAGTATCTTCCAAAATAATTAGGTATGATATAGGGGGTTAGTGGAAAGAAAGTTGGTCTTAGAGGCATGAAAGCCTGAGTTCAGCTGACACTTACTAGTTATTGAACCTGGACAAGTGATCATTTCTCAGCATCTCAGGCAACTCCAAGATAGTAAATTACAGAGAAGATGCCAATCTGTTCTGGTGGAGGGATTTTCCTCCCTGGGAGATCCCTATACCAATAAAACCAGAGGTCTGGTCCTACCCCATACAATTAGGAATAAGGAAATGGAAAAGAACAGAAACAAGTAACAGTCTATAAGTGACCCAGAAAGGGAATATAGGGAAGTAGCTTAAAGAGACTGAGCAGTAAATGAATAATGAATACTACAAAGAAAGGCAAAAATTTTATGTATGTTTATGGAGAAATATACACATATATGTGTGTATATATACATATATATGTAGATCATGTGTAAACAAAACAAATCCCCCCTTCAAATTGGGATGCCACATATAAGAAAAATTAAGCAGACAGGAAAGGCAATAAACTATAAGTTCTCCCCATTAAATTGTTATATGACTGAAAAAGTTGCCATAAATCTATAAAATCAAAGAAGTAACACACCTTACAGAAATCTTTCAAATACCAAAAAAAAAAAAAAAGAATATACCTGAGACACACAATTCTCTTAAGAAGAAAAAAACCACTATGTAAATAAATATGGGTCTCATTAACGTTAAAATTAGAAATGGAATATTTATTTTCTATTTCAGGACTGGCACTTAAAATCATTATTGAAATGTAAAAATTGACTTACCTTCCTTTCCTTAGTAAGATGTTGCCACAACGGAAGATATTTTCATAAGAATGTGTTTCTGAGTCACTGAAATTAACAACTGTTCAAAAAGAGAAGAAACAAAGGAAGAAAGTTATCTGTAGAACCATATTTTCTATTTTACAAATACATGTCAAAATTGAAACTATGGCTTCAAAGAGAAAACATAGCATCTTATGGCCCCCTTCTAAAGAGCTCTTGACATAATGTATGTAAATCACTAGGATTATTATTACTGTTATTAATCATCATCATCATAGCTGAAACCACAGACTGAAATAAAATTGTATGGAATCTTGTAAGTCATATAAAACAAGCTCTTCTCAGGCTTCAAAACCCTGGAAGGATATTTTCTTTATTGGAAAACAGACTTTCAGAATCTTTTCAAATTACAGAAATTATCTAGAGAAAGAAGAACCTATTCTCTTTCTCATGCAACAAAAAAAGTTTATCTAAAACAAAGCCCAACATGAGGCTTCATCAAGGCAGGCTCCACAATGAGGGTTCAACAAATTCAGGTGGCTATAAGGACAGAAAGTATGTTTCAGGCTAGAATACATCCTCATCTGGAATTCAACTACCACACAACTGCAGCAATCAGCCAAGCTTAGCAAATTAAAATAAGAGTAATTTTGACAGATTATCTTCTATAAATATTCAAATATGGGTGTTTGTGTGCAGGCATGGAGTTCTATATGCCAATCAAAATCCTTTGTTCAAGATACCAAAATCTAGTTTCTTCACCTTTTCTGGGAATTCCCTAAATTTTCAACTTTCCTTATTTTAAACTACTGAACCCCAGCTGACTTTCTATATATTAAGATGTTACACTGAAGATTAGGATTTATTAAAACTAGAGCTACTAAGTGATTGGAACATGTAGAATTCTAGGTTAATAAGGTAGGTACCAAAAAACAAACCATATCTGAGTAAGGGGCAACTAGGTGGCACAGTGAAGAGTGCCAGGGTTGGAGTTAGGAAGATCTGGGTTCAGACACAGCCTACCTGTGTGATCCTGGCCAAATCACTTAACCACATTTGCCTAACCTGTGCCCATCTATCTTAAAAGTTGTTACTAAGATATGAAGAAAAAGTTTAATTTTTTAAAGTATACTTTTGTATATTTCAAAAGCTGAAAAAAGTGACATTTGTTATTTGTATAATGAAATGTCAGTGCCCTATGTTAAAGTAAAGAAATCAAAAAGTTCAAAAAAACTATTTACTTCATAAATAAGGATTTTGTTGGGGGTTCCAATAGATAACCATTTTTTAGTTTTCTTTATGAAAGCTTCTTGAGGCTTAATTATGTGTATTACTTATCACTTAATGAAACTCAATATGACTTTAGAAGTCAAGTTAAATGTTCCTTAAAGCATACAAATAATTAGCTTCTGAATGTATTAGAAAGATAAAGTCTCTCCATTTACTGATTTGCCAATTGTTCATCCTCCAAGCTCTAGCTAAGTCTTCCCAGAAAATGGAGTCTACTGACCCCCAAGGAGAGCATATTTCAGAAGGTCTATGAACTTGGATGGGCAAAAAAGACATCTTTATTTCCACTTAATTGGCTTTCTTTGTAATCCTGTATACTTTATTTTAAGTATTTTAAAACAGCATTCTGAGAAGGGATCTTTAGGCTTCCCTAGACAAAGGGCTTCAGAAAAAAAGATTAAAAATCCCTGAACTACAGATAAGAAAAATTAAGTGAGATCTTTGAAAAAAGTTTAGCACAGTGCCTGGAATATAGTAAGCACTTAATAAATGCCTATTTCCTTTCTTCCTTTAAAAAAAAAGACTCAATTCACCTATAAGAAAAAAGGAAGCAATGGGGCTGCTTGTGCTTAAATCTGGAAGAATGGAAGAGTAATCTGCACTGTCAGTTTTGTTATCCTATTTGGCCAGAGAGATGAGGAATACAATAATAGTACCACTGGAGAATGGGAGAATGAGAATGTATAACAATGTCCAGAATCCTTCTCCATATTAAGTTTGAAAGAAATCCTACCACCACCTCTGTTCACTCCAATGCCTTCTATAATCCAAAGAGCATCAAAGCCAGCCTAAGGGAGATATTAGTTATTTGATTCCTTCTTGATTCCCTTCCTGCTTCATAATCCCTTCCAACCTGTGGCACTGTTCCTAAAAAGTCTTGTTAAGATATTACCTATAATTAACTAATTGGTGCTCCTATGATTAATTTTTCTTTTGGGGAAGGCAGGGGGAGGCCAGACCTATGTTTTCTCTCTTGTGTTGAACTTGTGATAGATCTATTACCACTAGTCTAAAATTTGTCTAAAACTTATAGTATTAGTTCCCTAGGGTGAAAAATGAAATTTCTTGCCCCAGATCAAGTATACAGCATGGTTCAGACTTAGAACTGGAACTCAGATCTTCCAGACTTCAAGGTTCTAGGCAAGGTCTCAGAAATTTGTAAGTCAAAGCCAGGAAGCTGCCTCTCATCTTCATTCTTTTTAATATATTTTTAAACCCTTAACTTCTGTGTATTAGTTCCTTGGTGGAAGAGTGGTAAGGGTAGGCAATGGGGGTCAAGTGACTTGCCCAGGGTCATAGAGCTGGGAAGTGTCTGAGGACAGATTTGAATCTAGGACCTCCCGTCTCTAGGCCTGGCTCTCAATCCACTGAGCTACCCAGCTGCCCCTCTCATCTTCATTTGAAAAGGGAAATCTTGAAGCCTAAAAATACTTCAAGAGTCAAACCAATGATTCCAAAAATTGTAATATTCCAAAGGTCATAACAGTCTGTGACGGACAATTTCAGAAGAAAGGCCCTGTCTGATACCTCTAAGAACTTAAAAAGATAGTGGGAATAAAAAGGTTTATACACAAAGCACTATATACACAAAGCACTATAAGAATGTAATGTTGCTAGCTAGTATTTATTTTTTGCAAAGCACTTATAAATATTATCTCCTTTGATCCTCCCATAAGAAGCAGATGTTATTATTATTCTCATTTTATAGATGAAGAAATAGCAGTGGACAGAGATAAAGTTATATTGCCCAGGGTTACACAACCAGGAAGTATCAATTTCTGGTTTTGAACTCAAGTTGTCTTAACTTCAAGTTCAGTTGATATGAGGCATATAGTATTTAAAGAACTCCCAAAAAAGTTCAAAGGCAGGGGAAATTTAAATGTCTACTGGCTGGAATGATTAGGGAAGGTTGTTTTTCCTTTCATTTTGTTTTTAATGGTAAGATATGAACTGGGCCTTTAAAGGATGGGTAATGTTTTGATACCAAGAGATCAGAAACTCCCATGAACTTTCAAGGAACCATATGCACATGATTTCAATTTTGCCGCTACTGAGATGAGCCCTAATCAGGCAAAATGAAGCAGTAACTATGAAAAGGACTACCTTGTTATTTGGACATTAAGAGGAAATGAAAAGCTCTACTGAAAATGATGACAGATCCCACCATTAAAGGATGTTTACACAAGCCTGTGAAGCTAATGAAATGAAATATAAATGAGTTAGTTTGTCCTGCTTCGTGATTCTCATGGAGAACCAACTTCACAAAACAGATCCTACCAGAGCATATCAATCAGTACAAACTTTGTTTTGTCCCTCTGAGACTCCTTACAGCTGAAAAAAATTTTTAAATGAACATATGATTCTACCTATTAAGAAATATGTACTTGGCTCAGTTTTATTGTTTTGGGGGAGTTGTAGTTTGTTTTTTTCAATGACAAAAATACACAAACATCTCAAAGGGGGTTAGGTAACTTCTCTAAAAGTTTGTCTTCAGTTTGCTGTTTTAAAATTTGCAAAGAAAAGCAATTTTTGTCCAGGAAAAAATACAGGAGAGAAAACAAATAGTAAGAAACACATTCTAGCTTAATTCCGAAGCATTTCCTCCATGCAAAGCATTGAATCTAAAGGGCTGGGAGAGCGAACATGAACAAGATCCAGTCAGTGTCTTTATGAATTTTACATTCCAGCAAAAAAGATGCATCATATATAAGTAACAATTAGGATAGAAAGGGAGGGCAGAACTAGAATATGAAATTTCTTGAATACTAGACTAAGTAGCAACTTTACCAAGTGTTTTTTAAAAAAGAGGGAACAGCTAAACACCTGGAATGCCAGGAACAACAGAGTACCTGGCACATAGTTGGCCACCTAAAAAAGTTGACAAGTAACTGGCACATAGTTGGCCACCAAATAAAGTTGATAGATTGAAAGATGTGACCAGATCTGGGCATAAAAAAAACTTACATAATTTTTGTCCAGAAAAAAAAAATCACACTGATTTTTTTTATTTAGATAAACATCACACGAAACTTAAAATCTGAAGGAGAAAATAAACAAGAGAATTCCCCATATACTAGGAATCCCAATAAGGTCCAAGATTTCATGAAAATGACCTGAGACCATCAGAGGTAGGAAAGGCACATACATCCTTGGCTCTCCCTGAGTCACTGAATCAACTCTTTAGTAACAAAGTTACTGGGATGTCATTGCACAGAATCAAGTTAAAAATAACCTTGACCAAACTGAGACCTATTTCAAATATGTGATAATACCCAATGAGTAAAAATACAAAGTATCCCCTGCAACTATTAATAATATCCCAACAAAACAGGGATTGCATAAGAAGGCACAAGTATCTCCACAAAAGACCTGAGGGGTCAGTATAGGGCACAAACTGAGTCCTCTATAAACAAAAGAGAATACTAAGACTAATTAATATATATATACATATATATATATAAGACTACATATCCAGGGCATATATATCCCACCAAAAAGATTACTCTTTATTGTAAAATATGTAGAATATTACAAAGCAAGACAAGAGAAGTAATACTTTTGTTTAAAATTGCATAACTTAAGAATTTAGAGGTGGAAGGGGCTATTATAAGATTATCACTGGTGCAGGTCCAATTATATTTAAATTTAAGACCAAAATTTTATTTCTTTTTTAATATCCACATTTTCAAGAAAGGCATGGATAAATAAGGAAAGGTCAAGATCAAGAGTGACCAGGATTAAAGAGATCAAAAGCCAGCAAAATTAAAGTAATTAGGATTACTTAACCTATTTAAAAAAACTGAACAATTTAATGCCTATATTCAGATGAGAAAGATGCTGACCCAGTGTGCTCTATTTCTACACAGAAAATGAGTTTAAGATGAAAAACAAAATGTAGAAATATATAAAAAAAATTATTGGCCATAAAGGTGATTAAACACTTGCTAATTCTTTTACATAATTTAAAGATCTCCTATGTCTTTGAAAAAAAACAACACTGTTCCATATTGGCATCTTGGCTTATTCTAGCTAGAAAATTACTTGCTTCTTTGGATTCCCCTGCAGTTTCAATTAGCTGATTTTCACTTTTAAAAGCCATTGTCAGAATTTACTAAAGTAGCATACAACCTCAGTGGGAGTGGGTAGAATGATCATTACAAAATGAATCTCAAAACAGTTTGGAAATCATTCAAAAAGAAAGACATAATTATCAATAAAGAAAATGACATAAAGAAAAAATTGAGGTAGAGAGGGATTGGGGGTTTCCTGACCAAAATTTAAAAAGCAGAGAGTATGTAGGCAAGACTTCGGCAACCACTCCACTACTGGTCCAAAATGTCTAGGAGTCACAAGTTAGGACCACAGTGACAGTGACATATCATAATCCCAAGGTACTTCTTAAATTTCTGGGTTATGAATTTTTAAAGTACTGAATGATGTGAAAAGGAAACTATAAAACACCACATTTGTTTCTTTTTTTAATGTCTCCAAGTCTTTTATGAATTTTAACAGTTTAATTCTTCCCAAGAGTTCTTCATTTTCCTTGCCTCATTTTACTATTATTATCCCCAATTTATAGACAGGGAAAAAAAAACTTTTAAAAACCAGAAAGATGAACGATTTTTTATCAAGGTGACAGAACCAACTCCCTATTCATCTGTTGTACTCTCCTTCTTCCAGTATCAATTATCCCCTTCCTCCCCATTCGCCAGTCATAAATCTATACTCTTCTGTTATTAGAGACTTGGGAATTCCAATCCCAATCAGATCTAAATGTTGTTTCTGAAAATCTTGAGACAGATATCAAATGGAACTGTCAGACAGTGGTTGCCTGTTACAGGCCTACACTAGAGATTTCAATAATTCATGTGAATTCAGAATAGCATGAAACAACAAAGTTCTTAGAGAAAAAGAGCATCATTGTACTTGGAAAATAAACTGAGTTTAAAATATGCAGAATTACATCCTCTACATATTTCAGAGTAGAGAAACAATTACAACAGTATTTTATCTGCACACAATCCAAGCATGCTTCTTTTGAAAGTAACCAAGCTGCAATACCTTTCATGAATTTGGAAAAAGGATCTAGGGACCCTGTTTCTTAGGAAGCTTGTAAATTTTTAGATATTTAAAGGCAGCTGCTTAACTTTTCATAGTTTCTAAAGTATATTAAGATGCTGCACAGAATATTGGGCTAAAGACAACAAGGCTTCTAGGGAGAGTGCAGAAGCTAGAGTGCTGGACCAGAGGAGGGGAAAGGAGACAGAAAGACACGAGTTCAAATTCTAGCCATCTGACTCTGGATAAATCACTTAACTTCCGTCTGTCTCAGTTTCACCATCTATAAAATGGAAAGGATAATAGCACCCAAATCCCATGGTTGTTGTAAGAATAAAATGAGCTAATATTTGTAAAGTATTCTGAAAACATTAAAGCACTATATAAACTCTAACTGTTGTTATAGACAGACTGTGTAAATTTTCATTTTATAAATATACCATTCCACAAGCTGAATCTGGATTACTTATTTCCATCTTTCTAACTAATAAACTAAAACAGAAAGTTTGGTTTTTTTAAGTAGCCTACATGAAACAATGTATGGATAAAAATTCAAATTAAAAAGAAAACACAAAAAGATACATAGCTCCCATCTTCCTTGACTGATATTACCACCCCTGAGTTTTAGTTATAATTCTTCTATTAAATGTAACTCTTTTATAAATGATATCAATAAAATGTCCAAAACTAACTGCAAATTTCATTCATTATTAAAGTAACCTCTCTGTTAATTATAGAGACAGGGACTGGACCTATGATTTCATAAGCAAAGAGAACTTCCAGGTGAGGAAACTCCTTATACTAATATGGGTTAGCATCTCCTCAGCAATTTATAGTATAGAGTTGAGAACTGAGAGGTTAAAAGATTTTTCCAGGATCACACATCCAGTATCTCAACACATTTGAACCCAGGTCTTCCTGGCTTTGAGACTAGCTTTCTAGTTACAGTATAACACTGTATCTCCTTAATTGTTGGACAATTTTTCATTTCATAGGGCAGGTGAGTTATGTAGTGGCTAGAGCACTGGGCTTGAAGTCAGGAAGACCTGAGTTCAAATCAGCCTCAAAAATTTACTGGCCATAACTGTAGGCAATTCCCTTTACCTGTTTGGCACAGTTTCCTCAACTGTCAAATGAGGATTAACAACAGCACCTACTACTCAGGATTGTTGTAAGGATCAAATGAGACATATTTGTAAGGCATTTAGAAAAGGAAATTCCATTTAAAATAACTGTAGGCAATACAAAATACCCATGGGTATATTTATCAACACAAACCCAGCAACTATATGAACACAATTACAAAACTCTTTGAACAAATAGTCAGACCCAACCAACCTAAAAAAATATGAATTGCTCACAGATAGGCTGGGCCAATATAACAAAAAATGACAAATCTACCTAAATTGATTCACCCATTCAGTGCCAAATCAAACTACTCAAAAATTATTTCCAAGAATGGGAAAAAAGAATAACAAATTCAGACCAAAGAACAAAATGTCAAGAATATCAAGGAAATTAATTTTGAAAATAGATTAAGGAAGGAGGCTTAGCCATTTCATATTATACTATAAAGAGGTAGTCATCAAAACAATTTGACACGGGCTAAGAAACAAAGTTCTGGATCAATGGATTAGGTTAGGAAATCAATACACAGTGGTTAGTGACCATAATAACCTAGTGTTCAAAAAACCCAAGCTGTTTCGGGAAGAACTCACTATTTGACAAAAACTGCTGGGAAAATTGGAAAGCAATATGACAGAAACTAGGCAAAAACCAACATCTCATACCATACACCAAGGTAAAGTCAAACTGGATATTTGATCTAGAAATAAAAGATGATTCCTTACACAAATAAGAGGGGCATGGAACACTTTACTTCTCAGATTTGTGGATAAGGAAAGAATTTATGATCAGACAAGGCATAGAGAACATTACAAAAAAAATTAAACACAATTTTGATTACATCAAATCAAAAGGGTTTTGCACAAACAAAACCAATGCAACCAATATTAGAAGGGAAACATCAAACTGGGGAGGAAATTTATAGCAAATGCCTCTAATTTCTCAAATATATAGAGAAATGAGTCAAATAAGAATACAAAGCATTCTACAATTGAAAAATGGTAAAAGAATATGAACAGGCAGTTCTCAGATGAATAAATTGAAACTATCTATGGTGATATTAAAAAAATGCTCCAAATCACTATTGATTAAAGAAATGCAAATTTAAACAACTCTAAGATACGACTTCACACCTATCAGATTGGCTAATATGACCAAAAAGGAAAATGATAATTATTGGAGGAGATGTGGGAAAATTGGCACACTAATACACTGTCGGTGTAACCATGAACTGATACAACTAAACTGGAGAACAATATGGAACCACACCCAAAAGGGCATAAAACTATGCATATCCTTTGACCCAGTAATACCACTACTGGGTCAGTAGCCCAAAGAATCAGAGACGGGGGGAAATGCACAAAAATATGTTTAGAAGCTCTCTTTATAGTGGCAAAGAATTGGAAACTGAGGAGGTGTCCATCAGTTGAGAAATGGATAAAGAAATTGCAGTATATTGTATAATACCATTGCTCCATAAGAAATGAAGAGGATGAATTCAGAAAAACATGAAAAGATTTATATGAAATGATAAAAAGTAACTAAGCAGAACCAGAAGAACACTGTATACAGTAATAGAAATATTGTATGATGATCAATTGTGAAGGACTAAACTATTATCAGCAAAACAAAGTCCCAAGATAACGGAAGGGATTTGTGATAAAATACGCTATCCACAGCCAAAGAAGAAACTGTTGAAATCTGAGTGAAGATCAAAGCACTCTTTCATTTTTTTCCTTCATGAATTTTTCATTGTATGGGTAATATGTGTCTTCTGTCATGGCACAAAGAATATGGAAATATGTACTGTATGAAAGCACTGGCATAAACTAAAAATAATTAAATTTTTTAAAAGTATTTAGTACAGTGTCCACAATATAGTAGGCACTTAACAAATGCTTCTCTTCCCCTTTACTTCTACTTCTTTTCATCCATGTCACTACCAACTGTTACTATATTTATATATTACCAGTACACTTCCCGTATCACTAACCTATTTCATTTATGAAACATACCTTAATTTTAACACCAATTCCAGTAAAACAAAATTAGAATATTAAAATAAAAAACCTAATTATATACCAAAAAAAGGATAAATTTATCCATTTTTAATCATCCATGCTATTCCCTTTCCACAACATAGTTAATTCAGTGCTATTCATATAATGTACCTTTGAAAACATTAAAAAAGAAAACATAACATTTGAGATTATGACCAATGAACAATTTTTAAAATGTAGAACTGTTTTTCAGTCATGGGGAAGAAGAAGAAATGGGGCTTCACAGGGAAACTGATACATTTTTATGATGAAGAGTCAACAATCTGATATTTCTACTGACATGATTTACTTCAACATGTCATCTTCTTTTCCAGCCTTCTAATGATTGCCAGAATAGAAATTTATGAGTAGGAAGTTTAGAGGTAGGATTGTTATAAATAATTTAGTCCAACCTCATCATGTTACAGATGAAGAAACTGAGATAGAAAGTGGGATGATAAATTTATCTATTCTTATATTGCTAGTCACTGACCCCACCAGGACCAGAATCTCAAGACTACTGACATCTAGCTACCATGAATATTATAACAGAGGCATAAATGTACAACATATATTTGTTACACAAGGGTCTACAATATATCATTACTAAAATAATAAATTATATAAAATTTGGCCCCAAACCTCAATTTATTACCTTCCTCCTAAGCATGTTTCATCCACTCTTTCACACCCAGAATTTTTATTTTTACCCAGAATCAAAACCTCACATGTAACCTTGATTTTTTTACTCCTATGTCAAAACTCATAACCATAAAGTTTCTACTTACAGTTGAATCTGCCTTGGCAATATCTCACACATTCTATCTCTCACTTTTGACTTAAACACTGACACTGTGATAGTTCAGGCCCTGATAAGTTTAGACTACTATAAGAATCTCCTAATTGGTCTGATTTCTTGCTTCCTCCTTCCCCAATAACAGTGTCAACATAATGCAACGTACAATTTGCGATCTAAGCTCCCCTGCTCAAAAATCTTGAGGAATTCCCCAAAGAATCTAATTCTTATTATCATTCAAAACTGGATGCAACCTACATTTTCAGCCTTATTTCAAACATGCTGTGTTCCAACCAAACCAAACTTATTAATGATGGATGGCCTGCTATCTGTATCCATGCATTAATGCAGACTTTCTCTTCTTGCTTATCATCCATCCTTTTATTTGGAACATGTACCTTTGCTCCTGTTATGTTTCTAACTTCCTTATAAGCAGGCACAAAAAGTTATTTATGGGCTATAGAACTTTGATGTACTATGAAGACCACTGGCTGTAGAGTTAGAAAATATAAGTTACTATTCTGCCTTTCTTACTATTGTTTAGCTGAATTCACTGTGTATGACCTTAGGAATCTTAAAACCTTAAAACATCCCTAATCACAACTTTCTCATAAGCAAAATGGATATAACAAGATATCCACTCTCCCTAGAGAGAGCTTGGAGTCAGATATTTGAGATTTTATATCCTGCATCAGCCTCTGGCTCAAACACTTGGTAGTTCCACAACCCTGAACAATCACATAACTATCCTTAGTTTCAGTCACCTCTTATGTAAAATAGGGGAAACAGGGTACTAAATGAGAAACTATGTAAATTGTTTTGTAAACCTTAAGATGTTATGTAAATGTAAAGTATTATTACCACCACAGAAACTACTACCAAAATAGCTTATCACCAGTAAAAGTGAAACTGGGTTCTTAAGTCTGTGCTCAAAAGTCAAATGTTGTTTGGCTAAGTTAAATTACAGAATCATAGCATTTGAAAGACAATGGGTTAAGTCCATGTGCAATAGGAATCCCCAGTATAACATCAGAAAAAGATAGCTCATGTTATAAATCAACAATTCTAATTGTTACAAAGTTTTTCCTGGCCTTAAACCTCAAGTTTGCCTCATTGTAACTGCCACTCATTGCTTTCTTGGACCTGATTGCCAAGGCCAGAACTCTAATCTCTCTTCAACATAACAACCAGATAGTCTCCTCTTTTGTAGACTAAAACATATCCATTTTCTTCAACCCATCTTGCATATGACATGAAATACAGGCCCTTTACCAACTTGGCTACCTTTCTTTGGACCCTCTTCCATTCATCAAGGTTTTCTGGAGCCCAGAATTATTCATAATATTCCAGGATAAGTCCCTGAGGACAAAGTACAGTGGGACCATCAGCTCTCAATTTTTGGAAACTATGCCTCTCTTTCATACACTGCAATAATGTATTAGTTTCTTTGGTTGCCACATAAAATCGCCTGCATTCCACTAAAACTCCCAAATATTTTTCAGAACTGTTGGAGAACTGGACCTCCTCCAACTTGTATTTGTGAAAATGATTTTTGTATCAAAATATGAGTATGCAATTAGAAAACTAAATAACATTTTATTAGATTAAATCCAATAATCTAGCCTATTAATCAATCAAAACTACTTAGAAAGCACCTTCTATGTGTAGACACCATGCTAGGTTTTGGGTACACAAAGAATGAAATAGATGGGCCAAGATGGCAGACTACAGGCAGCAATTTGGCTGAATTCTATTATGTTATAAGAAATGACAAGCAGGATGTTTTCAGAAAAACCTAGAAAGATCAATATGAACTGACGCAAAGTAAAGTGAGCAGAACCTGGAGAACATAGTACATCATAACACCAATACTGTATTTGATCAACTGTGAAAGCCTTACCTATTCTCAGCAATACAATGATCTATCACAATTCTGAAGAACTTATGATGAAAAATGATCTTCACCTCCAAAGAAAAACTAAAAGTATGATTGCAGTTTGAAATATAATTTTTTTCACTTTATTTTTTTTTTTGCTTTTCTGTAGCATGTTTACTGTGGAAATATATTTTGCATGATTTCACATGTACAATTGATATCACAATTCTTGCCCTTTCAATGGTTGAGGGAAAGATGAAAAGAAGGAAGAAAATTCAGGACTCAATTTTTTTAAATGAATGTTTAAAATAATACATTTTAAAAGGTTAAAAAAGAATACAACAGTATCTTCTCAAAAACCTCATATTCAATGGGGGAGGGGAACAGAACAAAATATACATATTAAAGTATATATAGACTATAAATAGAAGGTAAGGCACCACGAATTAAGTGAAGGAGTATTAGAAATAGCTTCTTATAGATAGTGGTGATTGAGCGTCATATTGATGGAAAAGAGATTCTGTGAGATACAGGTGAAGAGGAAATACATTCCACATGGGGGGCAATGAAAGATGACATGCTGTGTTTTAGGCAGATGCTTTAGGATCTAGTCATCCGGTATATTTTAACTATCCCTCTCAACTTTGTGTCATCTGCAAATTTGGCAAGCATTCCATCTATGCCTTTATTCAAGTCAATGACAAAGACGTTAAATAGCATTAGATCAAGGATGAATCCCTGGAAATCTCCTGCCATGTTGACAATGAACTAGTAACAATGGACATTTGATCATTTGTGAATCCATCTAATTACATCATCCCTATATCTCCATCTTGTAAACAATACATAAGTCTAGTAAGCTTTGTTTGCTAAGATCTAGGTAAATTATATCTACAGGATCCCCATTGGTTGAGTAATCCTGTCAAAAAAAGACATGAGATTAATCTGGCATGATCTGTTCTTAATGAAGCCCTGTTGGCTCTTTTTAATCACTGTTTCCCTTTCTAAATTGTTTGGTGAAGGGTTTCAGTTATAATGAATTATGAAGATATTGAAGATGTATTAAAAAGCTGACTCTGATAGAGCAAAGTGCTCATAAACCAGACTTATGGATATATTTCTAATATTTCACATGATTGACTTTTGAATCCTTAAATTGGTTGGGTCTTAAATTTTGTGGAACTTAAAAATCAAACCTCTACTGTTATCTGCAGCCTGAAAGCTAGCAGGCAAATTCTAAAGGTCCTTTGTAATGTCAAAGACTGACCCTTGTATTTGTATAAGATAGTGCCAGTGTGCCCAAAAAGAGAAGATTTCACATGAGTTTCTTTCCTGGGCAACTGGCCGTACTATTGTGTTACCATCTGTTCCTTTTGGTTGTCATTATTATGTTATAACTTTTGATGTGCCGCTTGTTTGATTGACAACCCCCATTCCTGCAATCCTCAATAAAATCAGTTCCGCTCACTCACTCTCTCTCTGACCATCTGAGAAGAACCTGACAGGCTGACCTGACGCTGATGTTCTCTGTGCCTCTTTCTGTGTTTCTTATATCTATGTCCTTTCTCCCTAAATCTTTAACTCTTCCACCAATATTTTCCCACTCCTGGCTTCCCTTCTAGGTGCTTAGATCCATGCAAGAAGATCATGAAGTGGCTGGACCACTTCATTCAGCAACCACTTTTTTTAATGACCCATTCTAGAATTTTCCCAGGAATACTAGTCAAGCTCACTTGACTACATATTGCAGACTCTATTCTCTTCCCTTTCTTCAAAACTAGGACAACAGGCTGTTTCTAACTTTGTGGTCCCTCTCCCATTTTCCAGATTACTTCTGTTTCTCCCTCCATTGACCTTAATAAGTGTACCTTCTCAATATGAAATACTACACACCAACCCTTTATTCATCTTGTTTCCTTTAAATAAGACATACTTATCCAAAGCTATGGAAGCCATGAGTTGCATCCCACTAGGACTTAATAATACTTCAAAGGTCAAATTTACCTCCTTATATTAGTTCCATCTCTCAGCTCCAAGCATTTTCTCGGGCTATTCCCCAGGCTGAGAGCATGCTTCTTCCTCCGCAACTATTGTCCTCCTTGACTTCCTAAGTCCCAACCAAAATCCAACCAACCTTCTAAAGGAAGCATTTCTCAACCCCTCTTAAGTGCAGTACATTCTTTTTGTTAATATTTCCTTTGTTTTATTTTTATACACATACACTCCATAAACACAAGAACATGATACCTAAAGCAGAAACTTGAAGTATGGACAGTACCTAAATGCAATGAACACAGAGGATATGGATTGAGGAAAACCAGCCTCAGAAAATAAAATATTCCTGCCATTGATGACAAGTATATGGAGCCTGGCTATTTTTATTTTGTCCTGGGTCAGAGCTAGCAAAATTCACATATACTCATAAGAGGATAAAAAATTGTCTAGTATAGTGCTGCATAATGTATTATACAAAATCTGGCCTTTGAGATGCCATCAGAGTATAAATGGTACAATAGCCAACAGAATTGCACAAGGAGTTTACAACTGAATGGAGAACACAACATACACATAAATGCATGCACATAATTACATAAAAAGAAGATGAAAGGCTGGAGGAAGGTGATCCTTAAGCTAAACATCAAAGGAAGCCAAGGATTCTATAGAGGTGGGTGTGATGGGGAAGAGCATTCCAGTAACTGCAGACAAAAAGCACAAAGGAATAAATATAAGAAAAGGAGTTTCATGAGTGGGGAACAGTAAATAGGTCAATATGGCAGAACTGTAGAGTATATAGGAAGAATTAAAAAACAGGAAGAGATCAAGTTGTAAAATCCTTTAAATGCCAAAGAGATTCTAGAAAACCTAATAGATTTATGATACCTTTCCCATGAGGTCACTAAAAATCTTTATATTTCAGCATCATATGGCAATTGGGTGGGGGGGATGATGACCATGTATTAGGTATTAAAATGCAAATAAATGTCAAATAGTTTCATGAGTATGGCTATCTTAGATAAGCTATTGGTTATGGGTTAAAAGAGCCTTTAGAGCAATGGGTTATCATATAATGAAAGTCTAGACTCATGTCCTCTTATAGCTTAAGAGAGATCTATTTTTAGGTGTGTAGTTCTAAATCAACAACTATAAATCAGGATCCTTAAAGTGTCTATTCTCAATCTTAGCAAGAGTTTGCCACTTTGATCCCATAGGATGTTTCTATTCAGTGTTACAAAGCAAGACCTATTAGGATAAATTACTAGATAACAATTAATGAAAATATTAGGTATTAATAATGTATTTGATACAAGTTAACACATTTATAAGATTATAAGTAAAAGTCTTACACTTGGGTTTATAGTTAAGAGTTTGCTGGAAAAGTTATGAGAGTTTTAGCAGACTGCATACTCAATATCTGTCAGCAGTAGAATGTGACACCCCAAAAAGCTATAATGTTCTTGGGCTGCATTAACAGTATAGGATTTAAATTAATATCCAACACTCCAAGAATTATATTTTATAAAGTTTATTAATAATCACTTGAAGTAGAAGGAATAAAAAGGAAACAGAAGTTTAAAAAAAAACCTAATCATCTAACAAAATTAAGACCACATGAGCAAAATCTCTCCTTACTCTCACCTCACACTACCTCCACCAAACCCAAACACAGGAAGAGTGAGAGAGAGGTGGAGCTACACAAAACTTATATCCTCCCTACATCCACACATAGTGTGAGAAGGAAAGTAGGATGCTGGGAATTGAAGTCCAGGGGAGCAGATTCTAATTACACAATCCCCCCTATGATTCCCATGGGAAACAAGCACATAAAAATCTCCCAGATTTCCTAGTTTCCCCATGGAATCAGTACACATAACCAACTTATATCTCTAAAGATCTTCAAAGAGAGGTACATACAATATTGCACTTTCTAAGAGGAAATTACAATAATTGAGGGATATAAAAGAGAAAGAGAACAAAACTAATGATTACTAGGCACACTGACAAAAAAGCTATTGAGGGGGCAGTCCCCTCTGGCATAAGAGTTTACATTCAAAATAAATGCGTTCAATACCCCCACATTTAAATTTCACTGCATCCCAAAGTTCATTCTGGATCCTTTGGTGCAGTGTGAGGTTTCTGCAAGCATCTCCATGGTGCCTTCTTACAAACAGTTCACTTTCTGGATTCAGGGAAGAAGCAAGTTTCTTATCCTAAAACTACTCTCAAACAAGAAAAATTTTTATAAATCTAGAATTTTGAGGCTCAACTTCTGGAAATAATGAAGTATTTTGCCCTTGTCAGACCACAAATGCTGTATCATATTCCATTTCAGATAATATAGTTAA
The DNA here is from genome assembly GCF_016433145.1 of Gracilinanus agilis. Taxonomy (NCBI): domain Eukaryota; kingdom Metazoa; phylum Chordata; class Mammalia; order Didelphimorphia; family Didelphidae; genus Gracilinanus; species Gracilinanus agilis. The sequence continues at coordinate 461,313,548 of NC_058131.1, forward strand.
GAGGAAGGCAAATCATGGACAGTAAAAGGCCTTGAGCCTATGTGATATTGGAATCCTTTGAAGGGACTGGTGGTCTTTAAAAGACTAGTATGTGACAGTTGCATTTATGTATTTGAAAATCTATCATATGAAATACAAATTGGATTTGTTCTGTTCAGCCCAAAAGGGTAGAAGTTACAAAGAGGTAAATTTAGTTTTATGTTAGGAAACACTCCTACCAATTAGTCATCAAAAATTGAAGGTCTTCGGAAGTAGTGGATTCTTTCTTATTGGCTTCAAAGAGAAGCTAGAGGATCTCTTGTTGGGTATGATATAGCATGATTCCTTTTGAGTATAAATTGGACTAGCTAGATAATGAGATCCCATTTAATTCTGAAATTCTGCAACATGGTAAAAGCTTAGCTTTAGAAAGGACCTCTTCTAATTTCACATTCACTGATGAAAACCCTTTCTTAGAGGATAGCTGGCAGCTGAGTGTCTAATATCATTCTGGTTACTTCTAGCTATGGGAACCCAAGTACATGATAACAATGTCAATTGCTCAGTTGGAGTTTGTTAGAACTACTGTCTACTGAACTACAAGCCATTTCTCTATAACTTCTACCCATTAGTCTGAGGTCTGTATGTTTAAATTTTAAGTTTAAAGGGAAATTTTCAGAAATGATTTCCTTCACCCCATTATTAACAAATGGATCTAAAGAAGAATTATAGAATTTCACAGTAAGAAGGGCTTCAGAAATACCTAGCCCAATCTAGATCTCAAAAAGAATTTCCTTATAACATATCTGACAAACAGACACAGTCAATACATTTCAGCAGAGACCTAAATCCTGGTTTCCCAAAGAGGAAGAATTTGCTAACTCATCTAGCAGTCTATTCTACTTCTAGCTAATTCTACCTGCTATTAATATTTTATTATTGCTGCTGTGGTAGTATGTCCTTCTATAACAAATATGTAAAGGGAAATATGAGAAGGTTATGCAAGAAAGTACATGATTTGCTTATATATTTAAACACTAAGGAGCACAATGACATGCTGGACTTAAGAGTCAGGAAAACCTGAATTCAAACCTGGCCTCAGACAGGTACTAGCTGGTTTATCCTGGGCAAGTCTCTGTCAACCTCAGTTACCTCCCCATTTATAAAATGAGGATAATAAAAGAACCCACTTCAAGGTTAAAATGAGATAATAATTGTAAAGAGGTTTAAATTTTAAAGCACAACATAAATAATAACTTGTATTACAATTATAGTTATTTTATAATAATTGTAAAATTCACTGTTCATTTAATTAAATTTTTACTTTCAATTTTGTAAAATTAAAGAATTCGAATATCCACAATATTTTTGTAAAAAATGAATCTTCCATTGAGAGAGGTTAGGTTAAAAAAAATAAACTCTGAATTGTGCTTTGAAAGATACCACTAGGGAGTGCCTAGGTGGCTCAATGGATTGAGAGCCAGGCCTAGAGACAGGAATACCTAGGTTCAAATCTGACCTCAGACAATTCTTAGCTATGTGACCTTGGACAAGTCACTAACTCCTATTGCCTAGCCCTTACTATTCTTTTGCCTTAGAACCAATATGCAGTATTGATTCTAAGATGGAGGGTAAGGATTTTTTTAAAAAGACAGAGACAGAGACAGAGACAGAGACAGAGACAGAGAAGGAAGGAAGGAAGGAAGGAAGGAAGGAAGGAAGGAAGGAAGGAAGGAAGGAAGGAAGGAAGGAAGGAAGGAAGGAAGGAAGGAAAGAAGCATGGAAGGAAGGAAGGAAGGAAGGAAGGAAGGAAAGAAGCATGGAAGGAAAGAAGCATGGAAGGAAGAAGCCACTCTATAGTTAATAATTATGAGTAACTGCCTATTTCCCTACTTCTCCACTTTCAGTGTTGGTCTGAGGTTGCTGGTACATAAATCTTCTTTTAAAAATCTGTATCTTCTTTTAAAAATCAACATAATGCATTTTTTAGTAATAATAATTTTAGTTATAGTCTCAATCAAGACTAAACAATGAGAAACCTAGGCTTATCTTTTAGGGGGAAAGCAGTACAATACTTAAAAAAGAAGGGGGCAGCTGGGTAGCTCAGTGGAGTGAGAGTCAGGCCTAGAGACTGGAGGTCCTAGGGTCAAACCCGGCCTCAGCCACTTCCCAGCTGTGTGACCCTGGGCAAGTCACTTGACCCCCATTGCCCACCCTTACCAATCTTCCACTTATGAGACAATACACCGAAGTATAAGGGTTTAAAAAAAAAAAAGAAAAGAAAAAAGAAAAATAACCACTTGAGAAAATCTTGGGAATTTTTTGTTTTAAAGGAGGAAAATGGGATAGACATGTTATTAAGAGTTACTAGAAAGTATCTTTTTAATATAACAATTTGATTAGCACAAAAAGGTTATACTCGGGTTTTCCTCACATTTCAGAACAGAAAACATCATACTTAATGAAGCACTTTGACACACAAACTTGTTATGTTCCTGTGTTCTATGGAGGGGAAAAAAAGGATTCTAATGAATAGAATTGATGATCTGAGTTGGTCCCCTGTGGCCTATCAGATACTGTGTCTCAGAACAGATTCATGTGACTCAAAAATATCATGTGTAAAAGATAAAAAGGGGGACTAAAAATATCATGGATTACTTTGTGACCTTGGGCACTTGGGATTACTTTGCTTAATCATTCCCTCATTGTTCATTGGCAGAAGGGTTTCCATGTATGCTCAACTACCTTATTGAAATATTGGATAGATTACCTAATGCAGAACTGTAAAAAGAGTTGAAAACACTAAACACTGTTTAGATATTAAATATTCTTTTGTCATAGCTATCCCTAATATAAATCACTTCATTCATTAACCTGTGCTTATTCTTGATTATTATAATTTCATCTCTTGAGGTTAAGATACAGTAATTATGTTTTATTAACAGGTTAAATCATCAGCTCTTCAGTCCCACTCAAATTCTTCTCCAAACTCCTAATCACTTTGGAAGATTTATGGAATCATATCCAAACAATACTGTTAAAGCATAAACCTCAAATAATTTATGCATTTCCATTTACTGACTCAGGAGAAATACTTATAAATCTTTCGGTGGATGGCAACAGTGACAAAGTTGAAAATAGCTATTTAGTGGTAGTTTTATCAAGCCTTAATTTGTCCTAAAAATAATTTAAAAGGATAAAAGGTTGATTTATACAAAATTATTCATAGTTGTACAATTTATAATAGCAAGAAAATTAGGAATAACTTATATGTCTGATGACTTGAGAATAACTGAATATATGATGGGATATTGACTCAAGAGAATATTATGGTGCCATTTAAAAAATATATATTTATAATTTCATTGGTATAAGGAACACCTAATGAAGACACTAGCTCCATCAAATGTAGATCAAGTCATTTCAATAAACATTTATTAAGCATCTACTACGTGCCAAGCACTGTGCTAAGTACTGGAGATACAGAAAGAAATAATAGACCCTGCCCTTAAGGAGCTTACAGTCTAAGGGGTAGACAACATGAAAACAAGAATATACAAAACAACCTATGTATAGGATAAATAGGAAATAATTAAAAGAGGGAAAGCACTAGAATTAAGAAAGTTTATGGAGGGCTTCCTTAAGAAGGTGAGATTTTGAGTGGGACTTAAAGGAACCTTGAAATGTCAGTAGCAGGTACAAAGTAAAAGAGGGAATGTGTTCCAGGCATGAAGAAAAATAGTTGGAACTAAGAGATGGGATGTCTTGTTTATGGAACAGCCTAGATCACTATACTGTACCACTAGACCGAAGAGTGAATAAAGAGGAGACTAGACTAGGCTATGGACTTCAAATGCCAAACCAAGAATTCAGTATTTGCTCCTGGAAAACAATAGGAAATCACTGGAATTTATTAAGTAGCAGTCAGGGATGGCATGATCAGACCCGAATTAGAAAAATCACTATAGATGCTGAATGGCAAAGGGACTTGAGAGGATGAGAAGAGATGAGACAGGCAGGCTCATTAGTGGGCTATTGCAATAATCAAGGTATGCGGTGACAGCAGTATCAGAAGAGAGAAGGGAGGATATAGATTCAAGAGCTGGTGAAAGGTGAAGAAAGGTGAAATTGACCAGTTTTGGCAACAGTTTGGATATGGGGAATAAGGGATAGTGAGGAATCCAGATCAGCACTTGCTCAGCAACATACAAGTTGAGAGCTTAAGTTTGCCCAGGGTCACATGGCCAATAAAGTCAGGGGTTGGTCATGAGTCCAAGTCTTCCAGATGTTGAAGCTAACTTTCTATTCACTGCTTGCTTCTCTTTTATTGAGTCAAACTATAAACATGAATCACACAAGGAAATATAGAAATACCTAAAGAAAGTAATAGAATCAAGGCCAATGTAATTAGAACTGTTTTACATTACTGAATACAAAAATGTTCTTTTTACTAATAAGGACAAGTTTTTACTAGGCATTAGTCCATTCTTCAGAATTATCAAATAATGCTGTTGTTGGGCTATTTCTACACATGGATGAATAAGCAGATGGAAAAAGATAGTAAAGATTCAGGTTTTAGGAAGTGAGACAAACTTGGAAATTTTGCTGATCCTGAAGAAATCTAATGCTAAGAAAAGCAACTTCTGAATGTCCAAGTAAGTCCTTAATTTTTTCATTATATTTTAAAATTAAAATTTATGGATAGTTATTGTTTTCACATTTCCATCCCTAATAACAGATGCAAATGATTGATACAATTATTAAAGAAATCCACCAAATAAACAAATACGAAATGAGCATAGAAAAAGAAATCTTGAAATTAAGAGGCGAAAAGGAGCAGGTTAAGTGTTTAAATGGATAGAGAACCAGGCCTGGAGACCAGAGGACCTGTGTTGGAATCTGGCCTCAGATCCTTCCTAAGTGAATGACCCTGGGCAAGTCACTTAACCCCAATTGCCCAGCCCTTACTACTCTTCTCTGCTTTAGAACCAATACTAAGTATCCATTCTAAAAGAGAAGGTTAAAGGGTTTGTTTTTTGGGGGGAAGGGGAAGAAATAAATTGGAGAAGAAAAAGTTAAAAGAATTTATTTTTTAAAACTCTAAAAGCTTTTTTCTGAGAATTTTTTGAAAACTGACAGTCCTTGATTACAAAAAGGAAGAAAAATCAAATTAACAAAACAAAATAACCTAGATAAAATAACAAAAAAACTTAGAAGAAACAAAAAGATTGTCATTCCACTAATATTATTTGCCCCCAAAAAAACCTGAGAATTTAAAATAGAAAATTAAGTGCAAAAATATAAAAACCCAAATTAATGGAACACCAAATAGAGATTTTTAAACAATCCAATCTGAGAAAATGGAATTGAAGTAGCCCTAAAGTAACTATGAAAAGATGATGGGGACAACAGGAAAGGGGAAGATTAGTTCAGTTAGATTTACAAGAGAACTGTATCAACTCTTTTTTTTTTTTTTAACCCTTACTTTCTATCTTGGAATCAACACTATTTATTGACTATGTATAGAAGAGTGGTAAGGGCTAGCCAATGGGGGTTAAGTGACTTGCCTAGGGTCACACAGCTGGGAAGTGTCTGAGGCCAGATTTGAACCCAGGACCTCCCATCTCTGGGCCTGACTCTCAATCCACTGAGCCACCTAGTGGCCCCCGTATCAACTCTTAATAAATAGTTAATTCTTGTGATAAAACAAAATTATTTTCAAAAACATAAAAAATTAATTATGTCAAACTCCTATTAAGAGAAAAAAACAAGTTAAAGCAAAGAAAAACAAGCACAAACCAATATAATTTGTAGTGTCCCCAAAAGTCACAAAACAGTTTGAACCTATAATAGCGGCATATATGCAAACATTTTAAACAAAATCCTGACTAAATAATTGTAGAAATTTATTTTTAAAATTACTCACTATTAAAAAAATCACTCACTACTATCAAGTTGGATTTGGTTCAACATTAAGAAAACAATATAGTTAGTCATATCGAAAAAAATCCACATGACTATGTCATAAGATGTAGAAATAGTTTTTGACAAAGTATAACACTCAATGATGCATTAAAAAAGATTACAAAGCACAGATGAAAAAGTACATATTTTTTTAAAAGGTGATTTCTACAATGAGAAAATATTAGAGCAGGGGTTCTTAAGTTGGGGTCCACAAACATGTTTCTTTTTAAATACTGTGATAAACAGCACTTAAATTCAATATAAACAATATATTTTATTCAATTCAATTCAAATATGAATTCAATATAATTTTATTTCCTTTGTTTTCCTTTATTTTATGAATTTAAAAAATTATTCTAAAGTGTTTGTAGACATCATCGGAACAACAGAGGTGCACAAGACAAAAAACATTAAAAACCTCTACATGAGAAGCTTTCCTAATCAATAAAGAAGAAAGTAAAGTTGGTGCTCTCATTTAAAATAGTTCTACAAGTGCTAGCAATAGCATGACAAGAGAAAATGAAGGCATAAAGACAATCTCCTCAAAAAGGCAAAACTATCCTCAGTTGCTATTATATTGTCTACTTTTTATTTCATTTAATATTCACAACAACCCTGTGATATAGCTACAACTAAGATTCACATTTTAAAGATATTACTGATTAAAAGATAAAGAACAGATAAATGGAATAGACTAAACAAAGAAGTGTTAGAAAATAACTGTACTTGGGGTAGCTAGGTGGCTTAGTGGATAGAGAGCCAGGCTGGAGATGGGAGAACCTGGGTTCAAATCTACCCTGAGATACCTTAATTTCCTAGCCTTTATTGCTCTTCTTAGAACTGACATTTTGCATCAATTCTAAGACAAAAGTTAAAGATTTTTTTAAAAAGAAATAACTCAAAATTAAATGGAGACCAACAATGAAATCCTAAACAATAAAACAAGGAGAGACAATTTAAGAATTGTCAAACTCCTGGAAAGTTATGAACAAAAAAGAAAAAAGAGTTTAGACACCATTCTCCAAGAAATCATCAACGAAAACTACATAGAAATTTGAGAATTAGAGGGTAAAATAGAAATTGAAAGAATTCACTCATCACCACCACAAAGAGACCCTTAGATGGAAATGCATAGGAACACCACGTTCAACAGCTGCCAGGATAAGGAAGAAATACTAAAAGCAATAAGAAAAAAAAATTTTAATAATGTGGAGCTACAAACAAAATAACACAAGACTTAGCAGCTACAACATTAAAAGAACTAAGGATACAAAACACAATATTTTGAAGAGCAAAGAAACTGGGTTTACAACCAAGAATAATACACCCAGTAAAGTTGAGCATAATTGTACAAGGAATTGTCAAGGAAAAAAAGGATATTTAATGAACAAAAGGTGTTTCAACTGTTCTTGAGGGAAAACCCAGAACAGTAGAAAATATGATCTACAATAAATATAAGAAGTTAAATATAAAAAAACAATTATAAGCACCACAAAAGGTCAAACTCTTTAATTCTTATATGGGAAAATATCATTTATAACCCTTAAGCATGACATCATTACCTGAGTACTTTAAAAGAACATAGATAAGTAGAAGATTTGAAGTCTAGGCAAATAGAATGAACTAAAATAATTATAAAATGGAGCAAAAAGAAATAAAACAGGACAATTATCTCATATAAAATAGGAATGAGTAGAACTGTCCCAGAGAAGGGGAGGAAGGAGTCAAGGGCTAGTAGTACTAGAATCCTATTCACAACATATAGGTTAAAGAGCAAACAAAATATTCAAATAGAAGGGTAAAGTCTTTTTAAGTACCGAGAAAGGGAAGGGTTCAGATAAGGAAGAGAATGAGAGTCCTCATAAGGGACTAAGTGACTATAATAAGAAAAAGTAGGTTAAGAAAAGAAGACTCAGGGATAAGAAAAGGGAGGAGTATCAAGAAAGGAGTAAATACCAAGAAATATGGGAGTAAGGTGAAGGGATAAGAGAGAGATCCTTAGGATAAGATATTTGGAGGGGTTTTTAGAATCAAATTCACTTCTAAAACCAGAAAGGCAGAATTGGGGGGAATAAGGAAGGGACTTTTGTAAAGCTGGATAAAATAAGAATGAAAAGATAAGGGGAAAAGGAAAAGGGAAAACCTTTAGAGGAGTGGGCAAATTTAGAATTAGGAAGGCAAAAGGAGAGGATAAGGGAAGATTTCTAAGAAATGGTGTAAATTGGAGAGGAAGTATCAGAGGAGGGATACAGCAAAAAGAGAGAGTGAGGAAAAACAGCATGTAGGGGAATGCACTAAAAATTATGGTGAATTGGATAAATTCACCCATAAAACAAAAACAGAAGAATGGATCATAAACCAAAACCCAGCAATATACTGTTTACAAGAAATACACTTTAAAATGAGATACACATGAGAGTAAAAATAAAAGGCTAGAGCAGAAGAATTATACTAGGCTTCAGCTGATACAAAGAGAGCAGGGGTAGCAATCATGATCACTGACAAAGTTTAAGCAAAAAATAGATAAAATGAAAAAAGATAAACATGGAAACTATATCATGTTAAAAGGTACCAAAGATAATGAAGCAGTATTAACCTATATGTACCATATGTTATAGCATCCAATTTTTTAAAGGAAAAACTAAATGAACTACAGATGGAAGTAGAAAACAAATAGTAATAGTGGGGAGTTTCAATTTTCCCTTCTCAGAACTAGCTAAATCTAACCAAAAAATAAATAAGAAAGAAATCAAAGAGATGAATAGAATCTTAAATAAGTTAAAAATATGGTAGATATCTAGCAAGAACTGAATGGAAACAAAAAGGTATATACTTTTTTTCAGTGGTACATAGTATGTTTACAAAAATTGGTCATATATTAGGACACAAAAACATTATGATTAAATGCAGAAGAGGAGGAATATTAAATGTATTCTTTTTAGACCATAATGCAATAAAAACAGCATTATTACTGTTATTATTATTATTATTACATAAAAAGGGACCACAGAAACAGAGTAAAAAATAATTGAAGAGTAAATTCCTTAATCTTAAAGAATGAGTGGCTTAAAGAATAAATTGTAGAAACTATTTTCATTAAAGAGAAGGATAAGAATGAGACAACATTCCAAAACTTACAACATACAGCAAAAGCAGTAGTTAGGGAAAAATTTATATCTCTGAATGCTTTTCCTAAAGCATTCCTAATGCATTTCCTAAAGCAACTAAAATAGAAAAAAAAATTATCAATAAATAGGAAATGCAATTTTCAAAAATTATAAAAAGAACACATTTTAAATCCCTAATTAAACAAATTAGAAACTCTAAAAATTAAAGGTAAGATCAATAAAATTGAATGTAAGAAAACTATTAAATGAATAGATGATTCTAGAAGTTGGTTTTATTAAAAAAAATCAACAAAAAAGATAAGCCATTGGTTAATATGATTTTTAAAAAAGAGGAGAAAACCAAATCACTACAACTAAAGGTGAAAAGGGTGAACATATCAACAATAAAGATGAAATTAAAACAATTATGAGGAGTTATTTTGCTCAATTATATGCAAACAAATTTAACAATGTAAGAGAAATGGAAGAATACTAACAAAAAATAAACTACTTAGACTATAAGAGGAGGAAATAGAAGATCTAAATGAACCTGTTTTAGAAAAAGAATTTGAACAGGCCATAAATGAACTTCCTAAGAAAAAAGCATCAGAACCAGATGTATTTACAAATGAATTCTACAAAACTAATCAACTAATTACAATGTTAAATAGATTATTTCAAATTTTTAAAAAACATGTAAAGAAGGAGTTTTACCAAACTCCTTTTACAAAACAAATATGAAGCTGATACTCAAAAAAGGAAGAGAAAAACAGAAAAAGAAAATTATGGACTAATTTCTTTAATGAATATGGATGCAAAAATCCTAAACTAAATACTAGCTAGAAGACAACAACAATATATCACAAAGATTATACATTATGACCAAACAGGACCTATACCAGAAAGGCAAGCACAATTTAATATATGGAAAACTATCACTGTAATTGTTTATAGTAATTAACAAAAGTTATAAAAACTATGATTATATCAATAGGTGAAAAAAAGTCTTGCTGTATTTATAGCACTCATTCCTATTAAAAATACTTGAAACCATAGGTCTGAATGGATTTTTTTAAATGATACAAATAATCTACCTAAAACCATAAGCAAGTATTATTTATATTGGGAATAAGCTAGAAGCCTTCCCTGTAAGATAAGGAGTAAAATAAGAATGCTTATTACCACAAACAATGTTTAACATTGTATTAGAAACACTAGGAAGAGCAATAAGAGAAAGAAAAGAAACTGAAGAAATCCAAATTGATGAAGAGTTAATAAAACTATCTTTGTTTGCAGAGGACATGATGGTATATATGGAAAATCCTAGAAATTAAAAAATTAGTTAGTTGAAACTATCAATAATTTTAGGAAAGTTGCAAGATATAAAATAAATCCTCATAAATCATCTGCATTTTTTAATATTACTAACAAAGCCCAGCAGAAAGAGAAAGAAAGACTATTTTAAATAACAACCGACAGAATAAATAGCTGGGAGTATACCTATCAAAATATAATGAGGCACAACACAAACATAATTATTTATTATGTTTAGAAACTCTAAAAATTAAAGGTAAGATCAATAAAATTGAATGTAAGAAAACCATTAAATGAATAGATGATTCTAGAAGTTGGTTTTATTTAAAAAATCAACAAAAAAGATAAGCCATTGGTTAATATGATTTTCAAAAAACAGGAGAAAACCAAATCACTACAACTAAAGGTGAAAAGGGTGAACATATCAACAATAAAGATGAAATTAAAGCACAAACACTTTTTACACAAATAAAGTCAAAATAACTGGAGAAATATTGTTTGTAGATGGGCAGAGTCAATATAATTAAAATAATAATCTTAAACTAATCTACTTATTTAATGCCATCTAAATTAAATTACAAAAAAATTACTTTATTAAGCTAGAAAAATAATAACAAAATTCATTTGGAAGAACAAATAGAGAATATCAAAAAAATTAGTGAAAAAATGTTAAAGAAGGAGTTCTAAAGTACCAGATTTTAAATTGTATTATTAAGCAGTAATTATAAAAAATATCAGGTATTAGCTAAGAAACAGAAAAGCAGATCAATGGAATAGAGCAGACATACAAGAAATAGTAGTAAAAAATTATAATAAGCTTGTGTTTCACAAAAGCACAGATCCAGGTTTGAGGGATAAGAAATCACTTTAGTAAAAATTGTTGGGACAACTGGAAAATAGTTTGAAAATAGATGAATAACTTACAAGATTCACTGAGTTACATGATCTTGACATAAAAGCAGATATCATAAGTAAGGGAGAAAAACAGTGAACATATTACCTATCAGATTTATAAATAGGAGAGAAATGTGTAAGTCAACAAGAGATGGAGAGCACTGTGAAATGTAAAATGGATAAATTTTAAGTACATTAAACTGAAACTATTTCATACATATAAAAATCAGGTCTCAGACTCTTACTAGCTGTGTGACCCTTGGCAAGTTGCTTAACCTTATTTGCCTCAGTTCCTCATCTGTAAAATTGAGTTGGAGATAGAAATGGCAAAATACTCTGATATCTTTGCCAAGAAAACCCCAAATAGTATCATGAAGAGTAGAGAAATGCAAACCAAAATATTCTGAAATATCATCTCACCCCCATCAGATTGGCTAAAATGATGAAAGGACAAAATAACAAATATTATAGGGGATATAGGAAAATAGAGCCCCTAATAAACTGGTGGTAGAGGGGGCAATTAGGTGGCTCAGTGGAATGAGAGCCAGAGCCACAATTTAAACAACTGGATCATACCACCGCCAAGAACCGTGCTTTACAATTATTTTCTCATTTGATCCTTAAATCAACCCTGTGAAGTAGGTGCTATTATTACCCACATTTTACAGATGAGGAAACTGAAGCAAACAGGTTAAATAACTTGCCTAGAGTCATATAGGTTGGAAGTTATCTGAGGTTGGATTTGAACTTGGATTTTCCTGACTTTCTATCCACTCTGCCACCTAGCTACCTCATATATATATGAATTCCCCAGGTGAATTGTCAAATCCGCAATAATATTTTTTGCTTTATTATTCAGTTATTTTCAGCTGAAGTCAAAATTGAACTCAGAAAATGAGTCCCTCCTCACTCCAAGCCTAGCATCCACCTGGCTGCCCACAAGAGTAATATACTCCCTTTTAATTCCCATGGTAGCTCAAATAACTACTGCCTGACTAAAACTATGAAGCTACAAAATCTACCAGTTGAGCTATTCAGTTTTCATTTTGGTGTTCTCACTACTATTTACCATATACCAGAACTAGTCACTTCAACCATTTCTAAAATGAGAGGATTAAATTATATGACTACTAGGGTCACTTCCATGACTAAATCTAAGTCCCTATGTGATGCTATGAGCCCAATCTGAGTCTCTTGTTTTACAGATTACCAAGACCTTCTGCAGTCTGGCCTGGAATCAGTCCCAGCCTAATCAGAAAAAGATCTGTGGATTGGTATGATAAAACTGATCTTAATTTTCTTAGACTAAGACCCTACTCTTGGCCAAAATCTCCATATCCTTCTCTCCCCAATCCCTCTCTAATCCTTAAGGCTTATTCTAAATTGAAAACCAGGCCATAGGCTCCATCAACACAATACCTAACAGTGCTACATATTTAATATGTGATTTTTCAGACCTGTTAGATTGTGCTTTACAAATCAGTGAGAAAGATCACTCAGTCTGCTACCTAGGCAAGGTGATATCAGTTATTTTAAGTAAAATTTCTTACCAACAGAGCTGATATGAAGAAACAACTGTAAAAAAAAATAAGGTTTTTGCAGGCATTTCAAAGTCGGTTTGAAGTAACTTCAAAAAAGGCCCAAATTTAGTCTTAAAATATTGTTTTTTGTTAAAATATAAGAGATCACAAGTGGGAACGCCTGAACTTTGATTAGATCATCAAATATTGCTTCATATGCACATGCATTCAGAATGCACATTAGCTTGAAATTCATCTCAAGGAAAAAGTGGTAAAAATCATTTCACTGTGCACAGTTTGAAGATGGTCCAGCATGATCAATAATTGGCAATCCTTAAATCTACATGTTCTTGCACATGTAGTGCTTAAGCTTCAGGAATCCTGAACGTACCAAAACTTTCACAACTCTTTTTTTTTCACCTTAGGTGAGGAAAAGCAATGTAAAAAGGAAGTAAAGAGACCTTAAAACCCCCTATTTTGACTAAATCCGCAGCTGTAATTACAGCTGTTAAGTTTTTCTTGGAACAGCACAATTATATGCAAAAAAAAACCAACACAGGTTTAATGAACTACAGAATGACAGGAAGAAATTCTTCATATTTTAAACCATTCTATGTGGCTATTAAATGACACAATCTCTTTTTCTTCCTTTCCTTCTGCTTAGCAATCTCCTGGGTGGGCTGGAAGAAGTATTTTTTTGTCATCCCTTAATTGGGTTCTTTTAAAAAGAAGTAAACTCCTTACTAATGTACTATTGATGGAACTGTGAACTGAGCCAGCAATTCTGGAAATTTTGAAGTATGCTAAAAAATGACTAACATGTGTACACCTTTTGCCTCAGAGATCTGATTGTTATTAAGTAGAATGCCCAAAGGAGGTCAATGATAACAACAATAATAATAGTTAGCATTTATATACATTTTAAGGTTTGCAAAGAGTATAATGGTCTGATAATACAAAGAGTTTAATGAATGGTAAGAGAAGCACAAACAAAGTGAAGATCTCAGAGTAAAGAGGATTATAGTTGGAATTCTGAGCCACCAGTGGGGGCAAGACTCCTTATCTAACAAGGCCTAGACCATAAATCTGGCATGCAAGCACAAGGTGCCTTGAGAGGCACTAATCCCAAAGGATGGTTAAACAGCAAACAAGAGCTAAAAGCCAAAGCCAACAAAGGAAAAGGACAACTGGGAAGAGATAGCTTGTGTTCTGGACCAATGATTTTGGGGTATCTCAGGAGAATGGAATAGGAGAAATAAAATTGCCACCACTGATAAAAAAAAAACCCTTATCCTCACAACAACTTTAGGAGGTAGGGTACTATTATGATTGCCATTTGATAGATGAGGAAGCTGAGGATGAGAGCATTGAAGTGGTCCAGTGTCTTGTGACTGAATTTGGACTCAGGCTTTCCTGACTCCCAGTTCAGCCCTCTATGTACTTTTCCATCTTACCAATACCTAGAATATAACAGAAAAAGCAAAAGAAAAATCACTCAGATATCAAAACATTATAGTGGTACTTTTTACACAGAAAAGAAATAGGAATAAAGTAGATGTCCATCAATTGCGGGATAGCTAAATAAACTATTATATGAATGAAAAAGAATATTATTGAATAAGAAGTAAAAACAAATGTGAAAAACTATGAGAACATGGGAAGAATTCTATGAATCGATGTACACTGAAGCTGAAACAGGAACACAATATATGTGAAAATAGCAATGTAAGAAGAAACTAGAATGAAATGACTATAATAAATACTGTACAATTATAACGACTAAGCTTGGTCCCAGCAATAAGCTGAGAAATCTGTACCTACTTTACTACCAAAGTGACAGTATGAATCTCCCTATGACAGCAGAATGTTGTATCTGCCATAGGACGTGGTTGATGACTGTTTTAAAGAACTGTTTCTTTTTCTCTTAAAAAACTTTAATACAAGGAAAGGCTCGCTGGGTCAGAGAGATGAGAAGGGCTGTACTCAGAAATGAACATGATTCAAAAATGAGTATATCAGTTCAAAAAATAAATGTTTTCCAAAAGAACTGTATGTACTACACTGGCTTTTAACTCATGCTGAAACTCACATTTTACTCTTCCCTTTTGCCATGTCATCTACTTTTTTGTGACAAGGAAACAAAGCTGAAATGTCTTAGGTATAAATGTACATATGAGTGTATGTGTATGTCATTAAATTGCATATATATGACTGTATATGTACATATATACATATATAGATATATAATTTATGCATGTTCATTCCAAATTTATACTCCATGGGATTATTCAGAAAAAAATTTAGGAACCAACACAAAACTATGTCCCCCTGTTAAGACTTATCTATATGTTACTTTTGAGGATATGATTGATATCTCATTTGAAAGCATGAACAAATAGTACATCCAAAAGGCATAATAGTAAAAAATCACACAAAGGACATTTTTAATGCTTATTCACTGGTAAAATAAAATAGATGCGGTTTCAGTAGTATGTCCATATAAATAAATCCAGAAAAAAAAATGAAAAATCCTTTTCAAAGATAAAAGTCAAAAAGCACGACAACCTACTGACCAAAAAAAATCTGTCCAATCACATAAGATGCATAAAATGTGACAATATGAAAGAGATATATATTCATCTGAAATAACTGGGTATTTGCTGCATCTATTTGAGGTCCAAAGATACTTAAGGACCTTAAGAACAAAATGAGATAATCCTAAACTCTTTGGGCTCTAGAAATACTGCAAAGATTATAACATTACAATGTGATCCTAATTTCAGGGGTCATTATGTTTAATGCCAAAATGAAAATAAGTAGTTTTATTATGTATATTTACATAGTGAAAACAGCATAGTGAAAAAAGAACTGTCAGTAATACTTGGTTTCAAGCCCTGATTTTGATGGGGATTGGTAATGTGATCCTGAGTAAATCAATCTTAGTGCTCTAGGGGGGAAGAACAGGGAGCTCACCCAGAGCTCCCCTACATCTTTGAAATCAAAAGTAATGGTTCAAAAAAATGTTCATATTCCATGAGTGATTTTAAGTAATTGAGATTTAGATAATAGATTTATATCAAAACTGTGTATAGGACTGGCACAAATTTTCTTAAAATGCTCAAAGTATTTACAATATATTTATCATAATTGTTCTCAGTGTGGAAGATATCCCAGGTATTATTCTCTTTGATTTTTTAAGGGCATTGAAAAGTACAAAAATCTCCTAAAAAGGGGGGGGGGGTTCCAGATACTTTCTGAAGAGGGTGGGGAAAGAATGTACAAGTGAATTTCAATATGGGGCCTAGTCAAATTATTCAGAGGTTCCAAATATCTGAATAGGTCAATGTTTCCCATAGGCACTAACCAATGCAAGCACAGAATAAAGTCAAGTAGTAATTAGCTAAGGAACCAGGGAGCCATAAAGCAAGAGCGCAAACTATCTTATAATAATAGGATTTAGGCACTAAATGGAGATGAGGATAATTTAATCCCAAAAAACAGTCATATTTACAGAAGGAAAAAAGATTTACCTATGGAAAAATGGCACCTCATAATGGTGGAGAAATCACATTTCACATAGTTGAACAAATCATCATACTCAACTATGCCCAAGCAAAGACTACTAAAAACCAAAACTTCATTTAAAAAAGAAAAAAGATACTTGCTGCATTCAGTTGAGACCTGGAATATTAAGTGTAGAACAGAGGTCTGAAAAACTGCCTGAATATTATCAAGCCAATCAAATATTCTTCTCTTTGCATCCTGTTGGAATTAATAGGAAAGAACAGGAGGCTATAAAGTGAATAAATAAGTTATATTGGCTCAATTAATATTGATTGACATAATAGCATTTCATATTAATCTTGTATTTTCACCCATTTTTGATAAGCTATTTCCAATTTCTTCATTAAATGTTATACAATTGATCTGCCTTAACTGGATCTCTTACCAAGCTGTTTATAGACTTTTTTTTTCCTTCCACCTCTTCTTGCTTCTTCTATGGTATGATACTTTGTTTCCATTTGATAACATGATCTAAAAAGTAGATTCTAGGATCATTTGACAATTGGCAATTAATTTGTACTTATTAATACTTCCTCAGGAAATGGTGATAGTCTGCATCAATATCTATTTGTGTATCAATTTTCCACTTTTTGCATTAATAACTTAAAGTTATCAAATAGCATAGATTATAATTTGTTTTAATTTGGTAATGATTCTGGCATTTGCTTTAAACAGTCTGTGCTCTGTACACCAGAGATTGGCTTAATGACTTCTACATAGGCAACCAGTTATTTTCTCACAAAATATAATCAATTTCATTTTTCATGCTATTATTTTTTGCTAACCATGTTTACTTCCTGCCAGTTCCTTACTAAGGTGCTTATGATAGGTAAGCTTCAGCACAATATACATAGGTTTCTGCATATTATATAATACCTAGTTCTTTATGGTTCTAGCTCCAGAGCCCTATCTTCAAATGTAATTTCATCAATTCAATTAGACCCAATAAACATTTATTAAGTATCTATTATGTACTAAGGACTGGCAAAGCAAACTTTAAAAAAGAAAGCCCCTGCCCTCACAAAGCTTACAATTCACTATGCCCACTTTTAACATTAAAAGTTATAAAACTTAAAATATGCCATTTATTTAACTTCGAGTTTTCTATTCCTTTTCCCCTTAAATATAGGTCGGCATGAAGCTTCAATTAACATCACAATAATTTTTATAAATACTCATAAGCACCAAAATACAAGATAACCAAGAGTTCCATGACATTATTTTTTTGTCTTTGGATGCATAATAAAAATGCACAGACTTCCTTATTTACTTTTCTATGAAGGAATAGCTGTAAACCATAAATAAGGCTGTCACAAAGCTGAAACTTTCCATTCTCTTCTGATTTTACTTATGGCAAAAATATCAAGTGATAAGATTTACTTCTAATACAGTTTTCTTAAACTTTTCTGTGTAATAGAAGTCATGTGAAGCTTGTATACCTTTTTTCTTAGGATAATTTTCTTAAATGAATATTATAAAACACAAAGGATTACAAAGTAACAAAAAAAGATCAATGAAACCAGTGTGAAACAAAAAAAAAAATCAGAAAAGCAACAAAAAAAAAACCCACAGCTAACCAAATTTAGAAATTCTAAAAGAATCAAAGAAATAAATTAACAAAATTAAAAGAAAAAGTAGAAAAAATTATAAGTAGATTTTTTAACTAATAAAAACAGTTGCCTAGTCTGATTAAGAGAAAAGGAAATAAAATTGTCAGTATCAAATAATTAAAAAGGCTAATTCACAACATTGAAGATTAATCAAAAACCATTTTGCTTAATTATATGCCAACAAAACAGATAACTTAAATGAAATGACTACACATAAATTACTCAGATTAATAGAATAAGAAAGAGAATAGAAATAATCCAACTTCAGAAAACAATTGAACTTGCCATAAATGAATTCTGAAAGGAGGAAATCACAAAACAATGAGTTTGCAAGCTAATTCTAGCAAACATACAAAGAAAATTAATTCTAACATTATATAAACTATAAAATTAGGAATACTACCAAATTTTGTCTATGATATGAATATGGTCCTGATATCTAAAAAGAAGAGGGAAACCTATAAACAATAGCCCTATTAAATACTGACCTCAAAATATTAAATATAACATTAGAGAAGAGGCAACATATTAGACAGATAGTATGTTATGATCAGGTTGTACTTATATCAAACATAAAGGGTTAGCTCAATGTTAGGAAAACAATAAATAAAGCATACCATATAGAAAAGCAAAAAATACTAAAAACCACGTGATATCAATATAATTTGAAAAATTTTGGACAAAAATCAATCCCTATTTCTGATTAAAATGCTAAAACGTTTAGTAATAAGATTTTTCCTTAATATGGTAAATAGCACCTACCTTAAAACTAAGAGACAGCTTTACATGTAATGGAGAAAGGCAAGAGGCTTTTCCAATAATTTAGAGGGAAAGCAAAAATGTCCATTATTAGCACTAAAATTTTATAAGTTTCTAGAAATTTTTGCTATAGTAAAATAAAACCAGAAGTAGAAATTAAAGCAATAAACACAAAGGAGAAACGAAATTATCGAGTTTTACAGATATAACAATTTAGTTAACACTAAATAACCAATTCAAAATTAAAACCCAAGAAGGAAAAGAAATTGCATTTAAAATAAACATGACAGAAATAATATTTAATAGTCTTCCTACCAAGATGGACTCAGGATCTGTATGAATAAAACTATAGAACACTCTTAGACCAGTCTAAACCATGGTCTACAATAGCAGTGTAATGAAGTTACAATACTTCTTAAATTAATTTACTCATTATCATTCCTATCAGTCCAAGGATTATGGGGTTGGAAAAAGCAATAATGAAATTCACAAGGAGGTATAAAAGTTCCAGAATATCAAAGGAAATAATGAAAAATGTTGTAAGAAGGTCTAGCAGCATGAATTTCCAACTACATTACAAAGAAGTAATCAAAACGATTTGGTACAGTTTAAAAAATAGGGAGGTCAAATCAGATTTTGTACAAAATATACAGAAGCAAATGAACACAGTAGCAGAGAGTTATATATATATATATATCAGACCAATCATTAGAATAAGGACTCACTATTGAATAAAAACTGATGGGAAAACTGGAAAGCAAACTGGCAAAAATTAAAGATCTCACATCATATACCTTGACAAGGTCTGAATGGATCTATGACTTAGATATAAAAAGGCACATCATAAGCAAATTTAAGAAGCAAGGAGAAATATACTTCTTATAGCTATGGATATGAAGAGTTACCAAAGCCAAACAAGGAATGTGAATTGTCATATTAAAAAAAAATTAAACAATCCTGATTCCATGAAATCAAAATGTTCTGAAAATCAAAATCAATGTAGTTAAAATGAGAAGGGAAAATGGGGGGGAGGGGAATTTTTACAGTAAGTTTTATTTCTTTCTGATAAAGATTTCATAGCCAAGCAATATAACCAACCAATTTAAATATATAATAAGAAATATGCCTCAGCAAAATGGTCAAAGGATATGAACAGCAATTACAAAATGTAATTTGGAACTATGCCCTAGTAGTCACTAAACTTTGATCCTTTGATCCAGCAATATCACTACTAACTCTACATTCCAAAGATATCAAGGAAAATGTGGGAACCCATATGTATATACAAAAATATGTATAGCACCCTTTTTTTTTGGTTAAACCAATAACCTGGAAACTAACATACTGCCTATCAATTAGGAAATAGCTGAACAAATTAAGGTATATGAATTTGCTATGAGAAGTGAAAAATGTAAATGAAAGGAATGGATTCAGCATCTATCAGGTGCCCCTACAGCCCCTCAAAACAAACAAAAATCTGAAATTGGTTTTCCCTGAGAAGTAATCTCCAGGCCCCAACTGACCTTTTTAGTTCCCTTGAAGTAGCTTCCTGGTTATTTAAAGACATAAGAAATCCTTCCACATAAAACGGGGGCTCCTTCAAAATGGTGGATTCTAAAAACCACCTAACACAGAATTCACTGCCCTAGATATGGAATAAGGGGACCCTCTCTTATAGAAGTTAACTGTCCCTGTATCATTGTTCTATATCCTAGCTATTTTAGGGCTAAGTAAATCTCCTTTTGTTAATCATTAAATGACTTACAAGGGCTTAATTTCACATGAAAGTAGAACATGAAATAATTGGGTGCTGGCATCAGATCCACCCCTAAAAAACAGTTTCAGAAAAACCTAAAAAGACCTTTATGAACTGATGCGGAACAAAGTGAGTAGAATCTAAGGGGACATACAATTTGGATAAAGTCAATGTAGGAATGTTTTGCTTTTCCTATACATATTTGTTACAAGAAAGTTGTTAATTCTTTTTCCCAATGATAGGAGGAGGTGGTGTCAGGATTGTTAAAAACAAAAAAAAAAAAAAGAAAGAAAAGAAAGAAAGAAAACAGAAAGAAAAGAAAATGGTCACTGAATTGTTCTTTATTGTTGTTGCTATTTAACTGCACAGAAGAGAACAAAGGAAAAATTAAAGGAAAAGATTAAAAGGAAAAACAGACAAGGAGGAAAGTTTGGAAGTTATATGTGGAAAATATTATTCTTAAAAAAGAAAAGTTACAACTTCCTGGATAAGATGGCAGCAGAGTAAAAAGCAGCTGCTTAACCTCTCCTAACCAAAACATACAAGACTCCACAAGAAGACATAAAAACAAATCCAGAGGAACAAAGGGACCCCACAACAGGGTGCTGCATTGGAGGGTATGCGGAATCAGGGCATTTCCAAGGTATAAAGGGGTGAAAAGCTCTCACTAAAATGCAAGCTGAGCAACCCCCTCTCCCACCCCATACCACCTACAGTGCCAAAGCCTGCGCACAAGAATTAGAGCAAGTTTGGGGCACGGATTAAGTCCTTGGCATAAACCTGGGATTACCAGGGCCTGCTACTAAGAGCAACAAGACTTAGGACCCCAAGAGGCCAAAGAATGCGCACGGACTTTGAAAGCAGACCCTGAGCTCAGGCACAAGTGCGGGCGCAAACACAAGCCCAGACACGAATCCTGAGAGCAGGGAAGGACTCGGATCTTGAGCTCAGGCGCGTACCTTGAGTGGGGACACAGTGCAAAAAGGGTTGACATATGTGGAAGCAATGCCCTGAGACAGTTAAAGGAGCCTCAGTCAGAGGAACAAGTAAGGGGACGGACGACCAGGAGACTTGAACCTGAGAACAACTGAGACCTCAGGAGCCTAAAGAGAACAGACAGACCAGACCCTGAGTGTGAGGATAAACCTGAGAGGGTGCAGGGGTTACAATGGCAAGCCACACACTAGAACCCCAAAAGAGAAATATCATAAAGAAGAAATCTGTAACACTCGACAACTTTTACACAGATAAAATCCAGACAAAAGAGGAAACAGCAGAGGAGAACAAACAAGTGATCATATTAAAACCTTCCCAAAATAATGAAAACTGGCCACAAGCTATTGAAGAGTTGAAATCTGAGATGATGAGAAAGATGGAAAAGATTTGGCGAGAGAAGTAGGAAATAGCTAGAATTGAGCAATTGGAAGCTAATGATCTCTCAAGACAACAAGAACAAATAAAACAAAGTCAAAAGAAGAGACAATATGAGAATAATTGGTCTTCTAGAAAAAACAGAAATTAATAGAAACCTGGACTCAATACTAACAGAAATAATTCAGCAAAATTGCCCTGAAGTCCTACAACAAGAGGGCAATATAGACATTGAAAGGATTCATAGAACACCTGCGACATTCGATCCAGAAAAGAAAACACCCAGAAATATAATTGCAAAATTGAAGAGTTTCCAAGCAAAAGAAAAAATCTAACAAGAAGCCAGAAAGAAACAATTCAAATATCAAGGAGGACCAATCAGGATCACACAGGATCTGGCAGCCTCCACGCTAAAAGATCGCAAGGCTTGGAATACGATATTCA